>NC_087554.1:5113436-5436154 GCF_036250125.1 Pseudopipra pipra
CATGTGCACTGGCTTCCCATCCAGCCCACAGAATTCTTTAGCCTTCCCTGGAGAGACACAGAAGGACTAGAGAGGGTGACTCTCTTTGCACTGAAGAGACAAGTCTTGAGCACACACCTGGTGGTGGTGTGGGGAGATGACCCTGAGCAAGTGCAATTGCCATCAGCCTCCTGGAGGAGCCTTGAAGTTATGTGGGACAAAGAGTGTCTCGGTGTCACTTTGAATTTACGGTACTTAACCCTGGCAAAGCCCCTGGATGCAGCTCTGGGATGTGCTTCCGTGGACAGAGCTCCCCGTGCCCATCCCTCAGGCCATGGGGCTTCTCAGATAGTGGCAGAGCAAGTGGCCCCCCACAAGGGCTGAGTTGTATCCAGGCTCCTGGATACAACGGGTGCGGCAGCAGGAGCCCCAGGAGATCCTGCCCCTGCTGCCATCAGCTGTCTGTCTGGGTGTGTGCAAGGGAAGGACTCGTGTGTCTGAAAACCCTTGTGTGAGCGAGCAGTGAGCCCCCGCCAGGGCACCACTGACTCTTGGCCAACTGGCCATCCACCACGCCCCCAGAGGCCGTTTTGCAGCACTGCTATGCAGCATGTCATTCCCAGTCTGTCCGTACAACCGAGGTTGCCCCATCCCAGGGACAGAATCTGGCACTTCCCCTTGTTGAACTTCCTCTGGTGGATGATTGCGCAAACCTCTAATTTGAGGTCTCTCTGCACTGCCTCCCTCTTCCAGGAGGCCCTAGAGCGTCACAATGGCCCTCTGATTCCAGGGGAATCCGCAGTGTTCAGTGTTCCAGGTGTTCCGTGAAGCCCCCTCTTGTCACAATGGCACTAAAATGAGAGAGGATCTCCTTTCTAAACGACTTAGTACATCAGAAGTTTTATCTTAGATAAAAATGATATCCCAATTCTGTTAAGACTTCAGTTATTTTTAGGAGAGAGAATGTAGATAACACATGGAAACGAATAGAGAGTGTATGGTATGCCCATCTTCAAGAAATTAGCTTACATGCCTCAGAAATCTTCTTTAATAAGAGAAAGTCAATTAAATACTGTTTAAGCGAATGGGAAGTTCTAAGACACATGTCTTAGTTGGTCCTAGAACATTTAATTTAGGAGTTAGAGGTCGGATAGATCAAGCAGAGATGCTACGAGGCCTGATTAGCGAGAAGACCACTCTCCGAACATGACTGCCCCCCCCCCGAAGAAATGGACGCTAGATGGCAGTCTTGCTCCACGAATAAAACCCAAGATGCTCTATGACCTCAAAATCATAACCTCATTCTCGACTGCTGGTGAAGGGGGACGGGGTCTTTCAAGCGTCACTGTATTTATATTCCGAAATTTCTACTAGATCTTTGATCCATGCATGGCAGAGTAGCTCATGTATCCCCAGCTGACATATTAAAGAAATGTTCGATCCAATGGTTTCTGGTCATTGGGTTGAATTCTTTTTTTTCCCCCTTTGATTCCATGAAATTCCAAAGATATCTTAGGGTTTGTTTAATACCATGAAGTCCCGCCTCTGAGTGCCCCTCAACCTGCTGCAGATGGGCTGCTTCCAGCACATGCAGTTCAGATGTGACAGGCTGTTCCCTGGTCCTCTGAGCAAGAGGAGCAGGAGGAGGGACACAGAAGAGATCTCCTCACGGAGGTTGCAGAGAGGCTGACCCGGGGTGCTAAGCCGGGAGGGATAGTATGCCTCTCGTGCTCCTCAAAAATTGTCAAAAGTGTGTGCCCTGGACGAAAATGCAGGAGTCTCCCCACGCCAGCAAAAGAGAAATCTGGAAGCTTTGTCTCTGTGGTGCAGTTGGTGTGTCAGCCTGGAGCGTCCGTGAGCAGCAAGATCTTTCTGTGCTGGCACCTTTGGTGTGGGAGGAATCTTTATTTGTATGAAATTTTGGGAGTTGGGCTGTTAGTTGGGAGGTGGGTCTGAAAACAGGAAATAAAGTGCCCTTATTGCCAGGAAAGAAAAGCAGCAAGCTTTGGCTTTGTGGTGCAGCTGGTGTGTCATTCTGGACACTCCATGGGGAACAAGAGCTTTCTGAGCTGGCATCTTTGCTGTGGGAGGAATCTTTGTATGCAATTTTGGGAGTCACTCTGTCAGCTGGGGGGCAGGTCTGAAAACCCAAAATGAGAGCCCTTACTGCCAGGAAAGAAAGGCAGCAAGCTTTGGCTTTGTGGTTCAGCTGGTTTGTCAGTCTGGAGACTCCATGGGGAGCAAGACCTTTCTGTGCTGGCATCATTGCTATGGGAGGAATCTTTGTTTATATGCAATTTTGGGAGTCGGTCTGGCAGTTGGGAGGCAGGGCTGAAAACAGGAGATGACAGTCCTTATCGCCAGGAAAGAAAGCCTGGAAGCTTTGCCTTTGTGGTGCAGCTGGTGTGTCATTCTGGGCACTCCATCGTCAGCAAGAGCTTTCTGTGCTGGCATCTTTGGTGTGGGAGGAATCTTCATCCGTATGCAGTTTTGGGAGTCGGGCTGGCAATTTGGAGGCAGGTCTGAAAACAGGAGATGACAGTCCTTTTCGCCAGGAAAGAAAGGTAGCAAGCTTTGTCTTTGTGGTGCAGTTGGTTTGTCAGCCTAGAGACTCCATGGGGAGCAAGAGTTTTCTGTGCTGGCCTCTTTGGTGTGGGAGGAGTCTTTGTTTATATGCAGTTTTTGGAGTCGGGCTGTCAGTTTGGAGGCTAGTCTGAAAAGAGGAAATGACAGCCCTAATCACCAGGAAAGAAAGCCTGAAAGCTTTGGCTTTGTGGTGCAGTTGGTTTTTCACCCTGGAGACTCCATGGGGAGAAAGAGTTTTCTGTGCTGGCATCTTTGGTGTGGGAGGAATCTTCGTCCGTATGCAATTTTGGGAGTCGGGCTGAGAATTTGGACGCAGCACTGAAAACAGGAAATGGCAGCGCTTATCGGCAGGAAAGAAAACCTGGAAGCTTTGGCTTTGTGGTGCAGTTAGTTTGTCAGCCTGGAGACTCCACGGGGAGCAAGAGAATCTCCCACCTGCTTTGAACTTCATGGAGATGCAACCTCCGCGAGGAGAGCTCTTCTGTGTCCTTCCTCCTGCTCCTCTTACTCAGAGGACCAGGGAACAGCCTGTCACATGTGAACTGGATGTGCTGGAAGCAGCACATCTGCAGTAGGTTGACGGGCACTCTGAGGCACAGCCTTCATTCTCTTTGCCATCGCTCTCAACTCAGTAGAAGGACTTGAAGGACCACCAGGGAAGGGTGTGGTCCATTCCCATGTGCACTGGCTTCTCATCCAGCCCACAGAATTCTTTAGTCTTCCCTGGAGAGACACAGAAGGACTAGAGAGGGTGACTCTCTTTGCACTGAAGAGACAAGTCTTGAGCACACACCTGGTGGTGGTGTGGGGAGATGACCCTGAGCAAGTGCAACTGCCATCAGCCTCCTGGAGGAGCCTTGAAGTTATGTGGGACAAAGAGTGTCTCGGTGTCACTTTGAATTTACGGTACTTAACCCTGGCAAAGCCCCTGGATGCAGCTCTGGGATGTGCTTCCGTGGACAGAGCTCCCCGTGCCCATCCCTCAGGCCATGGGGCTTCTCAGATAGTGGCAGAGCAAGTGGCCCCCCACAAGGGCTGAGTTGTATCCAGGCTCCTGGATACAACGGGTGCGGCAGCAGGAGCCCCAGGAGATCCTGCCCCTGCTGCCATCAGCTGTCTGTCTGGGTGTGTGCAAGGGAAGGACTCGTGTGTCTGAAAACCCTTGTGTGAGCGAGCAGTGAGCCCCCGCCAGGGCACCACTGACTCTTGGCCAACTGGCCATCCACCACGCCCCCAGAGGCCATTTTCCAGCACTGCTATGCAGCATGTCATTCCCAGTCTGTCCGTACAACCGAGGTTGCCCCATCCCAGGGACAGAATCTGGCACTTCCCCTTGTTGAACTTCCTCTGGTGGATGATTGCGCAAACCTCTAATTTGAGGTCTCTCTGCACTGCCTCCCTCTTCCAGGAGGCCCTAGAGCGTCACAATGGCCCTCTGATTCCAGGGGAATCCGCAGTGTTCAGTGTTCCAGGTGTTCCGTGAAGCCCCCTCTTGTCACAATGGCACTAAAATGAGAGAGGATCTCCTTTCTAAACGACTTAGTACATCAGAAGTTTTATCTTAGATAAAAATGATATCCCAATTCTGTTAAGACTTCAGTTATTTTTCGGAGAGAGAATGTAGATAACACATGGAAACGAATAGAGAGTGTATGGTATGCCCATCTTCAAGAAATTAGCTTACATGCCTCAGAAATCTTCTTTAATAAGAGAAAGTCAATTAAATACTGTTTAAGCGAATGGGAAGTTCTAAGACACATGTCTTAGTTGGTCCTAGAACATTTAATTTAGGAGTTAGAGGTCGGATAGATCAAGCAGAGATGCTACGAGGCCTGATTAGCGAGAAGACCACTCTCCGAACATGACTGCCCCTCCCCCGAAGAAATGGACGCTAGATGGCAGTCTTGCTCCACGAATAAAACCCAAGATGCTCTATGACCTCAAAATCATAACCTCATTCTCGACTGCTGGTGAAGGGGGGCGGGGTCTTTCAAGCGTCACTGTATTTATATTCCGAAATTTCTACTAGATCTTTGATCCATGCATGGCAGAGTAGCTCATGTATCCCCAGCTGACATATTAAAGAAATGTTCGATCCAATGGTTTCTGGTCATTGGGTTGAATTCTTTTTTTTCCCCCTTTGATTCCATGAAATTCCAAAGATATCTTAGGGTTTGTTTAATACCATGAAGTCCCGCCTCTGAGTGCCCCTCAACCTGCTGCAGATGGGCTGCTTCCAGCACATGCAGTTCAGATGTGACAGGCTGTTCCCTGGTCCTGTGAGCAAGAGGAGCAGGAGGAGGGACACAGAAGAGATCTCCTCACGGAGGTTGCAGAGAGGCTGACCCGGGGTGCTAAGCCGGGAGGGATAGTATGCCTCTCGTGCTCCTCAAAAATTGTCAAAAGTGTGTGCCCTGGACGAAAATGCAGGAGTCTCCCCACGCCAGCAAAAGAGAAATCTGGAAGCTTTGTCTCTGTGGTGCAGTTGGTGTGTCAGCCTGGAGCGTCCGTGAGCAGCAAGATCTTTCTGTGCTGGCACCTTTGGTGTGGGAGGAATCTTTATTTGTATGAAATTTTGGGAGTTGGGCTGTTAGTTGGGAGGTGGGTCTGAAAACAGGAAATAAAGTGCCCTTATTGCCAGGAAAGAAAAGCAGCAAGCTTTGGCTTTGTGGTGCAGCTGGTTTGTCAGTCTGGAGACTCCATGGGGAGCAAGACCTTTCTGTGCTGGCATCATTGCTATGGGAGGAATCTTTGTTTATATGCAATTTTGGGAGTCGGTCTGGCAGTTGGGAGGCAGGGCTGAAAACAGGAGATGACAGTCCTTATCGCCAGGAAAGAAAGCCTGGAAGCTTTGCCTTTGTGGTGCAGCTGGTGTGTCATTCTGGGCACTCCATCGTCAGCAAGAGCTTTCTGTGCTGGCATCTTTGGTGTGGGAGGAATCTTCATCTGTATGCAGTTTTGGGAGTCGGGCTGGCAATTTGGAGGCAGGTCTGAAAACAGGAGATGACAGTCCTTTTCGCCAGGAAAGAAAGGTAGCAAGCTTTGTCTTTGTGGTGCAGTTGGTTTGTCAGCCTAGAGACTCCACGGGGAGCAAGAGTTTTCTGTGCTGGCCTCTTTGGTGTGGGAGGAGTCTTTGTTTATATGCAGTTTTTGGAGTCGGGCTGTCAGTTTGGAGGCTAGTCTGAAAAGAGGAAATGACAGCCCTAATCGCCAGGAAAGAAAGCCTGAAAGCTTTGGCTTTGTGGTGCAGTTGGTTTTTCACCCTGGAGACTCCATGGGGAGAAAGAGTTTTCTGTGGTGGCATCTTTGGTGTGGGAGGAATCTTCGTCCGTATGCAATTTTGGGAGTCGGGCTGAGAATTTGGACGCAGCACTGAAAACAGGAAATGGCAGCGCTTATCGGCAGGAAAGAAAATGTAGAAGATATTGCAGAAACCTGGTTGGTAGAGAGAGGACACATTAAAGATTCTATACCGCTGGTCTCACGCTAAAGCAAGAAAACTATTAGAAGGTCACTGATTAGTGTGTTTGTGAAACTGCTTTGTCTAAGAAACTGCAAGGCTGCATTGTCTGCTGTGAAGTTGTATTGTTTAAGAAACTGCATACGTGATAGAAAAATTAGAGCAACAGGATGGGAAAGGTAGGGAAAGTAGCAAATAGTAAATAAAGTAACTATAGCCATGAGAAAGAGGCAGCATTTGCTCAAATATAACGTAGGTAATTAGGAGCCAATGATGAGCTTGTATTTGGAATATTAATGAGCCTAATTATTAACCTTTATAAGCATGGAGCTTACAGCAATAAAGTTGGATTAGTCATGATCAATACTGTGATCGTGTGATACTTTCCCGTCGTCCGCAACAAATGGTGACCTCCGACGTGATAATTTAAAGAAACGGGGGAATCCACGGTTGGGATGGCATAGTGTCGGAGCCTTAGCAGCGAAGGCTGGTCAAAAAGTCAAATTGAGGAGTGACTTGGACCTGGAACTGGTCAAAAAGTTGGCAGAATTTGCGACTTCGGACCCGGATCAAAAAGTGGGCAACTGCAACTTCGGATCCTTAAAGCGTCACTTGGGACGAGTTCCACCGTACGTGCTGCCGGACCCTGGAGGCTGCAAGAGCGCGCTAAAAATAGGTAAAAAATGGAAAGGGAAGCAGCATATAGTTTATTTTCTGAATTTTTGCAGAAAAAGGGTATTAAAGATATAGATTTAAAAAAGGAATTACCAGGATTGCTTGCTTTTGGGTATGCAAAAGGGTGTTTTATCAACCCGCATACCGTGCATTCTTTAGAAGAGTGGCGAAAGTTTGGAGATAAAATATGTGAGGCCATTCTAGAAGAGGATAAAGTTGCAAAAAAGCTGGGAAAGTTTTGGAAAGTTGTGAATGATACATTGTTACAACATGAGGCAGAGAAACGAGCTGCTGAGCAAGCTCGAGGTATGCAGGAACACAACAGAGACTGGTTCTCTATTTCCCCGGCTCCCCCTGCATTTCAATCAGTTATGCTCCCAGCACAGCCGTCTGCCCCCCCTCCTAATGAAAATACGGCTCCCCCTTCTGCAACCCCTCCTGACCCTCCTGCCCCTGCAGAACCTTTAAGCAATAACGCTGATCCATTGCTGGAGCCACCAGCACCCCCTCCTCCTGCTTTAGATGCTGTGATGCCTGTCCCTGGGGCAAGCACTGACCCGGCGGGGGCCATAGCCAAGGAGAGGAGAGATACATGGGCAGCGATTGCTAAACATTGCCTGTCAGAAGAATTGCAGGGGGCAGAGGGCATGGCACTTCCAGTTATTTATAATCAAATGCCGGGGGAGGGCTAAATGCCACTATAACTCCATTAGATTGGAAACTTTTGGCACAACTGCGGAGCACTGTAAGTGAATTTGGTTTGCATGGAGAACCTGTTAAACAAATGTTAGATTATTTCTGGGCCACTCAACTTTTACTACCCTCAGATCTCCGTTCCATTTCGAGAATGATACTTACAGAACATCAGCAACTTTTGTTTAATGCTTATTGGCAAGCATATGTTAATGAAAGTGTTGCTGTGATCAGGCAACCGGGGGATCCTTTACACGGCGTTACAGCAGACGAACTAATGGGAACAGGTCCATATTCACGAACCGAAGCACAAGTACACATTGGGGCAGATAAAATTAGAGAGGCCATGGACCTTGTAAGGAAAGCATTAAATAGGGTCAAGGAGCCAGGAGGAGTGCCATTATATATGAGCTTAAAACAGGGAAGGAATGAATCTTTTGGTGAATATGTTGACAAGTTAACAGCTGCTATCACAAAAGCTGGGGTCCCAGATTATATGAAGGGAACCATGCTAAAGCAGTGTGTTTTGCAAAATGCTAACTCAATGGTTAAACAAGTAATAAATACATTGGGTCCTTATTGGACTATAGAAGAATTATTAGACAAAGTATTGCAAATACCAACAGGAGAAAATGCATTTTTAGTCAATGCTATTCAGGATTTTACTAAAGGGCTTAAAGAACAGACTCAGGACTTAGTTAAGGAGCTTAAAGAACAGGCTCAAAATTCCCAAATTCAAGTGTTAGCAGCTCTTGCACCCCTCCAGGGAAAGGCTAATAACTCCACAGATGGAAAAACTCGATCAAAGTGTTATCGATGCGGAGCTACTGGACACTTCAGAAGGGAGTGCCGAGCAACAGGAATTTGGTGCCAGCAGTGTCAGAACTCCACCCACAACACTTCTGTTTGTCGGAGCCGTTCGGGAAACTCACGGCGGAGCGCGAGATACAGCAGTGGCCGCGCCAAGACACAAGTCGTCGCTGCAGCACAGATAACCCCAGCCAGCAACTTTTCACCGAACAATCCATTCCACGGACAGGAGAACAGCTGCAACCTGCTACAACCACAGCCTCAGCCAATGCTTTCGGATTACAACCTGCCACAGCCGGCAGCCTCGGATTGGATTTGGCCACGACACTAGAAGTTACTTTGTTATCCACCCAACCTCAAAAGATTCCCACCGGGATTTATGGACCTTTAATAATAAACAAACAAGTGTTTGGTGCATTGCTGATTGGCAGATCGTCGGCTAGCCTTGCTGGATTATTTGTACTGCCTGGATTAATTGATGCTGACTACACTGGACAGATAATGGTTATGGCATATACTATTTTTCCACCTTTAAAGATTCCTAAAGGACAACGTATTGCTCAATTAATACCTCTGCCACAGTTAGCAAAACCTTTAACCAACGACCGACAACTGATGCAACGTGGAGATCGTGGATTTGGTTCTACAAGGGGACTTACCTTACTGACACTGGATTTAAGTGAGAGGCCAAAACATAAAGTTACAATTATATGGAAAGATCAAACAAAAACACTGGATGCTTTACTAGATTCAGGAGCTGATTCCAGTATGATAGCTCCTCATTGTTGGCCTAGACACTGGCCTCTGCAACCTGCTACTACAGCTGTGACTGGCATTGGGGGTGCCTCAATTGCTATGCGGACTCCTACTGTGAACATTGAGGTGGAAGGTCGTGTAGCCAGTGCTGTCCTGTCTGTTGTGCAGCTTCCACCAACAGTACAATGCTTAATCGGGAGAGATGTTTTGACACAAATTGGGATGAAACTCTCCAATGATTACCCTTTGGGGGAATAGCCATTGCTTGGTCTTTCCCAATTCCTATTACTTGGATTGTTGATACTCCAGTATGGGTTAAGCAATGGCCTTTAAAACGGGAAAGCTTGGAAGCTGCTCATGAATTAGTACAAGAACAAATTGATCAAGGACACTTAAAACTTTCTATTAGTCCCTGGAATACACCTATATTTGTAATAAAGAAAAAGTCTGGAAAATATCGATTATTGCATGATCTAAGAGCAGTTAACTCACAAATGGAAGCCATGGGGGCTTTACAGCCTGGACTACCAAATCCTGCAATGCTTCCCATGGATTGGTCCTTACTGATTGTGGACTTAAAGGATTGTTTCTTTACAATTCAATTGCACCCTCGGGATACTAAACGTTTTGCTTTTACATTACCTGCTATTAACAGAGAAAGACCTGACCAACGATTTGAATGGACAGTATTACCACAAGGGATGAGGAACAGTCCTACCTTATGTCAGCTATATGTGGATACTGCCTTACAAGCCTTGCGAAGAAGATGGCCTGACTGCATAATCTATCACTATATGGATGATATTTTGTTTTGCCAGCCTGAGGAGTTTGTACCCGAACAAATACAAATAATTTGCAGACATTTGGAACAATATAAGTTAATAATAGCAGATGAAAAAATTCAAACGACAGAACCATGGAGATATTTGGGGTGGACTATCTCTCGACATGCTGTTATCCCACAGAAATTGGTATTTCAATCAAAATTGCGCACTGTGAATGATGCACAAAAACTTCTTGGGGATTTACAGTGGTTACGCCCTGTTGTGGGAATCCCTGCTGACCTTTTAGCTGAATTGCGACCCCTATTAAAAGGAACAGACCCAACAACCAAAATTACTGTCACAAAGCACCAACAACTCATACTCCAACAAATTTTAGATTGTGTCACTCAGGGCCGTGTTCGGAGAAGACAATGGGAATTACCTTTAGAACTTACCTTTTGGGCTGACAAACGATACATTTTGGGTGCTATTACACAATCACAAACAGAAACGGGGGAGGATATAGGGGTTTTAGAATGGTTATCAACTAGCATACAACAGCCTAAAACACTTTTACAAAAAATTGAAATGTTGGCAGCCCTGATAAAAAAGGGTCGAGAGCGTGTGTTACAAATTGATGCTCAAGAGCCTGCACGTATACGATTACCAATGCAGAAAAATGATCTTGATTGGTACCTATGTACTAATGAGGGTCTTCAAGAAGCATTATTAGGACTGACATGTCCCATAATTACCAGTAGACTGCACAATGTCCCTACAGCATGGATTGGTTCTTGGCAATGGATACTGAAACCTAAAAAACAGGAACAACCAATTCCACATGCACGAACAGTTTACACAGACGCTGGCAAAAAATCTCACACTGCTGCCCTAACCTGGTTAGAGAAAGGAGAATGGAAGCATGAAATTTTAACAGGAGAACCTACAGATTCATTACAAACTTTAGAGTTGTTAGCAGTGGTCAGAGCACTGGCTAGCATGGATAGACCCCTTAATATTGTTACTGACTCATTCTATGTAGCAGGAGTAGTTAATCGGATAGAAGGGGCCCTAATTAAAGAAGTCCCGAATAAGAGGCTCTTTCAGTTATTTTGTCAATTATGGTTGGCAGTAACAAACAGAGATCATGACTATGCTGTCATACATGTACGAAGCCATAAATGGGACATTGGTTTGGGTGAAGGAAATGCTAGGGCGGACAGATTAGTTTCTATGGCTACAGAGGATGAGGAAGAATTTACCAAAGCACAGAAAGATCATGAACAATATCATCAAAATGCCAGAGGACTAAAAAGAATGTATGACATCACCTTAAATGATGCTAAAAATATTGTTCGATCCTGTCCAACATGTAGCAATCATAATGGTGGTGTAGGATTGGGTATGGGAGTAAATCCCAGAGGGTTAAAGAGTAATGAAATCTGGCAAATGGATGTTACACATTATGCACCTTTTGGAAGATTTAAATATATACATGTGTGTATTGACACATATAGTCATTTTATGTGGGCTACAGCTCAAACAGGAGAAAAAGCTTTACAAGTAGAAAGACATTTGTGTGAATGTTTTGCTGTGATGGGGAAACCACAACACATAAAAACAGACAATGGACCTGCCTATGTGGGTACTAGAGTAAGCCAATTTTTGAAAAAGTGGAAAATCACTCACCGCACAGGTATTGCTCACTCTCCCACAGGACAAGCAATCATAGAAAGAGCTCATTACACACTAAAAACGTATCTTGAAAAACATAAAAACATTATTGATATTAAGAAAAGGTTAAGCAAGGTACTGTTTGTCCTGAATCATTTATGCATTTTTGGAAATCAAAAAGATCCTCCTGTAATAATTCATTATACATTAAAACAGGATGCAGAGAAACCTGAAGAGGTGTGGGTCAGATTTAAAGATCCACGCACAGGGATTTGGCAAGATCCAGCAAAAGTACTCTATTGGGGAAGAGGTTATCTTTGTGTTTCTTCACCACAGGGACCTCTTTGGATACCTGCCAAGTGGACTCGAGCTGCTGTGAATGTCTCGAGCCCTGCTAATGCAAAGTCACCTGAATGACTTTGAAGTTCAAAAAGATCCCATTAGGGGATGGCTAGCAAAATTAGGTTTAGGACCATGGCTTGCGGAGATCACTAAACAAGCAATTTCGCTTTTACTAATACTGCTGGCTGCTTTATGCATTGTTCCTTGTGCTTTTAAATGCATTCAAAGCATGCTAACAAAGGCAATGAGTAACGTGTTTTTAACATTGTCTAAACAGAGCGGGGGAAGTGTAGAAGATATTGCAGAAACCTGGTTGGTAGAGAGAGGACACATTAAAGATTCTAAACCGCTGGTCTCACGCTAAAGCAAGAAAACTATTAGAAGGTCACTGATTAGTGTGTTTGTGAAACTGCTTTGTCTAAGAAACTGCAAGGCTGCATTGTCTGCTGTGAAGTTGTATTGTTTAAGAAACTGCATACGTGATAGAAAAATTAGAGCAACAGGATGGGAAAGGTAGAGAAAGTAGCAAATAGTAAATAAAGTAACTATAGCCATGAGAAAGAGGCAGCATTTGCTCAAATATAACGTAGGTAATTAGGAGCCAATGATGAGCTTGTATTTGGAATATTAATGAGCCTAATTATTAACCTTTATAAGCATGGAGCTTACAGCAATAAAGTTGGATTAGTCATGATCAATACTGTGATCGTGTGATACTTTCCCGTCGTCCGCAACAAGAAAACCTGGAAGCTTTGGCTTTGTGGTGCAGTTAGTTTGTCAGCCTGGAGACTCCACGGGGAGCAAGAGAATCTCCCACCTGCTTTGAACTTCATGGAGAGCAACCTCCGCGAGGAGAGCTCTTCTGTGTCCTTCCTCCTGCTCCTCTTACTCAGAGGACCAGGGAACAGCCTGTCACATGTGAACTGGATGTGCTGGAAGCAGCACATCCGCAGTAGGTTGACGGGCACTCTGAGGCACAGCCTTCATTCTCTTTGCCATCGCTCTCAACTCAGTAGAAGGACTTGAAGGACCACCAGGGAAGGGTGTGGTCCATTCCCATGTGCACTGGCTTCTCATCCAGCCCACAGAATTCTTTAGCCTTCCTTGGAGAGACACAGAAGGACTAGAGAGGGTGACTCTCTTTGCACTGAAGAGACAAGTCTTGAGCACACACCTGGTGGTGGTGTGGGGAGATGACCCTGAGCAAGTGCAATTGCCATCAGCCTCCTGGAGGAGCCTTGAAGTTATGTGGGACAAAGAGTGTCTCGGTGTCACTTTGAATTTACGGTACTTAACCCTGGCAAAGCCCCTGGATGCAGCTCTGGGATGTGCTTCCGTGGACAGAGCTCCCCGTGCCCATCCCTCAGGCCATGGGGCTTCTCAGATAGTGGCAGAGCAAGTGGCCCCCCACAAGGGCTGAGTTGTATCCAGGCTCCTGGATACAACGGGTGCGGCAGCAGGAGCCCCAGGAGATCCTGCCCCTGCTGTCATCGGCTGTCTGTCTGGGTGTGTGCAAGGGAAGGACTCGTGTGTCTGAAAACCCTTGTGTGAGCGAGCAGTGAGCCCCCGCCAGGGCACCACTGACTCTTGGCCAACTGGCCATCCACCACGCCCCCAGAGGCCATTTTCCAGCACTGCTATGCAGCATGTCATTCCCAGTCTGTCCGTACAACCGAGGTTGCCCCATCCCAGGGACAGAATCTGGCACTTCCCCTTGTTGAACTTCCTCTGGTGGATGATTGCACAAACCTCTAATTTGAGGTCTCTCTGCACTGCCTCCCTCTTCCAGGAGGCCCTAGAGCGTCACAATGGCCCTCTGATTCCAGGGGAATCCGCAGTGTTCAGTGTTCCAGGTGTTCCGTGAAGCCCCCTCTTGTCACAATGGCACTAAAATGAGAGAGGATCTCCTTTCTAAACGACTTAGTACATCAGAAGTTTTATCTTAGATAAAAATGATATCCCAATTCTGTTAAGACTTCAGTTATTTTTAGGAGAGAGAATGTAGATAACACATGGAAACGAATAGAGAGTGTATGGTATGCCCATCTTCAAGAAATTAGCTTACATGCCTCAGAAATCTTCTTTAATAAGAGAAAGTCTGTTTAAGCGAATGGGAAGTTCTAAGACACATGTCTTAGTTGGTCCTAGAACATTTAATTTAGGAGTTAGAGGTCGGATAGATCAAGCAGAGATGCTACGAGGCCTGATTAGCGAGAAGACCACTCTCCGAACATGACTGCCCCCCCCCCAAAGAAATGGACGCTAGATGGCAGTCTTGCTCCACGAATAAAACCCAAGATGCTCTATGACCTCAAAATCATAACCTCATTCTCGACTGCTGGTGAAGGGGGGCGGGGTCTTTCAAGCGTCACTGTATTTATATTCCGAAATTTCTACTAGATCTTTGATCCATGCATGGCAGAGTAGCTCATGTATCCCCAGCTGACATATTAAAGAAATGTTCGATCCAATGGTTTCTGGTCATTGGGTTGAATTCTTTTTTTCCCCCCTTTGATTCCATGAAATTCCAAAGATATCTTAGGGTTTGTTTAATACCATGAAGTCCCGCCTCTGAGTGCCCCTCAACCTGCTGCAGATGGGCTGCTTCCAGCACATGCAGTTCAGATGTGACAGGCTGTTCCCTGGTCCTCTGAGCAAGAGGAGCAGGAGGAGGGACACAGAAGAGATCTCCTCACGGAGGTTGCAGAGAGACTGACCCGGGGTGCTAAGCCGGGAGGGATAGTATGCCTCTCGTGCTCCTCAAAAATTGTCAAAAGTGTGTGCCCTGGACGAAAATGCAGGAGTCTCCCCACGCCAGCAAAAGAGAAATCTGGAAGCTTTGTCTCTGTGGTGCAGTTGGTGTGTCAGCCTGGAGCGTCCGTGAGCAGCAAGATCTTTCTGTGCTGGCACCTTTGGTGTGGGAGGAATCTTTATTTGTATGAAATTTTGGGAGTTGGGCTGTTAGTTGGGAGGTGGGTCTGAAAACAGGAAATAAAGTGCCCTTATTGCCAGGAAAGAAAAGCAGCAAGCTTTGGCTTTGTGGTGCAGCTGGTTTGTCAGTCTGGAGACTCCATGGGGAGCAAGACCTTTCTGTGCTGGCATCATTGCTATGGGAGGAATCTTTGTTTATATGCAATTTTGGGAGTCGGTCTGGCAGTTGGGAGGCAGGGCTGAAAACAGGAGATGACAGTCCTTATCGCCAGGAAAGAAAGCCTGGAAGCTTTGCCTTTGTGGTGCAGCTGGTGTGTCATTCTGGGCACTCCATCGTCAGCAAGAGCTTTCTGTGCTGGCATCTTTGGTGTGGGAGGAATCTTCATCTGTATGCAGTTTTGGGAGTCGGGCTGGCAATTTGGAGGCAGGTCTGAAAACAGGAGATGACAGTCCTTTTCGCCAGGAAAGAAAGGTAGCAAGCTTTGTCTTTGTGGTGCAGTTGGTTTGTCAGCCTAGAGACTCCACGGGGAGCAAGAGTTTTCTGTGCTGGCCTCTTTGGTGTGGGAGGAGTCTTTGTTTATATGCAGTTTTTGGAGTCGGGCTGTCAGTTTGGAGGCTAGTCTGAAAAGAGGAAATGACAGCCCTAATCGCCAGGAAAGAAAGCCTGAAAGCTTTGGCTTTGTGGTGCAGTTGGTTTTTCACCCTGGAGACTCCATGGGGAGAAAGAGTTTTCTGTGGTGGCATCTTTGGTGTGGGAGGAATCTTCGTCCGTATGCAATTTTGGGAGTCGGGCTGAGAATTTGGACGCAGCACTGAAAACAGGAAATGGCAGCGCTTATCGGCAGGAAAGAAAATGTAGAAGATATTGCAGAAACCTGGTTGGTAGAGAGAGGACACATTAAAGATTCTATACCGCTGGTCTCACGCTAAAGCAAGAAAACTATTAGAAGGTCACTGATTAGTGTGTTTGTGAAACTGCTTTGTCTAAGAAACTGCAAGGCTGCATTGTCTGCTGTGAAGTTGTATTGTTTAAGAAACTGCATACGTGATAGAAAAATTAGAGCAACAGGATGGGAAAGGTAGGGAAAGTAGCAAATAGTAAATAAAGTAACTATAGCCATGAGAAAGAGGCAGCATTTGCTCAAATATAACGTAGGTAATTAGGAGCCAATGATGAGCTTGTATTTGGAATATTAATGAGCCTAATTATTAACCTTTATAAGCATGGAGCTTACAGCAATAAAGTTGGATTAGTCATGATCAATACTGTGATCGTGTGATACTTTCCCGTCGTCCGCAACAAATGGTGACCTCCGACGTGATAATTTAAAGAAACGGGGGAATCCACGGTTGGGATGGCATAGTGTCGGAGCCTTAGCAGCGAAGGCTGGTCAAAAAGTCAAATTGAGGAGTGACTTGGACCTGGAACTGGTCAAAAAGTTGGCAGAATTTGCGACTTCGGACCCGGATCAAAAAGTGGGCAACTGCAACTTCGGATCCTTAAAGCGTCACTTGGGACGAGTTCCACCGTACGTGCTGCCGGACCCTGGAGGCTGCAAGAGCGCGCTAAAAATAGGTAAAAAATGGAAAGGGAAGCAGCATATAGTTTATTTTCTGAATTTTTGCAGAAAAAGGGTATTAAAGATATAGATTTAAAAAAGGAATTACCAGGATTGCTTGCTTTTGGGTATGCAAAAGGGTGTTTTATCAACCCGCATACCGTGCATTCTTTAGAAGAGTGGCGAAAGTTTGGAGATAAAATATGTGAGGCCATTCTAGAAGAGGATAAAGTTGCAAAAAAGCTGGGAAAGTTTTGGAAAGTTGTGAATGATACATTGTTACAACATGAGGCAGAGAAACGAGCTGCTGAGCAAGCTCGAGGTATGCAGGAACACAACAGAGACTGGTTCTCTATTTCCCCGGCTCCCCCTGCATTTCAATCAGTTATGCTCCCAGCACAGCCGTCTGCCCCCCCTCCTAATGAAAATACGGCTCCCCCTTCTGCAACCCCTCCTGACCCTCCTGCCCCTGCAGAACCTTTAAGCAATAACGCTGATCCATTGCTGGAGCCACCAGCACCCCCTCCTCCTGCTTTAGATGCTGTGATGCCTGTCCCTGGGGCAAGCACTGACCCGGCGGGGGCCATAGCCAAGGAGAGGAGAGATACATGGGCAGCGATTGCTAAACATTGCCTGTCAGAAGAATTGCAGGGGGCAGAGGGCATGGCACTTCCAGTTATTTATAATCAAATGCCGGGGGAGGGCTAAATGCCACTATAACTCCATTAGATTGGAAACTTTTGGCACAACTGCGGAGCACTGTAAGTGAATTTGGTTTGCATGGAGAACCTGTTAAACAAATGTTAGATTATTTCTGGGCCACTCAACTTTTACTACCCTCAGATCTCCGTTCCATTTCGAGAATGATACTTACAGAACATCAGCAACTTTTGTTTAATGCTTATTGGCAAGCATATGTTAATGAAAGTGTTGCTGTGATCAGGCAACCGGGGGATCCTTTACACAGCGTTACAGCAGACGAACTAATGGGAACAGGTCCATATTCACGAACCGAAGCACAAGTACACATTGGGGCAGATAAAATTAGAGAGGCCATGGACCTTGTAAGGAAAGCATTAAATAGGGTCAAGGAGCCAGGAGGAGTGCCATTATATATGAGCTTAAAACAGGGAAGGAATGAATCTTTTGGTGAATATGTTGACAAGTTAACAGCTGCTATCACAAAAGCTGGGGTCCCAGATTATATGAAGGGAACCATGCTAAAGCAGTGTGTTTTGCAAAATGCTAACTCAATGGTTAAACAAGTAATAAATACATTGGGTCCTTATTGGACTATAGAAGAATTATTAGACAAAGTATTGCAAATACCAACAGGAGAAAATGCATTTTTAGTCAATGCTATTCAGGATTTTACTAAAGGGCTTAAAGAACAGACTCAGGACTTAGTTAAGGAGCTTAAAGAACAGGCTCAAAATTCCCAAATTCAAGTGTTAGCAGCTCTTGCACCCCTCCAGGGAAAGGCTAATAACTCCACAGATGGAAAAACTCGATCAAAGTGTTATCGATGCGGAGCTACTGGACACTTCAGAAGGGAGTGCCGAGCAACAGGAATTTGGTGCCAGCAGTGTCAGAACTCCACCCACAACACTTCTGTTTGTCGGAGCCGTTCGGGAAACTCACGGCGGAGCGCGAGATACAGCAGTGGCCGCGCCAAGACACAAGTCGTCGCTGCAGCACAGATAACCCCAGCCAGCAACTTTTCACCGAACAATCCATTCCACGGACAGGAGAACAGCTGCAACCTGCTACAACCACAGCCTCAGCCAATGCTTTCGGATTACAACCTGCCACAGCCGGCAGCCTCGGATTGGATTTGGCCACGACACTAGAAGTTACTTTGTTATCCACCCAACCTCAAAAGATTCCCACCGGGATTTATGGACCTTTAATAATAAACAAACAAGTGTTTGGTGCATTGCTGATTGGCAGATCGTCGGCTAGCCTTGCTGGATTATTTGTACTGCCTGGATTAATTGATGCTGACTACACTGGACAGATAATGGTTATGGCATATACTATTTTTCCACCTTTAAAGATTCCTAAAGGACAACGTATTGCTCAATTAATACCTCTGCCACAGTTAGCAAAACCTTTAACCAACGACCGACAACTGATGCAACGTGGAGATCGTGGATTTGGTTCTACAAGGGGACTTACCTTACTGACACTGGATTTAAGTGAGAGGCCAAAACATAAAGTTACAATTATATGGAAAGATCAAACAAAAACACTGGATGCTTTACTAGATTCAGGAGCTGATTCCAGTATGATAGCTCCTCATTGTTGGCCTAGACACTGGCCTCTGCAACCTGCTACTACAGCTGTGACTGGCATTGGGGGTGCCTCAATTGCTATGCGGACTCCTACTGTGAACATTGAGGTGGAAGGTCGTGTAGCCAGTGCTGTCCTGTCTGTTGTGCAGCTTCCACCAACAGTACAATGCTTAATCGGGAGAGATGTTTTGACACAAATTGGGATGAAACTCTCCAATGATTACCCTTTGGGGGAATAGCCATTGCTTGGTCTTTCCCAATTCCTATTACTTGGATTGTTGATACTCCAGTATGGGTTAAGCAATGGCCTTTAAAACGGGAAAGCTTGGAAGCTGCTCATGAATTAGTACAAGAACAAATTGATCAAGGACACTTAAAACTTTCTATTAGTCCCTGGAATACACCTATATTTGTAATAAAGAAAAAGTCTGGAAAATATCGATTATTGCATGATCTAAGAGCAGTTAACTCACAAATGGAAGCCATGGGGGCTTTACAGCCTGGACTACCAAATCCTGCAATGCTTCCCATGGATTGGTCCTTACTGATTGTGGACTTAAAGGATTGTTTCTTTACAATTCAATTGCACCCTCGGGATACTAAACGTTTTGCTTTTACATTACCTGCTATTAACAGAGAAAGACCTGACCAACGATTTGAATGGACAGTATTACCACAAGGGATGAGGAACAGTCCTACCTTATGTCAGCTATATGTGGATACTGCCTTACAAGCCTTGCGAAGAAGATGGCCTGACTGCATAATCTATCACTATATGGATGATATTTTGTTTTGCCAGCCTGAGGAGTTTGTACCCGAACAAATACAAATAATTTGCAGACATTTGGAACAATATAAGTTAATAATAGCAGATGAAAAAATTCAAACGACAGAACCATGGAGATATTTGGGGTGGACTATCTCTCGACATGCTGTTATCCCACAGAAATTGGTATTTCAATCAAAATTGCGCACTGTGAATGATGCACAAAAACTTCTTGGGGATTTACAGTGGTTACGCCCTGTTGTGGGAATCCCTGCTGACCTTTTAGCTGAATTGCGACCCCTATTAAAAGGAACAGACCCAACAACCAAAATTACTGTCACAAAGCACCAACAACTCATACTCCAACAAATTTTAGATTGTGTCACTCAGGGCCGTGTTCGGAGAAGACAATGGGAATTACCTTTAGAACTTACCTTTTGGGCTGACAAACGATACATTTTGGGTGCTATTACACAATCACAAACAGAAACGGGGGAGGATATAGGGGTTTTAGAATGGTTATCAACTAGCATACAACAGCCTAAAACACTTTTACAAAAAATTGAAATGTTGGCAGCCCTGATAAAAAAGGGTCGAGAGCGTGTGTTACAAATTGATGCTCAAGAGCCTGCACGTATACGATTACCAATGCAGAAAAATGATCTTGATTGGTACCTATGTACTAATGAGGGTCTTCAAGAAGCATTATTAGGACTGACATGTCCCATAATTACCAGTAGACTGCACAATGTCCCTACAGCATGGATTGGTTCTTGGCAATGGATACTGAAACCTAAAAAACAGGAACAACCAATTCCACATGCACGAACAGTTTACACAGACGCTGGCAAAAAATCTCACACTGCTGCCCTAACCTGGTTAGAGAAAGGAGAATGGAAGCATGAAATTTTAACAGGAGAACCTACAGATTCATTACAAACTTTAGAGTTGTTAGCAGTGGTCAGAGCACTGGCTAGCATGGATAGACCCCTTAATATTGTTACTGACTCATTCTATGTAGCAGGAGTAGTTAATCGGATAGAAGGGGCCCTAATTAAAGAAGTCCCGAATAAGAGGCTCTTTCAGTTATTTTGTCAATTATGGTTGGCAGTAACAAACAGAGATCATGACTATGCTGTCATACATGTACGAAGCCATAAATGGGACATTGGTTTGGGTGAAGGAAATGCTAGGGCGGACAGATTAGTTTCTATGGCTACAGAGGATGAGGAAGAATTTACCAAAGCACAGAAAGATCATGAACAATATCATCAAAATGCCAGAGGACTAAAAAGAATGTATGACATCACCTTAAATGATGCTAAAAATATTGTTCGATCCTGTCCAACATGTAGCAATCATAATGGTGGTGTAGGATTGGGTATGGGAGTAAATCCCAGAGGGTTAAAGAGTAATGAAATCTGGCAAATGGATGTTACACATTATGCACCTTTTGGAAGATTTAAATATATACATGTGTGTATTGACACATATAGTCATTTTATGTGGGCTACAGCTCAAACAGGAGAAAAAGCTTTACAAGTAGAAAGACATTTGTGTGAATGTTTTGCTGTGATGGGGAAACCACAACACATAAAAACAGACAATGGACCTGCCTATGTGGGTACTAGAGTAAGCCAATTTTTGAAAAAGTGGAAAATCACTCACCGCACAGGTATTGCTCACTCTCCCACAGGACAAGCAATCATAGAAAGAGCTCATTACACACTAAAAACGTATCTTGAAAAACATAAAAACATTATTGATATTAAGAAAAGGTTAAGCAAGGTACTGTTTGTCCTGAATCATTTATGCATTTTTGGAAATCAAAAAGATCCTCCTGTAATAATTCATTATACATTAAAACAGGATGCAGAGAAACCTGAAGAGGTGTGGGTCAGATTTAAAGATCCACGCACAGGGATTTGGCAAGATCCAGCAAAAGTACTCTATTGGGGAAGAGGTTATCTTTGTGTTTCTTCACCACAGGGACCTCTTTGGATACCTGCCAAGTGGACTCGAGCTGCTGTGAATGTCTCGAGCCCTGCTAATGCAAAGTCACCTGAATGACTTTGAAGTTCAAAAAGATCCCATTAGGGGATGGCTAGCAAAATTAGGTTTAGGACCATGGCTTGCGGAGATCACTAAACAAGCAATTTCGCTTTTACTAATACTGCTGGCTGCTTTATGCATTGTTCCTTGTGCTTTTAAATGCATTCAAAGCATGCTAACAAAGGCAATGAGTAACGTGTTTTTAACATTGTCTAAACAGAGCGGGGGAAGTGTAGAAGATATTGCAGAAACCTGGTTGGTAGAGAGAGGACACATTAAAGATTCTAAACCGCTGGTCTCACGCTAAAGCAAGAAAACTATTAGAAGGTCACTGATTAGTGTGTTTGTGAAACTGCTTTGTCTAAGAAACTGCAAGGCTGCATTGTCTGCTGTGAAGTTGTATTGTTTAAGAAACTGCATACGTGATAGAAAAATTAGAGCAACAGGATGGGAAAGGTAGAGAAAGTAGCAAATAGTAAATAAAGTAACTATAGCCATGAGAAAGAGGCAGCATTTGCTCAAATATAACGTAGGTAATTAGGAGCCAATGATGAGCTTGTATTTGGAATATTAATGAGCCTAATTATTAACCTTTATAAGCATGGAGCTTACAGCAATAAAGTTGGATTAGTCATGATCAATACTGTGATCGTGTGATACTTTCCCGTCGTCCGCAACAAGAAAACCTGGAAGCTTTGGCTTTGTGGTGCAGTTAGTTTGTCAGCCTGGAGACTCCACGGGGAGCAAGAGAATCTCCCACCTGCTTTGAACTTCATGGAGAGCAACCTCCGCGAGGAGAGCTCTTCTGTGTCCTTCCTCCTGCTCCTCTTACTCAGAGGACCAGGGAACAGCCTGTCACATGTGAACTGGATGTGCTGGAAGCAGCACATCCGCAGTAGGTTGACGGGCACTCTGAGGCACAGCCTTCATTCTCTTTGCCATCGCTCTCAACTCAGTAGAAGGACTTGAAGGACCACCAGGGAAGGGTGTGGTCCATTCCCATGTGCACTGGCTTCTCATCCAGCCCACAGAATTCTTTAGCCTTCCTTGGAGAGACACAGAAGGACTAGAGAGGGTGACTCTCTTTGCACTGAAGAGACAAGTCTTGAGCACACACCTGGTGGTGGTGTGGGGAGATGACCCTGAGCAAGTGCAATTGCCATCAGCCTCCTGGAGGAGCCTTGAAGTTATGTGGGACAAAGAGTGTCTCGGTGTCACTTTGAATTTACGGTACTTAACCCTGGCAAAGCCCCTGGATGCAGCTCTGGGATGTGCTTCCGTGGACAGAGCTCCCCGTGCCCATCCCTCAGGCCATGGGGCTTCTCAGATAGTGGCAGAGCAAGTGGCCCCCCACAAGGGCTGAGTTGTATCCAGGCTCCTGGATACAACGGGTGCGGCAGCAGGAGCCCCAGGAGATCCTGCCCCTGCTGTCATCGGCTGTCTGTCTGGGTGTGTGCAAGGGAAGGACTCGTGTGTCTGAAAACCCTTGTGTGAGCGAGCAGTGAGCCCCCGCCAGGGCACCACTGACTCTTGGCCAACTGGCCATCCACCACGCCCCCAGAGGCCATTTTCCAGCACTGCTATGCAGCATGTCATTCCCAGTCTGTCCGTACAACCGAGGTTGCCCCATCCCAGGGAGAGAATCTGGCACTTCCCCTTGTTGAACTTCCTCTGGTGGATGATTGCACAAACCTCTAATTTGAGGTCTCTCTGCACTGCCTCCCTCTTCCAGGAGGCCCTAGAGCGTCACAATGGCCCTCTGATTCCAGGGGAATCCGCAGTGTTCAGTGTTCCAGGTGTTCCGTGAAGCCCCCTCTTGTCACAATGGCACTAAAATGAGAGAGGATCTCCTTTCTAAACGACTTAGTACATCAGAAGTTTTATCTTAGATAAAAATGATATCCCAATTCTGTTAAGACTTCAGTTATTTTTAGGAGAGAGAATGTAGATAACACATGGAAACGAATAGAGAGTGTATGGTATGCCCATCTTCAAGAAATTAGCTTACATGCCTCAGAAATCTTCTTTAATAAGAGAAAGTCTGTTTAAGCGAATGGGAAGTTCTAAGACACATGTCTTAGTTGGTCCTAGAACATTTAATTTAGGAGTTAGAGGTCGGATAGATCAAGCAGAGATGCTACGAGGCCTGATTAGCGAGAAGACCACTCTCCGAACATGACTGCCCCCCCCCCAAAGAAATGGACGCTAGATGGCAGTCTTGCTCCACGAATAAAACCCAAGATGCTCTATGACCTCAAAATCATAACCTCATTCTCGACTGCTGGTGAAGGGGGGCGGGGTCTTTCAAGCGTCACTGTATTTATATTCCGAAATTTCTACTAGATCTTTGATCCATGCATGGCAGAGTAGCTCATGTATCCCCAGCTGACATATTAAAGAAATGTTCGATCCAATGGTTTCTGGTCATTGGGTTGAATTCTTTTTTTCCCCCCTTTGATTCCATGAAATTCCAAAGATATCTTAGGGTTTGTTTAATACCATGAAGTCCCGCCTCTGAGTGCCCCTCAACCTGCTGCAGATGGGCTGCTTCCAGCACATGCAGTTCAGATGTGACAGGCTGTTCCCTGGTCCTCTGAGCAAGAGGAGCAGGAGGAGGGACACAGAAGAGATCTCCTCACGGAGGTTGCAGAGAGACTGACCCGGGGTGCTAAGCCGGGAGGGATAGTATGCCTCTCGTGCTCCTCAAAAATTGTCAAAAGTGTGTGCCCTGGACGAAAATGCAGGAGTCTCCCCACGCCAGCAAAAGAGAAATCTGGAAGCTTTGTCTCTGTGGTGCAGTTGGTGTGTCAGCCTGGAGCGTCCGTGAGCAGCAAGATCTTTCTGTGCTGGCACCTTTGGTGTGGGAGGAATCTTTATTTGTATGAAATTTTGGGAGTTGGGCTGTTAGTTGGGAGGTGGGTCTGAAAACAGGAAATAAAGTGCCCTTATTGCCAGGAAAGAAAAGCAGCAAGCTTTGGCTTTGTGGTGCAGCTGGTGTGTCATTCTGGACACTCCATGGGGAACAAGAGCTTTCTGAGCTGGCATCTTTGCTGTGGGAGGAATCTTTGTATGCAATTTTGGGAGTCACTCTGTCAGCTGGGGGGCAGGTCTGAAAACCCAAAATGAGAGCCCTTACTGCCAGGAAAGAAAGGCAGCAAGCTTTGGCTTTGTGGTTCAGCTGGTTTGTCAGTCTGGAGACTCCATGGGGAGCAAGACCTTTCCGTGCTGGCATCATTGCTATGGGAGGAATCTTTGTTTATATGCAATTTTGGGAGTCGGTCTGGCAGTTGGGAGGCAGGGCTGAAAACAGGAGATGACAGTCCTTATCGCCAGGAAAGAAAGCCTGGAAGCTTTGCCTTTGTGGTGCAGTTAGTTTGTCAGCCTGGAGACTCCACGGGGAGCAAGAGAATCTCCCACCTGCTTTGAACTTCATGGAGATGCAACCTCCGCGAGGAGAGCTCTTCTGTGTCCTTCCTCCTGCTCCTCTTACTCAGAGGACCAGGGAACAGCCTGTCACATGTGAACTGGATGTGCTGGAAGCAGCACATCTGCAGTAGGTTGACGGGCACTCTGAGGCACAGCCTTCATTCTCTTTGCCATCGCTCTCAACTCAGTAGAAGGACTTGAAGGACCACCAGGGAAGGGTGTGGTCCATTCCCATGTGCACTGGCTTCCCATCCAGCCCACAGAATTCTTTAGCCTTCCCTGGAGAGACACAGAAGGACTAGAGAGGGTGACTCTCTTTGCACTGAAGAGACAAGTCTTGAGCACACACCTGGTGGTGGTGTGGGGAGATGACCCTGAGCAAGTGCAATTGCCATCAGCCTCCTGGAGGAGCCTTGAAGTTATGTGGGACAAAGAGTGTCTCGGTGTCACTTTGAATTTACGGTACTTAACCCTGGCAAAGCCCCTGGATGCAGCTCTGGGATGTGCTTCCGTGGACAGAGCTCCCCGTGCCCATCCCTCAGGCCATGGGGCTTCTCAGATAGTGGCAGAGCAAGTGGCCCCCCACAAGGGCTGAGTTGTATCCAGGCTCCTGGATACAACGGGTGCGGCAGCAGGAGCCCCAGGAGATCCTGCCCCTGCTGCCATCAGCTGTCTGTCTGGGTGTGTGCAAGGGAAGGACTCGTGTGTCTGAAAACCCTTGTGTGACCGAGCAGTGAGCCCCCGCCAGGGCACCACTGACTCTTGGCCAACTGGCCATCCACCACGCCCCCAGAGGCCATTTTGCAGCACTGCTATGCAGCATGTCATTCCCAGTCTGTCCGTACAACCGAGGTTGCCCCATCCCAGGGACAGAATCTGGCACTTCCCCTTGTTGAACTTCCTCTGGTGGATGATTGCGCAAACCTCTAATTTGAGGTCTCTCTGCACTGCCTCCCTCTTCCAGGAGGCCCTAGAGCGTCACAATGGCCCTCTGATTCCAGGGGAATCCGCAGTGTTCAGTGTTCCAGGTGTTCCGTGAAGCCCCCTCTTGTCACAATGGCACTAAAATGAGAGAGGATCTCCTTTCTAAACGACTTAGTACATCAGAAGTTTTATCTTAGATAAAAATGATATCCCAATTCTGTTAAGACTTCAGTTATTTTTAGGAGAGAGAATGTAGATAACACATGGAAACGAATAGAGAGTGTATGGTATGCCCATCTTCAAGAAATTAGCTTACATGCCTCAGAAATCTTCTTTAATAAGAGAAAGTCAATTAAATACTGTTTAAGCGAATGGGAAGTTCTAAGACACATGTCTTAGTTGGTCCTAGAACATTTAATTTAGGAGTTAGAGGTCGGATAGATCAAGCAGAGATGCTACGAGGCCTGATTAGCGAGAAGACCACTCTCCGAACATGACTGCCCCTCCCCCGAAGAAATGGACGCTAGATGGCAGTCTTGCTCCACGAATAAAACCCAAGATGCTCTATGACCTCAAAATCATAACCTCATTCTCGACTGCTGGTGAAGGGGGGCGGGGTCTTTCAAGCGTCACTGTATTTATATTCCGAAATTTCTACTAGATCTTTGATCCATGCATGGCAGAGTAGCTCATGTATCCCCAGCTGACATATTAAAGAAATGTTCGATCCAATGGTTTCTGGTCATTGGGTTGAATTCTTTTTTTTCCCCCTTTGATTCCATGAAATTCCAAAGATATCTTAGGGTTTGTTTAATACCATGAAGTCCCGCCTCTGAGTGCCCCTCAACCTGCTGCAGATGTGCTGCTTCCAGCACATGCAGTTCAGATGTGACAGGCTGTTCCCTGGTCCTCTGAGCAAGAGGAGCAGGAGGAGGGACACAGAAGAGATCTCCTCACGGAGGTTGCAGAGAGGCTGACCCGGGGTGCTAAGCCGGGAGGGATAGTATGCCTCTCGTGCTCCTCAAAAATTGTCAAAAGTGTGTGCCCTGGACGAAAATGCAGGAGTCTCCCCACGCCAGCAAAAGAGAAATCTGGAAGCTTTGTCTCTGTGGTGCAGTTGGTGTGTCAGCCTGGAGCGTCCGTGAGCAGCAAGATCTTTCTGTGCTGGCACCTTTGGTGTGGGAGGAATCTTTATTTGTATGAAATTTTGGGAGTTGGGCTGTTAGTTGGGAGGTGGGTCTGAAAACAGGAAATAAAGTGCCCTTATTGCCAGGAAAGAAAAGCAGCAAGCTTTGGCTTTGTGGTGCAGCTGGTGTGTCATTCTGGACACTCCATGGGGAACAAGAGCTTTCTGAGCTGGCATCTTTGCTGTGGGAGGAATCTTTGTATGCAATTTTGGGAGTCTCTCTGTCAGCTGGGGGGCAGGTCTGAAAACCCAAAATGAGAGCCCTTACTGCCAGGAAAGAAAGGCAGCAAGCTTTGGCTTTGTGGTTCAGCTGGTTTGTCAGTCTGGAGACTCCATGGGGAGCAAGACCTTTCCGTGCTGGCATCATTGCTATGGGAGGAATCTTTGTTTATATGCAATTTTGGGAGTCGGTCTGGCAGTTGGGAGGCAGGGCTGAAAACAGGAGATGACAGTCCTTATCGCCAGGAAAGAAAGCCTGGAAGCTTTGCCTTTGTGGTGCAGCTGGTGTGTCATTCTGGGCACTCCATCGTCAGCAAGAGCTTTCTGTGCTGGCATCTTTGGTGTGGGAGGAATCTTCATCCGTATGCAGTTTTGGGAGTCGGGCTGGCAATTTGGAGGCAGGTCTGAAAACAGGAGATGACAGTCCTTTTCGCCAGGAAAGAAAGGTAGCAAGCTTTGTCTTTGTGGTGCAGTTGGTTTGTCAGCCTAGAGACGCCATGGGGAGCAAGAGTTTTCTGTGCTGGCCTCTTTGGTGTGGGAGGAGTCTTTGTTTATATGCAGTTTTTGGAGTCGGGCTGTCAGTTTGGAGGCTAGTCTGAAAAGAGGAAATGACAGCCCTAATCGCCAGGAAAGAAAGCCTGAAAGCTTTGGCTTTGTGGTGCAGTTAGTTTGTCAGCCTGGAGACTCCACGGGGAGCAAGAGCTTTCTGTACTGGCACCTTAGCTGTGTGAGGAATCTTTGTTTGTATGCAATTTTGGGGGTCAGTTAAGAGGTAGGGCTGGAAACAGGAAATGGCAGCCCTTCTCACCAGGAAAGAAAGCCTGAAAGCTTTGGCTTTGTGGTGCAGTTGGTTTTTCACCCTGGAGACTCCATGGGGAGAAAGAGTTTTCTGTGCTGGCATCTTTGGTGTGGGAGGAATCTTGGTCTGTATGCAATTTTGGGAGTCGGGCTGAGAATTTGGATGCAGCACTGAAAACAGGAAATGGCAGCGCTTATCGGCAGGAAAGAAAGCCTGGAAGCTTTGGCTTTGTGGTGCAGTTAGTTTGTCAGCCTGGAGACTCCACGGGGAGCAAGAGAATCTCCCACCTGCTTTGAACTTCATGGAGATGCAACCTCCGCGAGGAGAGCTCTTCTGTGTCCTTCCTCCTGCTCCTCTTACTCAGAGGACCAGGGAACAGCCTGTCACATGTGAACTGGATGTGCTGGAAGCAGCACATCTGCAGTAAGTTGACGGGCACTCTGAGGCACAGCCTTCATTCTCTTTGCCATCGCTCTCAACTCAGTAGAAGGACTTGAAGGACCACCAGGGAAGGGTGTGGTCCATTCCCATGTGCACTGGCTTCCCATCCAGCCCACAGAATTCTTTAGCCTTCCCTGGAGAGACACAGAAGGACTAGAGAGGGTGACTCTCTTTGCACTGAAGAGACAAGTCTTGAGCACACACCTGGTGGTGGTGTGGGGAGATGACCCTGAGCAAGTGCAATTGCCATCAGCCTCCTGGAGGAGCCTTGAAGTTATGTGGGACAAAGAGTGTCTCGGTGTCACTTTGAATTTACGGTACTTAACCCTGGCAAAGCCCCTGGATGCAGCTCTGGGATGTGCTTCCGTGGACAGAGCTCCCCGTGCCCATCCCTCAGGCCATGGGGCTTCTCAGATAGTGGCAGAGCAAGTGGCCCCCCACAAGGGCTGAGTTGTATCCAGGCTCCTGGATACAACGGGTGCGGCAGCAGGAGCCCCAGGAGATCCTGCCCCTGCTGCCATCAGCTGTCTGTCTGGGTGTGTGCAAGGGAAGGACTCGTGTGTCTGAAAACCCTTGTGTGAGCGAGCAGTGAGCCCCCGCCAGGGCACCACTGACTCTTGGCCAACTGGCCATCCACCACGCCCCCAGAGGCCGTTTTGCAGCACTGCTATGCAGCATGTCATTCCCAGTCTGTCCGTACAACCGAGGTTGCCCCATCCCAGGGACAGAATCTGGCACTTCCCCTTGTTGAACTTCCTCTGGTGGATGATTGCGCAAACCTCTAATTTGAGGTCTCTCTGCACTGCCTCCCTCTTCCAGGAGGCCCTAGAGCGTCACAATGGCCCTCTGATTCCAGGGGAATCCGCAGTGTTCAGTGTTCCAGGTGTTCCGTGAAGCCCCCTCTTGTCACAATGGCACTAAAATGAGAGAGGATCTCCTTTCTAAACGACTTAGTACATCAGAAGTTTTATCTTAGATAAAAATGATATCCCAATTCTGTTAAGACTTCAGTTATTTTTAGGAGAGAGAATGTAGATAACACATGGAAACGAATAGAGAGTGTATGGTATGCCCATCTTCAAGAAATTAGCTTACATGCCTCAGAAATCTTCTTTAATAAGAGAAAGTCAATTAAATACTGTTTAAGCGAATGGGAAGTTCTAAGACACATGTCTTAGTTGGTCCTAGAACATTTAATTTAGGAGTTAGAGGTCGGATAGATCAAGCAGAGATGCTACGAGGCCTGATTAGCGAGAAGACCACTCTCCGAACATGACTGCCCCCCCCCCGAAGAAATGGACGCTAGATGGCAGTCTTGCTCCACGAATAAAACCCAAGATGCTCTATGACCTCAAAATCATAACCTCATTCTCGACTGCTGGTGAAGGGGGACGGGGTCTTTCAAGCGTCACTGTATTTATATTCCGAAATTTCTACTAGATCTTTGATCCATGCATGGCAGAGTAGCTCATGTATCCCCAGCTGACATATTAAAGAAATGTTCGATCCAATGGTTTCTGGTCATTGGGTTGAATTCTTTTTTTTCCCCCTTTGATTCCATGAAATTCCAAAGATATCTTAGGGTTTGTTTAATACCATGAAGTCCCGCCTCTGAGTGCCCCTCAACCTGCTGCAGATGGGCTGCTTCCAGCACATGCAGTTCAGATGTGACAGGCTGTTCCCTGGTCCTCTGAGCAAGAGGAGCAGGAGGAGGGACACAGAAGAGATCTCCTCACGGAGGTTGCAGAGAGGCTGACCCGGGGTGCTAAGCCGGGAGGGATAGTATGCCTCTCGTGCTCCTCAAAAATTGTCAAAAGTGTGTGCCCTGGACGAAAATGCAGGAGTCTCCCCACGCCAGCAAAAGAGAAATCTGGAAGCTTTGTCTCTGTGGTGCAGTTGGTGTGTCAGCCTGGAGCGTCCGTGAGCAGCAAGATCTTTCTGTGCTGGCACCTTTGGTGTGGGAGGAATCTTTATTTGTATGAAATTTTGGGAGTTGGGCTGTTAGTTGGGAGGTGGGTCTGAAAACAGGAAATAAAGTGCCCTTATTGCCAGGAAAGAAAAGCAGCAAGCTTTGGCTTTGTGGTGCAGCTGGTTTGTCAGTCTGGAGACTCCATGGGGAGCAAGACCTTTCTGTGCTGGCATCATTGCTATGGGAGGAATCTTTGTTTATATGCAATTTTGGGAGTCGGTCTGGCAGTTGGGAGGCAGGGCTGAAAACAGGAGATGACAGTCCTTATCGCCAGGAAAGAAAGCCTGGAAGCTTTGCCTTTGTGGTGCAGCTGGTGTGTCATTCTGGGCACTCCATCGTCAGCAAGAACTTTCTGTGCTGGCATCTTTGGTGTGGGAGGAATCTTCATCTGTATGCAGTTTTGGGAGTCGGGCTGGCAATTTGGAGGCAGGTCTGAAAACAGGAGATGACAGTCCTTTTCGCCAGGAAAGAAAGGTAGCAAGCTTTGTCTTTGTGGTGCAGTTGGTTTGTCAGCCTAGAGACTCCACGGGGAGCAAGAGTTTTCTGTGCTGGCCTCTTTGGTGTGGGAGGAGTCTTTGTTTATATGCAGTTTTTGGAGTCGGGCTGTCAGTTTGGAGGCTAGTCTGAAAAGAGGAAATGACAGCCCTAATCGCCAGGAAAGAAAGCCTGAAAGCTTTGGCTTTGTGGTGCAGTTGGTTTTTCACCCTGGAGACTCCATGGGGAGAAAGAGTTTTCTGTGGTGGCATCTTTGGTGTGGGAGGAATCTTCGTCCGTATGCAATTTTGGGAGTCGGGCTGAGAATTTGGACGCAGCACTGAAAACAGGAAATGGCAGCGCTTATCGGCAGGAAAGAAAATGTAGAAGATATTGCAGAAACCTGGTTGGTAGAGAGAGGACACATTAAAGATTCTATACCGCTGGTCTCACGCTAAAGCAAGAAAACTATTAGAAGGTCACTGATTAGTGTGTTTGTGAAACTGCTTTGTCTAAGAAACTGCAAGGCTGCATTGTCTGCTGTGAAGTTGTATTGTTTAAGAAACTGCATACGTGATAGAAAAATTAGAGCAACAGGATGGGAAAGGTAGGGAAAGTAGCAAATAGTAAATAAAGTAACTATTGCCATGAGAAAGAGGCAGCATTTGCGCAAATATAACGTAGGTAATTAGGAGCCAATGATGAGCTTGTATTTGGAATATTAATGAGCCTAATTATTAACCTTTATAAGCATGGAGCTTACAGCAATAAAGTTGGATTAGTCATGATCAATACTGTGATCGTGTGATACTTTCCCGTCGTCCGCAACAAATGGTGACCTCCGACGTGATAATTTAAAGAAACGGGGGAATCCACGGTTGGGATGGCATAGTGTCGGAGCCTTAGCAGCGAAGGCTGGTCAAAAAGTCAAATTGAGGAGTGACTTGGACCTGGAACTGGTCAAAAAGTTGGCAGAATTTGCGACTTCGGACCCGGATCAAAAAGTGGGCAACTGCAACTTCGGATCCTTAAAGCGTCACTTGGGACGAGTTCCACCGTACGTGCTGCCGGACCCTGGAGGCTGCAAGAGAGCGCTAAAAATAGGTAAAAAATGGAAAGGGAAGCAGCATATAGTTTATTTTCTGAATTTTTGCAGAAAAAGGGTATTAAAGATATAGATTTAAAAAAGGAATTACCAGGATTGCTTGCTTTTGGGTATGCAAAAGGGTGTTTTATCAACCCGCATACCGTGCATTCTTTAGAAGAGTGGCGAAAGTTTGGAGATAAAATATGTGAGGCCATTCTAGAAGAGGATAAAGTTGCAAAAAAGCTGGGAAAGTTTTGGAAAGTTGTGAATGATACATTGTTACAACATGAGGCAGAGAAACGAGCTGCTGAGCAAGCTCGAGGTATGCAGGAACACAACAGAGACTGGTTCTCTATTTCCCCGGCTCCCCCTGCATTTCAATCAGTTATGCTCCCAGCACAGCCGTCTGCCCCCCCTCCTAATGAAAATACGGCTCCCCCTTCTGCAACCCCTCCTGACCCTCCTGCCCCTGCAGAACCTTTAAGCAATAACGCTGATCCATTGCTGGAGCCACCAGCACCCCCTCCTCCTGCTTTAGATGCTGTGATGCCTGTCCCTGGGGCAAGCACTGACCCGGCGGGGGCCATAGCCAAGGAGAGGAGAGATACATGGGCAGCGATTGCTAAACATTGCCTGTCAGAAGAATTGCAGGGGGCAGAGGGCATGGCACTTCCAGTTATTTATAATCAAATGCCGGGGGAGGGCTAAATGCCACTATAACTCCATTAGATTGGAAACTTTTGGCACAACTGCGGAGCACTGTAAGTGAATTTGGTTTGCATGGAGAACCTGTTAAACAAATGTTAGATTATTTCTGGGCCACTCAACTTTTACTACCCTCAGATCTCCGTTCCATTTCGAGAATGATACTTACAGAACATCAGCAACTTTTGTTTAATGCTTATTGGCAAGCATATGTTAATGAAAGTGTTGCTGTGATCAGGCAACCGGGGGATCCTTTACACGGCGTTACAGCAGACGAACTAATGGGAACAGGTCCATATTCACGAACCGAAGCACAAGTACACATTGGGGCAGATAAAATTAGAGAGGCCATGGACCTTGTAAGGAAAGCATTAAATAGGGTCAAGGAGCCAGGAGGAGTGCCATTATATATGAGCTTAAAACAGGGAAGGAATGAATCTTTTGGTGAATATGTTGACAAGTTAACAGCTGCTATCACAAAAGCTGGGGTCCCAGATTATATGAAGGGAACCATGCTAAAGCAGTGTGTTTTGCAAAATGCTAACTCAATGGTTAAACAAGTAATAAATACATTGGGTCCTTATTGGACTATAGAAGAATTATTAGACAAAGTATTGCAAATACCAACAGGAGAAAATGCATTTTTAGTCAATGCTATTCAGGATTTTACTAAAGGGCTTAAAGAACAGACTCAGGACTTAGTTAAGGAGCTTAAAGAACAGGCTCAAAATTCCCAAATTCAAGTGTTAGCAGCTCTTGCACCCCTCCAGGGAAAGGCTAATAACTCCACAGATGGAAAAACTCGATCAAAGTGTTATCGATGCGGAGCTACTGGACACTTCAGAAGGGAGTGCCGAGCAACAGGAATTTGGTGCCAGCAGTGTCAGAACTCCACCCACAACACTTCTGTTTGTCGGAGCCGTTCGGGAAACTCACGGCGGAGCGCGAGATACAGCAGTGGCCGCGCCAAGACACAAGTCGTCGCTGCAGCACAGATAACCCCAGCCAGCAACTTTTCACCGAACAATCCATTCCACGGACAGGAGAACAGCTGCAACCTGCTACAACCACAGCCTCAGCCAATGCTTTCGGATTACAACCTGCCACAGCCGGCAGCCTCGGATTGGATTTGGCCACGACACTAGAAGTTACTTTGTTATCCACCCAACCTCAAAAGATTCCCACCGGGATTTATGGACCTTTAATAATAAACAAACAAGTGTTTGGTGCATTGCTGATTGGCAGATCGTCGGCTAGCCTTGCTGGATTATTTGTACTGCCTGGATTAATTGATGCTGACTACACTGGACAGATAATGGTTATGGCATATACTATTTTTCCACCTTTAAAGATTCCTAAAGGACAACGTATTGCTCAATTAATACCTCTGCCACAGTTAGCAAAACCTTTAACCAACGACCGACAACTGATGCAACGTGGAGATCGTGGATTTGGTTCTACAAGGGGACTTACCTTACTGACACTGGATTTAAGTGAGAGGCCAAAACATAAAGTTACAATTATATGGAAAGATCAAACAAAAACACTGGATGCTTTACTAGATTCAGGAGCTGATTCCAGTATAATAGCTCCTCATTGTTGGCCTAGACACTGGCCTCTGCAACCTGCTACTACAGCTGTGACTGGCATTGGGGGTGCCTCAATTGCTATGCGGACTCCTACTGTGAACATTGAGGTGGAAGGTCGTGTAACCAGTGCTGTCCTGTCTGTTGTGCAGCTTCCACCAACAGTACAATGCTTAATCGGGAGAGATGTTTTGACACAAATTGGGATGAAACTCTCCAATGATTACCCTTTGGGGGAATAGCCATTGCTTGGTCTTTCCCAATTCCTATTACTTGGATTGTTGATACTCCAGTATGGGTTAAGCAATGGCCTTTAAAACGGGAAAGCTTGGAAGCTGCTCATGAATTAGTACAAGAACAAATTGATCAAGGACACTTAAAACTTTCTATTAGTCCCTGGAATACACCTATATTTGTAATAAAGAAAAAGTCTGGAAAATATCGATTATTGCATGATCTAAGAGCAGTTAACTCACAAATGGAAGCCATGGGGGCTTTACAGCCTGGACTACCAAATCCTGCAATGCTTCCCATGGATTGGTCCTTACTGATTGTGGACTTAAAGGATTGTTTCTTTACAATTCAATTGCACCCTCGGGATACTAAACGTTTTGCTTTTACATTACCTGCTATTAACAGAGAAAGACCTGACCAACGATTTGAATGGACAGTATTACCACAAGGGATGAGGAACAGTCCTACCTTATGTCAGCTATATGTGGATACTGCCTTACAAGCCTTGCGAAGAAGATGGCCTGACTGCATAATCTATCACTATATGGATGATATTTTGTTTTGCCAGCCTGAGGAGTTTGTACCCGAACAAATACAAATAATTTGCAGACATTTGGAACAATATAAGTTAATAATAGCAGATGAAAAAATTCAAACGACAGAACCATGGAGATATTTGGGGTGGACTATCTCTCGACATGCTGTTATCCCACAGAAATTGGTATTTCAATCAAAATTGCGCACTGTGAATGATGCACAAAAACTTCTTGGGGATTTACAGTGGTTACGCCCTGTTGTGGGAATCCCTGCTGACCTTTTAGCTGAATTGCGACCCCTATTAAAAGGAACAGACCCAACAACCAAAATTACTGTCACAAAGCACCAACAACTCATACTCCAACAAATTTTAGATTGTGTCACTCAGGGCCGTGTTCGGAGAAGACAATGGGAATTACCTTTAGAACTTACCTTTTGGGCTGACAAACGATACATTTTGGGTGCTATTACACAATCACAAACAGAAACGGGGGAGGATATAGGGGTTTTAGAATGGTTATCAACTAGCATACAACAGCCTAAAACACTTTTACAAAAAATTGAAATGTTGGCAGCCCTGATAAAAAAGGGTCGAGAGCGTGTGTTACAAATTGATGCTCAAGAGCCTGCACGTATACGATTACCAATGCAGAAAAATGATCTTGATTGGTACCTATGTACTAATGAGGGTCTTCAAGAAGCATTATTAGGACTGACATGTCCCATAATTACCAGTAGACTGCACAATGTCCCTACAGCATGGATTGGTTCTTGGCAATGGATACTGAAACCTAAAAAACAGGAACAACCAATTCCACATGCACGAACAGTTTACACAGACGCTGGCAAAAAATCTCACACTGCTGCCCTAACCTGGTTAGAGAAAGGAGAATGGAAGCATGAAATTTTAACAGGAGAACCTACAGATTCATTACAAACTTTAGAGTTGTTAGCAGTGGTCAGAGCACTGGCTAGCATGGATAGACCCCTTAATATTGTTACTGACTCATTCTATGTAGCAGGAGTAGTTAATCGGATAGAAGGGGCCCTAATTAAAGAAGTCCCGAATAAGAGGCTCTTTCAGTTATTTTGTCAATTATGGTTGGCAGTAACAAACAGAGATCATGACTATGCTGTCATACATGTACGAAGCCATAAATGGGACATTGGTTTGGGTGAAGGAAATGCTAGGGCGGACAGATTAGTTTCTATGGCTACAGAGGATGAGGAAGAATTTACCAAAGCACAGAAAGATCATGAACAATATCATCAAAATGCCAGAGGACTAAAAAGAATGTATGACATCACCTTAAATGATGCTAAAAATATTGTTCGATCCTGTCCAACATGTAGCAATCATAATGGTGGTGTAGGATTGGGTATGGGAGTAAATCCCAGAGGGTTAAAGAGTAATGAAATCTGGCAAATGGATGTTACACATTATGCACCTTTTGGAAGATTTAAATATATACATGTGTGTATTGACACATATAGTCATTTTATGTGGGCTACAGCTCAAACAGGAGAAAAAGCTTTACAAGTAGAAAGACATTTGTGTGAATGTTTTGCTGTGATGGGGAAACCACAACACATAAAAACAGACAATGGACCTGCCTATGTGGGTACTAGAGTAAGCCAATTTTTGAAAAAGTGGAAAATCACTCACCGCACAGGTATTGCTCACTCTCCCACAGGACAAGCAATCATAGAAAGAGCTCATTACACACTAAAAACGTATCTTGAAAAACATAAAAACATTATTGATATTAAGAAAAGGTTAAGCAAGGTACTGTTTGTCCTGAATCATTTATGCATTTTTGGAAATCAAAAAGATCCTCCTGTAATAATTCATTATACATTAAAACAGGATGCAGAGAAACCTGAAGAGGTGTGGGTCAGATTTAAAGATCCACGCACAGGGATTTGGCAAGATCCAGCAAAAGTACTCTATTGGGGAAGAGGTTATCTTTGTGTTTCTTCACCACAGGGACCTCTTTGGATACCTGCCAAGTGGACTCGAGCTGCTGTGAATGTCTCGAGCCCTGCTAATGCAAAGTCACCTGAATGACTTTGAAGTTCAAAAAGATCCCATTAGGGGATGGCTAGCAAAATTAGGTTTAGGACCATGGCTTGCGGAGATCACTAAACAAGCAATTTCGCTTTTACTAATACTGCTGGCTGCTTTATGCATTGTTCCTTGTGCTTTTAAATGCATTCAAAGCATGCTAACAAAGGCAATGAGTAACGTGTTTTTAACATTGTCTAAACAGAGCGGGGGAAGTGTAGAAGATATTGCAGAAACCTGGTTGGTAGAGAGAGGACACATTAAAGATTCTAAACCGCTGGTCTCACGCTAAAGCAAGAAAACTATTAGAAGGTCACTGATTAGTGTGTTTGTGAAACTGCTTTGTCTAAGAAACTGCAAGGCTGCATTGTCTGCTGTGAAGTTGTATTGTTTAAGAAACTGCATACGTGATAGAAAAATTAGAGCAACAGGATGGGAAAGGTAGAGAAAGTAGCAAATAGTAAATAAAGTAACTATAGCCATGAGAAAGAGGCAGCATTTGCTCAAATATAACGTAGGTAATTAGGAGCCAATGATGAGCTTGTATTTGGAATATTAATGAGCCTAATTATTAACCTTTATAAGCATGGAGCTTACAGCAATAAAGTTGGATCAGTCATGATCAATACTGTGATCGTGTGATACTTTCCCGTCGTCCGCAACAAGAAAACCTGGAAGCTTTGGCTTTGTGGTGCAGTTAGTTTGTCAGCCTGGAGACTCCACGGGGAGCAAGAGAATCTCCCACCTGCTTTGAACTTCATGGAGAGCAACCTCCGCGAGGAGAGCTCTTCTGTGTCCTTCCTCCTGCTCCTCTTACTCAGAGGACCAGGGAACAGCCTGTCACATGTGAACTGGATGTGCTGGAAGCAGCACATCCGCAGTAGGTTGACGGGCACTCTGAGGCACAGCCTTCATTCTCTTTGCCATCGCTCTCAACTCAGTAGAAGGACTTGAAGGACCACCAGGGAAGGGTGTGGTCCATTCCCATGTGCACTGGCTTCTCATCCAGCCCACAGAATTCTTTAGCCTTCCTTGGAGAGACACAGAAGGACTAGAGAGGGTGACTCTCTTTGCACTGAAGAGACAAGTCTTGAGCACACACCTGGTGGTGGTGTGGGGAGATGACCCTGAGCAAGTGCAATTGCCATCAGCCTCCTGGAGGAGCCTTGAAGTTATGTGGGACAAAGAGTGTCTCGGTGTCACTTTGAATTTACGGTACTTAACCCTGGCAAAGCCCCTGGATGCAGCTCTGGGATGTGCTTCCGTGGACAGAGCTCCCCGTGCCCATCCCTCAGGCCATGGGGCTTCTCAGATAGTGGCAGAGCAAGTGGCCCCCCACAAGGGCTGAGTTGTATCCAGGCTCCTGGATACAACGGGTGCGGCAGCAGGAGCCCCAGGAGATCCTGCCCCTGCTGTCATCGGCTGTCTGTCTGGGTGTGTGCAAGGGAAGGACTCGTGTGTCTGAAAACCCTTGTGTGAGCGAGCAGTGAGCCCCCGCCAGGGCACCACTGACTCTTGGCCAACTGGCCATCCACCACGCCCCCAGAGGCCATTTTCCAGCACTGCTATGCAGCATGTCATTCCCAGTCTGTCCGTACAACCGAGGTTGCCCCATCCCAGGGACAGAATCTGGCACTTCCCCTTGTTGAACTTCCTCTGGTGGATGATTGCACAAACCTCTAATTTGAGGTCTCTCTGCACTGCCTCCCTCTTCCAGGAGGCCCTAGAGCGTCACAATGGCCCTCTGATTCCAGGGGAATCCGCAGTGTTCAGTGTTCCAGGTGTTCCGTGAAGCCCCCTCTTGTCACAATGGCACTAAAATGAGAGAGGATCTCCTTTCTAAACGACTTAGTACATCAGAAGTTTTATCTTAGATAAAAATGATATCCCAATTCTGTTAAGACTTCAGTTATTTTTAGGAGAGAGAATGTAGATAACACATGGAAACGAATAGAGAGTGTATGGTATGCCCATCTTCAAGAAATTAGCTTACATGCCTCAGAAATCTTCTTTAATAAGAGAAAGTCTGTTTAAGCGAATGGGAAGTTCTAAGACACATGTCTTAGTTGGTCCTAGAACATTTAATTTAGGAGTTAGAGGTCGGATAGATCAAGCAGAGATGCTACGAGGCCTGATTAGCGAGAAGACCACTCTCCGAACATGACTGCCCCCCCCCAAAGAAATGGACGCTAGATGGCAGTCTTGCTCCACGAATAAAACCCAAGATGCTCTATGACCTCAAAATCATAACCTCATTCTCGACTGCTGGTGAAGGGGGGCGGGGTCTTTCAAGCGTCACTGTATTTATATTCCGAAATTTCTACTAGATCTTTGATCCATGCATGGCAGAGTAGCTCATGTATCCCCAGCTGACATATTAAAGAAATGTTCGATCCAATGGTTTCTGGTCATTGGGTTGAATTCTTTTTTTCCCCCCTTTGATTCCATGAAATTCCAAAGATATCTTAGGGTTTGTTTAATACCATGAAGTCCCGCCTCTGAGTGCCCCTCAACCTGCTGCAGATGGGCTGCTTCCAGCACATGCAGTTCAGATGTGACAGGCTGTTCCCTGGTCCTCTGAGCAAGAGGAGCAGGAGGAGGGACACAGAAGAGATCTCCTCACGGAGGTTGCAGAGAGGCTGACCCGGGGTGCTAAGCCGGGAGGGATAGTATGCCTCTCGTGCTCCTCAAAAATTGTCAAAAGTGTGTGCCCTGGACGAAAATGCAGGAGTCTCCCCACGCCAGCAAAAGAGAAATCTGGAAGCTTTGTCTCTGTGGTGCAGTTGGTGTGTCAGCCTGGAGCGTCCGTGAGCAGCAAGATCTTTCTGTGCTGGCACCTTTGGTGTGGGAGGAATCTTTATTTGTATGAAATTTTGGGAGTTGGGCTGTTAGTTGGGAGGTGGGTCTGAAAACAGGAAATAAAGTGCCCTTATTGCCAGGAAAGAAAAGCAGCAAGCTTTGGCTTTGTGGTGCAGCTGGTGTGTCATTCTGGACACTCCATGGGGAACAAGAGCTTTCTGAGCTGGCATCTTTGCTGTGGGAGGAATCTTTGTATGCAATTTTGGGAGTCACTCTGTCAGCTGGGGGGCAGGTCTGAAAACCCAAAATGAGAGCCCTTACTGCCAGGAAAGAAAGGCAGCAAGCTTTGGCTTTGTGGTTCAGCTGGTTTGTCAGTCTGGAGACTCCATGGGGAGCAAGACCTTTCCGTGCTGGCATCATTGCTATGGGAGGAATCTTTGTTTATATGCAATTTTGGGAGTCGGTCTGGCAGTTGGGAGGCAGGGCTGAAAACAGGAGATGACAGTCCTTATCGCCAGGAAAGAAAGCCTGGAAGCTTTGCCTTTGTGGTGCAGTTAGTTTGTCAGCCTGGAGACTCCACGGGGAGCAAGAGAATCTCCCACCTGCTTTGAACTTCATGGAGATGCAACCTCCGCGAGGAGAGCTCTTCTGTGTCCTTCCTCCTGCTCCTCTTACTCAGAGGACCAGGGAACAGCCTGTCACATGTGAACTGGATGTGCTGGAAGCAGCACATCTGCAGTAGGTTGACGGGCACTCTGAGGCACAGCCTTCATTCTCTTTGCCATCGCTCTCAACTCAGTAGAAGGACTTGAAGGACCACCAGGGAAGGGTGTGGTCCATTCCCATGTGCACTGGCTTCCCATCCAGCCCACAGAATTCTTTAGCCTTCCCTGGAGAGACACAGAAGGACTAGAGAGGGTGACTCTCTTTGCACTGAAGAGACAAGTCTTGAGCACACACCTGGTGGTGGTGTGGGGAGATGACCCTGAGCAAGTGCAATTGCCATCAGCCTCCTGGAGGAGCCTTGAAGTTATGTGGGACAAAGAGTGTCTCGGTGTCACTTTGAATTTACGGTACTTAACCCTGGCAAAGCCCCTGGATGCAGCTCTGGGATGTGCTTCCGTGGACAGAGCTCCCCGTGCCCATCCCTCAGGCCATGGGGCTTCTCAGATAGTGGCAGAGCAAGTGGCCCCCCACAAGGGCTGAGTTGTATCCAGGCTCCTGGATACAACGGGTGCGGCAGCAGGAGCCCCAGGAGATCCTGCCCCTGCTGCCATCAGCTGTCTGTCTGGGTGTGTGCAAGGGAAGGACTCGTGTGTCTGAAAACCCTTGTGTGAGCGAGCAGTGAGCCCCCGCCAGGGCACCACTGACTCTTGGCCAACTGGCCATCCACCACGCCCCCAGAGGCCATTTTGCAGCACTGCTATGCAGCATGTCATTCCCAGTCTGTCCGTACAACCGAGGTTGCCCCATCCCAGGGACAGAATCTGGCACTTCCCCTTGTTGAACTTCCTCTGGTGGATGATTGCGCAAACCTCTAATTTGAGGTCTCTCTGCACTGCCTCCCTCTTCCAGGAGGCCCTAGAGCGTCACAATGGCCCTCTGATTCCAGGGGAATCCGCAGTGTTCAGTGTTCCAGGTGTTCCGTGAAGCCCCCTCTTGTCACAATGGCACTAAAATGAGAGAGGATCTCCTTTCTAAACGACTTAGTACATCAGAAGTTTTATCTTAGATAAAAATGATATCCCAATTCTGTTAAGACTTCAGTTATTTTTAGGAGAGAGAATGTAGATAACACATGGAAACGAATAGAGAGTGTATGGTATACCCATCTTCAAGAAATTAGCTTACATGCCTCAGAAATCTTCTTTAATAAGAGAAAGTCAATTAAATACTGTTTAAGCGAATGGGAAGTTCTAAGACACATGTCTTAGTTGGTCCTAGAACATTTAATTTAGGAGTTAGAGGTCGGATAGATCAAGCAGAGATGCTACGAGGCCTGATTAGCGAGAAGACCACTCTCCGAACATGACTGCCCCTCCCCCGAAGAAATGGACGCTAGATGGCAGTCTTGCTCCACGAATAAAACCCAAGATGCTCTATGACCTCAAAATCATAACCTCATTCTCGACTGCTGGTGAAGGGGGGCGGGGTCTTTCAAGCGTCACTGTATTTATATTCCGAAATTTCTACTAGATCTTTGATCCATGCATGGCAGAGTAGCTCATGTATCCCCAGCTGACATATTAAAGAAATGTTCGATCCAATGGTTTCTGGTCATTGGGTTGAATTCTTTTTTTTCCCCCTTTGATTCCATGAAATTCCAAAGATATCTTAGGGTTTGTTTAATACCATGAAGTCCCGCCTCTGAGTGCCCCTCAACCTGCTGCAGATGTGCTGCTTCCAGCACATGCAGTTCAGATGTGACAGGCTGTTCCCTGGTCCTCTGAGCAAGAGGAGCAGGAGGAGGGACACAGAAGAGATCTCCTCACGGAGGTTGCAGAGAGGCTGACCCGGGGTGCTAAGCCGGGAGGGATAGTATGCCTCTCGTGCTCCTCAAAAATTGTCAAAAGTGTGTGCCCTGGACGAAAATGCAGGAGTCTCCCCACGCCAGCAAAAGAGAAATCTGGAAGCTTTGTCTCTGTGGTGCAGTTGGTGTGTCAGCCTGGAGCGTCCGTGAGCAGCAAGATCTTTCTGTGCTGGCACCTTTGGTGTGGGAGGAATCTTTATTTGTATGAAATTTTGGGAGTTGGGCTGTTAGTTGGGAGGTGGGTCTGAAAACAGGAAATAAAGTGCCCTTATTGCCAGGAAAGAAAAGCAGCAAGCTTTGGCTTTGTGGTGCAGCTGGTGTGTCATTCTGGACACTCCATGGGGAACAAGAGCTTTCTGAGCTGGCATCTTTGCTGTGGGAGGAATCTTTGTATGCAATTTTGGGAGTCACTCTGTCAGCTGGGGGGCAGGTCTGAAAACCCAAAATGAGAGCCCTTACTGCCAGGAAAGAAAAGCAGCAAGCTTTGGCTTTGTGGTGCAGCTGGTGTGTCATTCTGGACACTCCATGGGGAGCAAGACCTTTCCGTGCTGGCATCATTGCTATGGGAGGAATCTTTGTTTATATGCAATTTTGGGAGTCGGTCTGGCAGTTGGGAGGCAGGGCTGAAAACAGGAGATGACAGTCCTTATCGCCAGGAAAGAAAGCCTGGAAGCTTTGCCTTTGTGGTGCAGCTGGTGTGTCATTCTGGGCACTCCATCGTCAGCAAGAGCTTTCTGTGCTGGCATCTTTGGTGTGGGAGGAATCTTCATCCGTATGCAGTTTTGGGAGTCGGGCTGGCAATTTGGAGGCAGGTCTGAAAACAGGAGATGACAGTCCTTTTCGCCAGGAAAGAAAGGTAGCAAGCTTTGTCTTTGTGGTGCAGTTGGTTTGTCAGCCTAGAGACGCCATGGGGAGCAAGAGTTTTCTGTGCTGGCCTCTTTGGTGTGGGAGGAGTCTTTGTTTATATGCAGTTTTTGGAGTCGGGCTGTCAGTTTGGAGGCTAGTCTGAAAAGAGGAAATGACAGCCCTAATCGCCAGGAAAGAAAGCCTGAAAGCTTTGGCTTTGTGGTGCAGTTAGTTTGTCAGCCTGGAGACTCCACGGGGAGCAAGAGCTTTCTGTACTGGCACCTTAGCTGTGTGAGGAATCTTTGTTTGTATGCAATTTTGGGGGTCAGTTAAGAGGTAGGGCTGGAAACAGGAAATGGCAGCCCTTCTCACCAGGAAAGAAAGCCTGAAAGCTTTGGCTTTGTGGTGCAGTTGGTTTTTCACCCTGGAGACTCCATGGGGAGAAAGAGTTTTCTGTGCTGGCATCTTTGGTGTGGGAGGAATCTTCGTCCGTATGCAATTTTGGGAGTCGGGCTGAGAATTTGGATGCAGCACTGAAAACAGGAAATGGCAGCGCTTATCGGCAGGAAAGAAAGCCTGGAAGCTTTGGCTTTGTGGTGCAGTTAGTTTGTCAGCCTGGAGACTCCACGGGGAGCAAGAGAATCTCCCACCTGCTTTGAACTTCATGGAGATGCAACCTCCGCGAGGAGAGCTCTTCTGTGTCCTTCCTCCTGCTCCTCTTACTCAGAGGACCAGGGAACAGCCTGTCACATGTGAACTGGATGTGCTGGAAGCAGCACATCTGCAGTAAGTTGACGGGCACTCTGAGGCACAGCCTTCATTCTCTTTGCCATCGCTCTCAACTCAGTAGAAGGACTTGAAGGACCACCAGGGAAGGCTGTGGTCCATTCCCATGTGCACTGGCTTCCCATCCAGCCCACAGAATTCTTTAGCCTTCCCTGGAGAGACACAGAAGGACTAGAGAGGGTGACTCTCTTTGCACTGAAGAGACAAGTCTTGAGCACACACCTGGTGGTGGTGTGGGGAGATGACCCTGAGCAAGTGCAATTGCCATCAGCCTCCTGGAGGAGCCTTGAAGTTATGTGGGACAAAGAGTGTCTCGGTGTCACTTTGAATTTACGGTACTTAACCCTGGCAAAGCCCCTGGATGCAGCTCTGGGATGTGCTTCCGTGGACAGAGCTCCCCGTGCCCATCCCTCAGGCCATGGGGCTTCTCAGATAGTGGCAGAGCAAGTGGCCCCCCACAAGGGCTGAGTTGTATCCAGGCTCCTGGATACAACGGGTGCGGCAGCAGGAGCCCCAGGAGATCCTGCCCCTGCTGCCATCAGCTGTCTGTCTGGGTGTGTGCAAGGGAAGGACTCGTGTGTCTGAAAACCCTTGTGTGAGCGAGCAGTGAGCCCCCGCCAGGGCACCACTGACTCTTGGCCAACTGGCCATCCACCACGCCCCCAGAGGCCGTTTTGCAGCACTGCTATGCAGCATGTCATTCCCAGTCTGTCCGTACAACCGAGGTTGCCCCATCCCAGGGACAGAATCTGGCACTTCCCCTTGTTGAACTTCCTCTGGTGGATGATTGCGCAAACCTCTAATTTGAGGTCTCTCTGCACTGCCTCCCTCTTCCAGGAGGCCCTAGAGCGTCACAATGGCCCTCTGATTCCAGGGGAATCCGCAGTGTTCAGTGTTCCAGGTGTTCCGTGAAGCCCCCTCTTGTCACAATGGCACTAAAATGAGAGAGGATCTCCTTTCTAAACGACTTAGTACATCAGAAGTTTTATCTTAGATAAAAATGATATCCCAATTCTGTTAAGACTTCAGTTATTTTTAGGAGAGAGAATGTAGATAACACATGGAAACGAATAGAGAGTGTATGGTATGCCCATCTTCAAGAAATTAGCTTACATGCCTCAGAAATCTTCTTTAATAAGAGAAAGTCAATTAAATACTGTTTAAGCGAATGGGAAGTTCTAAGACACATGTCTTAGTTGGTCCTAGAACATTTAATTTAGGAGTTAGAGGTCGGATAGATCAAGCAGAGATGCTACGAGGCCTGATTAGCGAGAAGACCACTCTCCGAACATGACTGCCCCCCCCCCGAAGAAATGGACGCTAGATGGCAGTCTTGCTCCACGAATAAAACCCAAGATGCTCTATGACCTCAAAATCATAACCTCATTCTCGACTGCTGGTGAAGGGGGACGGGGTCTTTCAAGCGTCACTGTATTTATATTCCGAAATTTCTACTAGATCTTTGATCCATGCATGGCAGAGTAGCTCATGTATCCCCAGCTGACATATTAAAGAAATGTTCGATCCAATGGTTTCTGGTCATTGGGTTGAATTCTTTTTTTTCCCCCTTTGATTCCATGAAATTCCAAAGATATCTTAGGGTTTGTTTAATACCATGAAGTCCCGCCTCTGAGTGCCCCTCAACCTGCTGCAGATGGGCTGCTTCCAGCACATGCAGTTCAGATGTGACAGGCTGTTCCCTGGTCCTCTGAGCAAGAGGAGCAGGAGGAGGGACACAGAAGAGATCTCCTCACGGAGGTTGCAGAGAGGCTGACCCGGGGTGCTAAGCCGGGAGGGATAGTATGCCTCTCGTGCTCCTCAAAAATTGTCAAAAGTGTGTGCCCTGGACGAAAATGCAGGAGTCTCCCCACGCCAGCAAAAGAGAAATCTGGAAGCTTTGTCTCTGTGGTGCAGTTGGTGTGTCAGCCTGGAGCGTCCGTGAGCAGCAAGATCTTTCTGTGCTGGCACCTTTGGTGTGGGAGGAATCTTTATTTGTATGAAATTTTGGGAGTTGGGCTGTTAGTTGGGAGGTGGGTCTGAAAACAGGAAATAAAGTGCCCTTATTGCCAGGAAAGAAAAGCAGCAAGCTTTGGCTTTGTGGTGCAGCTGGTGTGTCATTCTGGACACTCCATGGGGAACAAGAGCTTTCTGAGCTGGCATCTTTGCTGTGGGAGGAATCTTTGTATGCAATTTTGGGAGTCACTCTGTCAGCTGGGGGGCAGGTCTGAAAACCCAAAATGAGAGCCCTTACTGCCAGGAAAGAAAGGCAGCAAGCTTTGGCTTTGTGGTTCAGCTGGTTTGTCAGTCTGGAGACTCCATGGGGAGCAAGACCTTTCCGTGCTGGCATCATTGCTATGGGAGGAATCTTTGTTTATATGCAATTTTGGGAGTCGGTCTGGCAGTTGGGAGGCAGGGCTGAAAACAGGAGATGACAGTCCTTATCGCCAGGAAAGAAAGCCTGGAAGCTTTGCCTTTGTGGTGCAGCTGGTGTGTCATTCTGGGCACTCCATCGTCAGCAAGAGCTTTCTGTGCTGGCATCTTTGGTGTGGGAGGAATCTTCATCCGTATGCAGTTTTGGGAGTCGGGCTGGCAATTTGGAGGCAGGTCTGAAAACAGGAGATGACAGTCCTTTTCGCCAGGAAAGAAAGGTAGCAAGCTTTGTCTTTGTGGTGCAGTTGGTTTGTCAGCCTAGAGACTCCACGGGGAGCAAGAGTTTTCTGTGCTGGCCTCTTTGGTGTGGGAGGAGTCTTTGTTTATATGCAGTTTTTGGAGTCGGGCTGTCAGTTTGGAGGCTAGTCTGAAAAGAGGAAATGACAGCCCTAATCGCCAGGAAAGAAAGCCTGAAAGCTTTGGCTTTGTGGTGCAGTTAGTTTGTCAGCCTGGAGACTCCACGGGGAGCAAGAGCTTTCTGTACTGGCACCTTAGCTGTGTGAGGAATCTTTGTTTGTATGCAATTTTGGGGGTCGATATGTCAGTTAAGAGGTAGGGCTGGAAACAGGAAATGGCAGCCCTTCTCACCAGGAAAGAAAGCCTGAAAGCTTTGGCTTTGTGGTGCAGTTGGTTTTTCACCCTGGAGACTCCATGGGGAGAAAGAGTTTTCTGTGCTGGCATCTTTGGTGTGGGAGGAATCTTGGTCCGTATGCAATTTTGGGAGTCGGGCTGAGAATTTGGATGCAGCACTGAAAACAGGAAATGGCAGCGCTTATCGGCAGGAAAGAAAGCCTGGAAGCTTTGGCTTTGTGGTGCAGTTAGTTTGTCAGCCTGGAGACTCCACGGGGAGCAAGAGAATCTCCCACCTGCTTTGAACTTCATGGAGATGCAACCTCCGCGAGGAGAGCTCTTCTGTGTCCTTCCTCCTGCTCCTCTTACTCAGAGGACCAGGGAACAGCCTGTCACATGTGAACTGGATGTGCTGGAAGCAGCACATCTGCAGTAAGTTGACGGGCACTCTGAGGCACAGCCTTCATTCTCTTTGCCATCGCTCTCAACTCAGTAGAAGGACTTGAAGGACCACCAGGGAAGGGTGTGGTCCATTCCCATGTGCACTGGCTTCCCATCCAGCCCACAGAATTCTTTAGCCTTCCCTGGAGAGACACAGAAGGACTAGAGAGGGTGACTCTCTTTGCACTGAAGAGACAAGTCTTGAGCACACACCTGGTGGTGGTGTGGGGAGATGACCCTGAGCAAGTGCAATTGCCATCAGCCTCCTGGAGGAGCCTTGAAGTTATGTGGGACAAAGAGTGTCTCGGTGTCACTTTGAATTTACGGTACTTAACCCTGGCAAAGCCCCTGGATGCAGCTCTGGGATGTGCTTCCGTGGACAGAGCTCCCCGTGCCCATCCCTCAGGCCATGGGGCTTCTCAGATAGTGGCAGAGCAAGTGGCCCCCCACAAGGGCTGAGTTGTATCCAGGCTCCTGGATACAACGGGTGCGGCAGCAGGAGCCCCAGGAGATCCTGCCCCTGCTGCCATCAGCTGTCTGTCTGGGTGTGTGCAAGGGAAGGACTCGTGTGTCTGAAAACCCTTGTGTGAGCGAGCAGTGAGCCCCCGCCAGGGCACCACTGACTCTTGGCCAACTGGCCATCCACCACGCCCCCAGAGGCCGTTTTGCAGCACTGCTATGCAGCATGTCATTCCCAGTCTGTCCGTACAACCGAGGTTGCCCCATCCCAGGGACAGAATCTGGCACTTCCCCTTGTTGAACTTCCTCTGGTGGATGATTGCGCAAACCTCTAATTTGAGGTCTCTCTGCACTGCCTCCCTCTTCCAGGAGGCCCTAGAGCGTCACAATGGCCCTCTGATTCCAGGGGAATCCGCAGTGTTCAGTGGTCCAGGTGTTCCGTGAAGCCCCCTCTTGTCACAATGGCACTAAAATGAGAGAGGATCTCCTTTCTAAACGACTTAGTACATCAGAAGTTTTATCTTAGATAAAAATGATATCCCAATTCTGTTAAGACTTCAGTTATTTTTAGGAGAGAGAATGTAGATAACACATGGAAACGAATAGAGAGTGTATGGTATGCCCATCTTCAAGAAATTAGCTTACATGCCTCAGAAATCTTCTTTAATAAGAGAAAGTCAATTAAATACTGTTTAAGCGAATGGGAAGTTCTAAGACACATGTCTTAGTTGGTCCTAGAACATTTAATTTAGGAGTTAGAGGTCGGATAGATCAAGCAGAGATGCTACGAGGCCTGATTAGCGAGAAGACCACTCTCCGAACATGACTGCCCCCCCCCCGAAGAAATGGACGCTAGATGGCAGTCTTGCTCCACGAATAAAACCCAAGATGCTCTATGACCTCAAAATCATAACCTCATTCTCGACTGCTGGTGAAGGGGGACGGGGTCTTTCAAGCGTCACTGTATTTATATTCCGAAATTTCTACTAGATCTTTGATCCATGCATGGCAGAGTAGCTCATGTATCCCCAGCTGACATATTAAAGAAATGTTCGATCCAATGGTTTCTGGTCATTGGGTTGAATTCTTTTTTTTCCCCCTTTGATTCCATGAAATTCCAAAGATATCTTAGGGTTTGTTTAATACCATGAAGTCCCGCCTCTGAGTGCCCCTCAACCTGCTGCAGATGGGCTGCTTCCAGCACATGCAGTTCAGATGTGACAGGCTGTTCCCTGGTCCTCTGAGCAAGAGGAGCAGGAGGAGGGACACAGAAGAGATCTCCTCACGGAGGTTGCAGAGAGGCTGACCCGGGGTGCTAAGCCGGGAGGGATAGTATGCCTCTCGTGCTCCTCAAAAATTGTCAAAAGTGTGTGCCCTGGACGAAAATGCAGGAGTCTCCCCACGCCAGCAAAAGAGAAATCTGGAAGCTTTGTCTCTGTGGTGCAGTTGGTGTGTCAGCCTGGAGCGTCCGTGAGCAGCAAGATCTTTCTGTGCTGGCACCTTTGGTGTGGGAGGAATCTTTATTTGTATGAAATTTTGGGAGTTGGGCTGTTAGTTGGGAGGTGGGTCCGAAAACAGGAAATAAAGTGCCCTTATTGCCAGGAAAGAAAAGCAGCAAGCTTTGGCTTTGTGGTGCAGCTGGTGTGTCATTCTGGACACTCCATGGGGAACAAGAGCTTTCTGAGCTGGCATCTTTGCTGTGGGAGGAATCTTTGTATGCAATTTTGGGAGTCACTCTGTCAGCTGGGGGGCAGGTCTGAAAACCCAAAATGAGAGCCCTTACTGCCAGGAAAGAAAGGCAGCAAGCTTTGGCTTTGTGGTTCAGCTGGTTTGTCAGTCTGGAGACTCCATGGGGAGCAAGACCTTTCCGTGCTGGCATCATTGCTATGGGAGGAATCTTTGTTTATATGCAATTTTGGGAGTCGGTCTGGCAGTTGGGAGGCAGGGCTGAAAACAGGAGATGACAGTCCTTATCGCCAGGAAAGAAAGCCTGGAAGCTTTGCCTTTGTGGTGCAGCTGGTGTGTCATTCTGGGCACTCCATCGTCAGCAAGAGCTTTCTGTGCTGGCATCTTTGGTGTGGGAGGAATCTTCATCCGTATGCAGTTTTGGGAGTCGGGCTGGCAATTTGGAGGCAGGTCTGAAAACAGGAGATGACAGTCCTTTTCGCCAGGAAAGAAAGGTAGCAAGCTTTGTCTTTGTGGTGCAGTTGGTTTGTCAGCCTAGAGACTCCACGGGGAGCAAGAGTTTTCTGTGCTGGCCTCTTTGGTGTGGGAGGAGTCTTTGTTTATATGCAGTTTTTGGAGTCGGGCTGTCAGTTTGGAGGCTAGTCTGAAAAGAGGAAATGACAGCCCTAATCGCCAGGAAAGAAAGCCTGAAAGCTTTGGCTTTGTGGTGCAGTTAGTTTGTCAGCCTGGAGACTCCACGGGGAGCAAGAGCTTTCTGTACTGGCACCTTAGCTGTGTGAGGAATCTTTGTTTGTATGCAATTTTGGGGGTCAGTTAAGAGGTAGGGCTGGAAGCAGGAAATGACAGCCCTTCTCGCCAGGAAAGATAGCCTGAAAGCTTTGGCTTTGTGGTGCAGTTGGTTTTTCACCCTGGAGACTCCATGGGGAGAAAGAGTTTTCTGTGCTGGCATCTTTGGTGTGGGAGGAATCTTGGTCCGTATGCAATTTTGGGAGTCGGGCTGAGAATTTGGATGCAGCACTGAAAACAGGAAATGGCAGCGCTTATCGGCAGGAAAGAAAGCCTGGAAGCTTTGGCTTTGTGGTGCAGTTAGTTTGTCAGCCTGGAGACTCCACGGGGAGCAAGAGAATCTCCCACCTGCTTTGAACTTCATGGAGATGCAACCTCCGCGAGGAGAGCTCTTCTGTGTCCTTCCTCCTGCTCCTCTTACTCAGAGGACCAGAGAACAGCCTGTCACATGTGAACTGGATGTGCTGGAAGCAGCACATCTGCAGTAGGTTGACGGGCACTCTGAGGCACAGCCTTCATTCTCTTTGCCATCGCTCTCAACTCAGTAGAAGGACTTGAAGGACCACCAGGGAAGGGTGTGGTCCATTCCCATGTGCACTGGCTTCTCATCCAGCCCACAGAATTCTTTAGCCTTCCCTGGAGAGACACAGAAGGACTAGAGAGGGTGACTCTCTTTGCACTGAAGAGACAAGTCTTGAGCACACACCTGGTGGTGGTGTGGGGAGATGACCCTGAGCAAGTGCAATTGCCATCAGCCTCCTGGAGGAGCCTTGAAGTTATGTGGGACAAAGAGTGTCTCGGTGTCACTTTGAATTTACGGTACTTAACCCTGGCAAAGCCCCTGGATGCAGCTCTGGGATGTGCTTCCGTGGACAGAGCTCCCCGTGCCCATCCCTCAGGCCATGGGGCTTCTCAGATAGTGGCAGAGCAAGTGGCCCCCCACAAGGGCTGAGTTGTATCCAGGCTCCTGGATACAACGGGCGCGGCAGCAGGAGCCCCAGGAGATCCTGCCCCTGCTGCCATCGGCTGTCTGTCTGGGTGTGTGCAAGGGAAGGACTCGTGTGTCTGAAAACCCTTGTGTGAGCGAGCAGTGAGCCCCCGCCAGGGCACCACTGACTCTTGGCCAACTGGCCATCCACCACGCCCCCAGAGGCCATTTTGCAGCACTGCTATGCAGCATGTCATTCCCAGTCTGTCCGTACAACCGAGGTTGCCCCATCCCAGGGACAGAATCTGGCACTTCCCCTTGTTGAACTTCCTCTGGTGGATGATTGCGCAAACCTCTAATTTGAGGTCTCTCTGCACTGCCTCCCTCTTCCAGGAGGCCCTAGAGCGTCACAATGGCCCTCTGATTCCAGGGGAATCCGCAGTGTTCAGTGGTCCAGGTGTTCCGTGAAGCCCCCTCTTGTCACAATGGCACTAAAATGAGAGAGGATCTCCTTTCTAAACGACTTAGTACATCAGAAGTTTTATCTTAGATAAAAATGATATCCCAATTCTGTTAAGACTTCAGTTATTTTTAGGAGAGAGAATGTAGATAACACATGGAAACGAATAGAGAGTGTATGGTATGCCCATCTTCAAGAAATTAGCTTACATGCCTCAGAAATCTTCTTTAATAAGAGAAAGTCAATTAAATACTGTTTAAGCGAATGGGAAGTTCTAAGACACATGTCTTAGTTGGTCCTAGAACATTTAATTTAGGAGTTAGAGGTCGGATAGATCAAGCAGAGATGCTACGAGGCCTGATTAGCGAGAAGACCACTCTCCGAACATGACTGCCCCCCCCCGAAGAAATGGACGCTAGATGGCAGTCTTGCTCCACGAATAAAACCCAAGATGCTCTATGACCTCAAAATCATAACCTCATTCTCGACTGCTGGTGAAGGGGGACGGGGTCTTTCAAGCGTCACTGTATTTATATTCCGAAATTTCTACTAGATCTTTGATCCATGCATGGCAGAGTAGCTCATGTATCCCCAGCTGACATATTAAAGAAATGTTCGATCCAATGGTTTCTGGTCATTGGGTTGAATTCTTTTTTTTCCCCCTTTGATTCCATGAAATTCCAAAGATATCTTAGGGTTTGTTTAATACCATGAAGTCCCGCCTCTGAGTGCCCCTCAACCTGCTGCAGATGGGCTGCTTCCAGCACATGCAGTTCAGATGTGACAGGCTGTTCCCTGGTCCTCTGAGCAAGAGGAGCAGGAGGAGGGACACAGAAGAGATCTCCTCACGGAGGTTGCAGAGAGGCTGACCCGGGGTGCTAAGCCGGGAGGGATAGTATGCCTCTCGTGCTCCTCAAAAATTGTCAAAAGTGTGTGCCCTGGACGAAAATGCAGGAGTCTCCCCACGCCAGCAAAAGAGAAATCTGGAAGCTTTGTCTCTGTGGTGCAGTTGGTGTGTCAGCCTGGAGCGTCCGTGAGCAGCAAGATCTTTCTGTGCTGGCACCTTTGGTGTGGGAGGAATCTTTATTTGTATGAAATTTTGGGAGTTGGGCTGTTAGTTGGGAGGTGGGTCTGAAAACAGGAAATAAAGTGCCCTTATTGCCAGGAAAGAAAAGCAGCAAGCTTTGGCTTTGTGGTGCAGCTGGTGTGTCATTCTGGACACTCCATGGGGAACAAGAGCTTTCTGAGCTGGCATCTTTGCTGTGGGAGGAATCTTTGTATGCAATTTTGGGAGTCACTCTGTCAGCTGGGGGGCAGGTCTGAAAACCCAAAATGAGAGCCCTTACTGCCAGGAAAGAAAGGCAGCAAGCTTTGGCTTTGTGGTTCAGCTGGTTTGTCAGTCTGGAGACTCCATGGGGAGCAAGACCTTTCCGTGCTGGCATCATTGCTATGGGAGGAATCTTTGTTTATATGCAATTTTGGGAGTCGGTCTGGCAGTTGGGAGGCAGGGCTGAAAACAGGAGATGACAGTCCTTATCGCCAGGAAAGAAAGCCTGGAAGCTTTGCCTTTGTGGTGCAGCTGGTGTGTCATTCTGGGCACTCCATCGTCAGCAAGAGCTTTCTGTGCTGGCATCTTTGGTGTGGGAGGAATCTTCATCCGTATGCAGTTTTGGGAGTCGGGCTGGCAATTTGGAGGCAGGTCTGAAAACAGGAGATGACAGTCCTTTTCGCCAGGAAAGAAAGGTAGCAAGCTTTGTCTTTGTGGTGCAGTTGGTTTGTCAGCCTAGAGACTCCACGGGGAGCAAGAGTTTTCTGTGCTGGCCTCTTTGGTGTGGGAGGAGTCTTTGTTTATATGCAGTTTTTGGAGTCGGGCTGTCAGTTTGGAGGCTAGTCTGAAAAGAGGAAATGACAGCCCTAATCGCCAGGAAAGAAAGCCTGAAAGCTTTGGCTTTGTGGTGCAGTTAGTTTGTCAGCCTGGAGACTCCACGGGGAGCAAGAGCTTTCTGTACTGGCACCTTAGCTGTGTGAGGAATCTTTGTTTGTATGCAATTTTGGGGGTCAGTTAAGAGGTAGGGCTGGAAGCAGGAAATGACAGCCCTTCTCGCCAGGAAAGAAAGCCTGAAAGCTTTGGCTTTGTGGTGCAGTTGGTTTTTCACCCTGGAGACTCCATGGGGAGAAAGAGTTTTCTGTGCTGGCATCTTTGGTGTGGGAGGAATCTTGGTCTGTATGCAATTTTGGGAGTCGGGCTGAGAATTTGGATGCAGCACTGAAAACAGGAAATGGCAGCGCTTATCGGCAGGAAAGAAAGCCTGGAAGCTTTGGCTTTGTGGTGCAGTTAGTTTGTCAGCCTGGAGACTCCACGGGGAGCAAGAGAATCTCCCACCTGCTTTGAACTTCATGGAGATGCAACCTCCGCGAGGAGAGCTCTTCTGTGTCCTTCCTCCTGCTCCTCTTACTCAGAGGACCAGAGAACAGCCTGTCACATGTGAACTGGATGTGCTGGAAGCAGCACATCTGCAGTAGGTTGACGGGCACTCTGAGGCACAGCCTTCATTCTCTTTGCCATCGCTCTCAACTCAGTAGAAGGACTTGAAGGACCACCAGGGAAGGGTGTGGTCCATTCCCATGTGCACTGGCTTCTCATCCAGCCCACAGAATTCTTTAGCCTTCCCTGGAGAGACACAGAAGGACTAGAGAGGGTGACTCTCTTTGCACTGAAGAGACAAGTCTTGAGCACACACCTGGTGGTGGTGTGGGGAGATGACCCTGAGCAAGTGCAATTGCCATCAGCCTCCTGGAGGAGCCTTGAAGTTATGTGGGACAAAGAGTGTCTCGGTGTCACTTTGAATTTACGGTACTTAACCCTGGCAAAGCCCCTGGATGCAGCTCTGGGATGTGCTTCCGTGGACAGAGCTCCCCGTGCCCATCCCTCAGGCCATGGGGCTTCTCAGATAGTGGCAGAGCAAGTGGCCCCCCACAAGGGCTGAGTTGTATCCAGGCTCCTGGATACAACGGGCGCGGCAGCAGGAGCCCCAGGAGATCCTGCCCCTGCTGCCATCGGCTGTCTGTCTGGGTGTGTGCAAGGGAAGGACTCGTGTGTCTGAAAACCCTTGTGTGAGCGAGCAGTGAGCCCCCGCCAGGGCACCACTGACTCTTGGCCAACTGGCCATCCACCACGCCCCCAGAGGCCATTTTGCAGCACTGCTATGCAGCATGTCATTCCCAGTCTGTCCGTACAACCGAGGTTGCCCCATCCCAGGGACAGAATCTGGCACTTCCCCTTGTTGAACTTCCTCTGGTGGATGATTGCGCAAACCTCTAATTTGAGGTCTCTCTGCACTGCCTCCCTCTTCCAGGAGGCCCTAGAGCGTCACAATGGCCCTCTGATTCCAGGGGAATCCGCAGTGTTCAGTGGTCCAGGTGTTCCGTGAAGCCCCCTCTTGTCACAATGGCACTAAAATGAGAGAGGATCTCCTTTCTAAACGACTTAGTACATCAGAAGTTTTATCTTAGATAAAAATGATATCCCAATTCTGTTAAGACTTCAGTTATTTTTAGGAGAGAGAATGTAGATAACACATGGAAACGAATAGAGAGTGTATGGTATGCCCATCTTCAAGAAATTAGCTTACATGCCTCAGAAATCTTCTTTAATAAGAGAAAGTCAATTAAATACTGTTTAAGCGAATGGGAAGTTCTAAGACACATGTCTTAGTTGGTCCTAGAACATTTAATTTAGGAGTTAGAGGTCGGATAGATCAAGCAGAGATGCTACGAGGCCTGATTAGTGAGAAGACCACTCTCCGAACATGACTGCCCCCCCCCGAAGAAATGGACGCTAGATGGCAGTCTTGCTCCACGAATAAAACCCAAGATGCTCTATGACCTCAAAATCATAACCTCATTCTCGACTGCTGGTGAAGGGGGGCGGGGTCTTTCAAGCGTCACTGTATTTATATTCCGAAATTTCTACTAGATCTTTGATCCATGCATGGCAGAGTAGCTCATGTATCCCCAGCTGACATATTAAAGAAATGTTCGATCCAATGGTTTCTGGTCATTGGGTTGAATTCTTTTTTTTCCCCCTTTGATTCCATGAAATTCCAAAGATATCTTAGGGTTTGTTTAATACCATGAAGTCCCGCCTCTGAGTGCCCCTCAACCTGCTGCAGATGGGCTGCTTCCAGCACATGCAGTTCAGATGTGACAGGCTGTTCCCTGGTCCTGTGAGCAAGAGGAGCAGGAGGAGGGACACAGAAGAGATCTCCTCACGGAGGTTGCAGAGAGGCTGACCCGGGGTGCTAAGCCGGGAGGGATAGTATGCCTCTCGTGCTCCTCAAAAATTGTCAAAAGTGTGTGCCCTGGACGAAAATGCAGGAGTCTCCCCACGCCAGCAAAAGAGAAATCTGGAAGCTTTGTCTTTGTGGTGCAGTTGGTGTGTCAGCCTGGAGCGTCCGTGAGCAGCAAGATCTTTCTGTGCTGGCACCTTTGGTGTGGGAGGAATCTTTATTTGTATGAAATTTTGGGAGTTGGGCTGTTAGTTGGGAGGTGGGTCTGAAAACAGGAAATAAAGTGCCCTTATTGCCAGGAAAGAAAAGCAGCAAGCTTTGGCTTTGTGGTGCAGCTGGTGTGTCATTCTGGACACTCCATGGAGAACAAGAGCTTTCTGAGCTGGCATCTTTGCTGTGGGAGGAATCTTTGTATGCAATTTTGGGAGTCACTCTGTCAGCTGGGGGGCAGGTCTGAAAACCCAAAATGAGAGCCCTTACTGCCAGGAAAGAAAGGCAGCAAGCTTTGGCTTTGTGGTTCAGCTGGTTTGTCAGTCTGGAGACTCCATGGGGAGCAAGACCTTTCCGTGCTGGCATCATTGCTATGGGAGGAATCTTTGTTTATATGCAATTTTGGGAGTCGGTCTGGCAGTTGGGAGGCAGGGCTGAAAACAGGAGATGACAGTCCTTATCGCCAGGAAAGAAAGCCTGGAAGCTTTGCCTTTGTGGTGCAGCTGGTGTGTCATTCTGGGCACTCCATCGTCAGCAAGAGCTTTCTGTGCTGGCATCTTTGGTGTGGGAGGAATCTTCATCCGTATGCAGTTTTGGGAGTCGGGCTGGCAATTTGGAGGCAGGTCTGAAAACAGGAGATGACAGTCCTTTTCGCCAGGAAAGAAAGGTAGCAAGCTTTGTCTTTGTGGTGCAGTTGGTTTGTCAGCCTAGAGACTCCACGGGGAGCAGGAGTTTTCTGTGCTGGCCTCTTTGGTGTGGGAGGAGTCTTTGTTTATATGCAGTTTTTGGAGTCGGGCTGTCAGTTTGGAGGCTAGTCTGAAAAGAGGAAATGACAGCCCTAATCGCCAGGAAAGAAAGCCTGAAAGCTTTGGTTTTGTGGTGCAGTTAGTTTGTCAGCCTGGAGACTCCACGGGGAGCAAGAGCTTTCTGTACTGGCACCTTAGCTGTGTGAGGAATCTTTGTTTGTATGCAATTTTGGGGGTCAGTTAAGAGGTAGGGCTGGAAGCAGGAAATGACAGCCCTTCTCGCCAGGAAAGAAAGCCTGAAAGCTTTGGCTTTGTGGTGCAGTTGGTTTTTCACCCTGGAGACTCCATGGGGAGAAAGAGTTTTCTGTGCTGGCATCTTTGGTGTGGGAGGAATCTTGGTCTGTATGCAATTTTGGGAGTCGGGCTGAGAATTTGGATGCAGCACTGAAAACAGGAAATGGCAGCGCTTATCGGCAGGAAAGAAAGCCTGGAAGCTTTGGCTTTGTGGTGCAGTTAGTTTGTCAGCCTGGAGACTCCACGGGGAGCAAGAGAATCTCCCACCTGCTTTGAACTTCATGGAGATGCAACCTCCGCGAGGAGAGCTCTTCTGTGTCCTTCCTCCTGCTCCTCTTACTCAGAGGACCAGAGAACAGCCTGTCACATGTGAACTGGATGTGCTGGAAGCAGCACATCTGCAGTAGGTTGACGGGCACTCTGAGGCACAGCCTTCATTCTCTTTGCCATCGCTCTCAACTCAGTAGAAGGACTTGAAGGACCACCAGGGAAGGGTGTGGTCCATTCCCATGTGCACTGGCTTCTCATCCAGCCCACAGAATTCTTTAGCCTTCCCTGGAGAGACACAGAAGGACTAGAGAGGGTGACTCTCTTTGCACTGAAGAGACAAGTCTTGAGCACACACCTGGTGGTGGTGTGGGGAGATGACCCTGAGCAAGTGCAATTGCCATCAGCCTCCTGGAGGAGCCTTGAAGTTATGTGGGACAAAGAGTGTCTCGGTGTCACTTTGAATTTACGGTACTTAACCCTGGCAAAGCCCCTGGATGCAGCTCTGGGATGTGCTTCCGTGGACAGAGCTCCCCGTGCCCATCCCTCAGGCCATGGGGCTTCTCAGATAGTGGCAGAGCAAGTGGCCCCCCACAAGGGCTGAGTTGTATCCAGGCTCCTGGATACAACGGGCGCGGCAGCAGGAGCCCCAGGAGATCCTGCCCCTGCTGCCATCAGCTGTCTGTCTGGGTGTGTGCAAGGGAAGGACTCGTGTGTCTGAAAACCCTTGTGTGAGCGAGCAGTGAGCCCCCGCCAGGGCACCACTGACTCTTGGCCAACTGGCCATCCACCACGCCCCCAGAGGCCATTTTGCAGCACTGCTATGCAGCATGTCATTCCCAGTCTGTCCGTACAACCGAGGTTGCCCCATCCCAGGGACAGAATCTGGCACTTCCCCTTGTTGAACTTCCTCTGGTGGATGATTGCGCAAACCTCTAATTTGAGGTCTCTCTGCACTGCCTCCCTCTTCCAGGAGGCCCTAGAGCGTCACAATGGCCCTCTGATTCCAGGGGAATCCGCAGTGTTCAGTGGTCCAGGTGTTCCGTGAAGCCCCCTCTTGTCACAATGGCACTAAAATGAGAGAGGATCTCCTTTCTAAACGACTTAGTACATCAGAAGTTTTATCTTAGATAAAAATGATATCCCAATTCTGTTAAGACTTCAGTTATTTTTAGGAGAGAGAATGTAGATAACACATGGAAACGAATAGAGAGTGTATGGTATGCCCATCTTCAAGAAATTAGCTTACATGCCTCAGAAATCTTCTTTAATAAGAGAAAGTCAATTAAATACTGTTTAAGCAAATGGGAAGTTCTAAGACACATGTCTTAGTTGGTCCTAGAACATTTAATTTAGGAGTTAGAGGTCGGATAGATCAAGCAGAGATGCTACGAGGCCTGATTAGTGAGAAGACCACTCTCCGAACATGACTGCCCCCCCCCGAAGAAATGGACGCTAGATGGCAGTCTTGCTCCACGAATAAAACCCAAGATGCTCTATGACCTCAAAATCATAACCTCATTCTCGACTGCTGGTGAAGGGGGGCGGGGTCTTTCAAGCGTCACTGTATTTATATTCCGAAATTTCTACTAGATCTTTGATCCATGCATGGCAGAGTAGCTCATGTATCCCCAGCTGACATATTAAAGAAATGTTCGATCCAATGGTTTCTGGTCATTGGGTTGAATTCTTTTTTTTCCCCCTTTGATTCCATGAAATTCCAAAGATATCTTAGGGTTTGTTTAATACCATGAAGTCCCGCCTCTGAGTGCCCCTCAACCTGCTGCAGATGGGCTGCTTCCAGCACATGCAGTTCAGATGTGACAGGCTGTTCCCTGGTCCTGTGAGCAAGAGGAGCAGGAGGAGGGACACAGAAGAGATCTCCTCACGGAGGTTGCAGAGAGGCTGACCCGGGGTGCTAAGCCGGGAGGGATAGTATGCCTCTCGTGCTCCTCAAAAATTGTCAAAAGTGTGTGCCCTGGACGAAAATGCAGGAGTCTCCCCACGCCAGCAAAAGAGAAATCTGGAAGCTTTGTCTTTGTGGTGCAGTTGGTGTGTCAGCCTGGAGCGTCCATGAGCAGCAAGATCTTTCTGTGCTGGCACCTTTGGTGTGGGAGGAATCTTTATTTGTATGAAATTTTGGGAGTTGGGCTGTTAGTTGGGAGGTGGGTCTGAAAACAGGAAATAAAGTGCCCTTATTGCCAGGAAAGAAAAGCAGCAAGCTTTGGCTTTGTGGTGCAGCTGGTGTGTCATTCTGGACACTCCATGGGGAACAAGAGCTTTCTGAGCTGGCATCTTTGCTGTGGGAGGAATCTTTGTATGCAATTTTGGGAGTCACTCTGTCAGCTGGGGGGCAGGTCTGAAAACCCAAAATGAGAGCCCTTACTGCCAGGAAAGAAAGGCAGCAAGCTTTGGCTTTGTGGTTCAGCTGGTTTGTCAGTCTGGAGACTCCATGGGGAGCAAGACCTTTCCGTGCTGGCATCATTGCTATGGGAGGAGTCTGTGTTTATATGCAATTTTGGGAGTCGGTCTGGCAGTTGGGAGGCTAGTCTGAAAACAGGAAACCACAGCCCTTATCGCCAGGAAAGAAAGCCTGGAAGCTTTGCCTTTGTGGTGCAGCTGGTGTGTCATTCTGGGCACTCCATCGTCAGCAAGAGCTTTCTGTGCTGGCATCTTTGGTGTGGGAGGAATCTTCATCTGTATGCAGTTTTGGGAGTCGGGCTGGCAATTTGGAGGCAGGTCTGAAAACAGGAGATGACAGTCCTTTTTGCCAGGAAAGAAAGGTAGCAAGCTTTGTCTTTGTGGTGCAGTTGGTTTGTCAGCCTAGAGACGCCATGGGGAGCAGGAGTTTTCTGTGCTGGCCTCTTTGGTGTGGGAGGAGTCTTTGTTTATATGCAGTTTTTGGAGTCGGGCTGTCAGTTTGGAGGCTAGTCTGAAAAGAGGAAATGACAGCCCTAATCGCCAGGAAAGAAAGCCTGAAAGCTTTGGCTTTGTGGTGCAGTTAGTTTGTCAGCCTGGAGACTCCACGGGGAGCAAGAGCTTTCTGTACTGGCACCTTAGCTGTGTGAGGAATCTTTGTTTGTATGCAATTTTGGGGGTCAGTTAAGAGGTAGGGCTGGAAACAGGAAATGACAGCCCTTCTCGCCAGGAAAGAAAGCCTGAAAGCTTTGGCTTTGTGGTGCAGTTGGTTTTTCACCCTGGAGACTCCATGGGGAGAAAGAGTTTTCTGTGCTGGCATCTTTGGTGTGGGAGGAATCTTGGTCCGTATGCAATTTTGGGAGTCGGGCTGAGAATTTGGATGCAGCACTGAAAACAGGAAATGGCAGCGCTTATCGGCAGGAAAGAAAGCCTGGAAGCTTTGGCTTTGTGGTGCAGTTAGTTTGTCAGCCTGGAGACTCCACGGGGAGCAAGAGAATCTCCCACCTGCTTTGAACTTCATGGAGATGCAACCTCCGCAAGGAGAGCTCTTCTGTGTCCTTCCTCCTGCTCCTCTTACTCAGAGGACCAGGGAACAGCCTGTCACATGTGAACTGGATGTGCTGGAAGCAGCACATCTGCAGTAGGTTGACGGGCACTCTGAGGCACAGCCTTCATTCTCTTTGCCATCGCTCTCAACTCAGTAGAAGGACTTGAAGGACCACCAGGGAAGGGTGTGGTCCATTCCCATGTGCACTGGCTTCCCATCCAGCCCACAGAATTCTTTAGCCTTCCCTGGAGAGACACAGAAGGACTAGAGAGGGTGACTCTCTTTGCACTGAAGAGACAAGTCTTGAGCACACACCTGGTGGTGGTGTGGGGAGATGACCCTGAGCAAGTGCAATTGCCATCAGCCTCCTGGAGGAGCCTTGAAGTTATGTGGGACAAAGAGTGTCTCGGTGTCACTTTGAATTTACGGTACTTAACCCTGGCAAAGCCCCTGGATGCAGCTCTGGGATGTGCTTCCGTGGACAGAGCTCCCCGTGCCCATCCCTCAGGCCATGGGGCTTCTCAGATAGTGGCAGAGCAAGTGGCCCCCCACAAGGGCTGAGTTGTATCCAGGCTCCTGGATACAACGGGCACGGCAGCAGGAGCCCCAGGAGATCCTGCCCCTGCTGCCATCGGCTGTCTGTCTGGGTGTGTGCAAGGGAAGGACTCATGTGTCTGAAAACCCTTGTGTGAGCGAGCAGTGAGCCCCCGCCAGGGCACCACTGACTCTTGGCCAACTGGCCATCCACCACGCCCCCAGAGGCCATTTTCCAGCACTGCTATGCAGCATGTCATTCCCAGTCTGTCCGTACAACCGAGGTTGCCCCATCCCAGGGACAGAATCTGGCACTTCCCCTTGTTGAACTTCCTCTGGTGGATGATTGCGCAAACCTCTAATTTGAGGTCTCTCTGCACTGCCTCCCTCTTCCAGGAGGCCCTAGAGCGTCACAATGGCCCTCTGATTCCAGGGGAATCCGCAGTGTTCAGTGGTCCAGGTGTTCCGTGAAGCCCCCTCTTGTCACAATGGCACTAAAATGAGAGAGGATCTCCTTTCTAAACGACTTAGTACATCAGAAGTTTTATCTTAGATAAAAATGATATCCCAATTCTGTTAAGACTTCAGTTATTTTTAGGAGAGAGAATGTAGATAACACATGGAAACGAATAGAGAGTGTATGGTATGCCCATCTTCAAGAAATTAGCTTACATGCCTCAGAAATCTTCTTTAATAAGAGAAAGTCAATTAAATACTGTTTAAGCGAATGGGAAGTTCTAAGACACATGTCTTAGTTGGTCCTAGAACATTTAATTTAGGAGTTAGAGGTCGGATAGATCAAGCAGAGATGCTACGAGGCCTGATTAGCGAGAAGACCACTCTCCGAACATGACTGCTCCCCCCCCGAAGAAATGGACGCTAGATGGCAGTCTTGCTCCACGAATAAAACCCAAGATGCTCTATGACCTCAAAATCATAACCTCATTCTCGACTGCTGGTGAAGGGGGCGGGGTCTTTCAAGCGTCACTGTATTTATATTCCGAAATTTCTACTAGATCTTTGATCCATGCATGGCAGAGTAGCTCATGTATCCCCAGCTGACATATTAAAGAAATGTTCGATCCAATGGTTTCTGGTCATTGGGTTGAATTCTTTTTTTTCCCCCTTTGATTCCATGAAATTCCAAAGATATCTTAGGGTTTGTTTAATACCATGAAGTCCCGCCTCTGAGTGCCCCTCAACCTGCTGCAGATGGGCTGCTTCCAGCACATGCAGTTCAGATGTGACAGGCTGTTCCCTGGTCCTGTGAGCAAGAGGAGCAGGAGGAGGGACACAGAAGAGATCTCCTCACGGAGGTTGCAGAGAGGCTGACCCGGGGTGCTAAGCCGGGAGGGATAGTATGCCTCTCGTGCTCCTCAAAAATTGTCAAAAGTGTGTGCCCTGGACGAAAATGCAGGAGTCTCCCCACGCCAGCAAAAGAGAAATCTGGAAGCTTTGTCTTTGTGGTGCAGTTGGTGTGTCAGCCTGGAGCGTCCGTGAGCAGCAAGATCTTTCTGTGCTGGCACCTTTGGTGTGGGAGGAATCTTTATTTGTATGAAATTTTGGGAGTTGGGCTGTTAGTTGGGAGGTGGGTCTGAAAACAGGAAATAAAGTGCCCTTATTGCCAGGAAAGAAAAGCAGCAAGCTTTGGCTTTGTGGTGCAGCTGGTGTGTCATTCTGGACACTCCATGGGGAACAAGAGCTTTCTGAGCTGGCATCTTTGCTGTGGGAGGAATCTTTGTATGCAATTTTGGGAGTCACTCTGTCAGCTGGGGGGCAGGTCTGAAAACCCAAAATGAGAGCCCTTACTGCCAGGAAAGAAAGGCAGCAAGCTTTGGCTTTGTGGTTCAGCTGGTTTGTCAGTCTGGAGACTCCATGGGGAGCAAGACCTTTCCGTGCTGGCATCATTGCTATGGGAGGAATCTTTGTTTATATGCAATTTTGGGAGTCGGTCTGGCAGTTGGGAGGCAGGGCTGAAAACAGGAGATGACAGTCCTTATCGCCAGGAAAGAAAGCCTGGAAGCTTTGCCTTTGTGGTGCAGCTGGTGTGTCATTCTGGGCACTCCATCGTCAGCAAGAGCTTTCTGTGCTGGCATCTTTGGTGTGGGAGGAATCTTCATCCGTATGCAGTTTTGGGAGTCGGGCTGGCAATTTGGAGGCAGGTCTGAAAACAGGAGATGACAGTCCTTTTTGCCAGGAAAGAAAGGTAGCAAGCTTTGTCTTTGTGGTGCAGTTGGTTTGTCAGCCTAGAGACGCCATGGGGAGCAGGAGTTTTCTGTGCTGGCCTCTTTGGTGTGGGAGGAGTCTTTGTTTATATGCAGTTTTTGGAGTCGGGCTGTCAGTTTGGAGGCTAGTCTGAAAAGAGGAAATGACAGCCCTAATCGCCAGGAAAGAAAGCCTGAAAGCTTTGGCTTTGTGGTGCAGTTAGTTTGTCAGCCTGGAGACTCCACGGGGAGCAAGAGCTTTCTGTACTGGCACCTTAGCTGTGTGAGGAATCTTTGTTTGTATGCAATTTTGGGGGTCGATATGTCAGTTAAGAGGTAGGGCTGGAAACAGGAAATGACAGCCCTTCTCGCCAGGAAAGAAAGCCTGAAAGCTTTGGCTTTGTGGTGCAGTTGGTTTTTCACCCTGGAGACTCCATGGGGAGAAAGAGTTTTCTGTGCTGGCATCTTTGGTGTGGGAGGAATCTTGGTCCGTATGCAATTTTGGGAGTCTGGCTGAGAATTTGGACGCAGCACTGAAAACAGGAAATGGCAGCGCTTATCGGCAGGAAAGAAAGCCTGGAAGCTTTGGCTTTGTGGTGCAGTTAGTTTGTCAGCCTGGAGACTCCACGGGGAGCAAGAGAATCTCCCACCTGCTTTGAACTTCATGGAGATGCAACCTCCGCGAGGAGAGCTCTTCTGTGTCCTTCCTCCTGCTCCTCTTACTCAGAGGACCAGGGAACAGCCTGTCACATGTGAACTGGATGTGCTGGAAGCAGCACATCTGCAGTAGGTTGACGGGCACTCTGAGGCACAGCCTTCATTCTCTTTGCCATCGCTCTCAACTCAGTAGAAGGACTTGAAGGACCACCAGGGAAGGGTGTGGTCCATTCCCATGTGCACTGGCTTCCCATCCAGCCCACAGAATTCTTTAGCCTTCCCTGGAGAGACACAGAAGGACTAGAGAGGGTGACTCTCTTTGCACTGAAGAGACAAGTCTTGAGCACACACCTGGTGGTGGTGTGGGGAGATGACCCTGAGCAAGTGCAATTGCCATCAGCCTCCTGGAGGAGCCTTGAAGTTATGTGGGACAAAGAGTGTCTCGGTGTCACTTTGAATTTACGGTACTTAACCCTGGCAAAGCCCCTGGATGCAGCTCTGGGATGTGCTTCCGTGGACAGAGCTCCCCGTGCCCATCCCTCAGGCCATGGGGCTTCTCAGATAGTGGCAGAGCAAGTGGCCCCCCACAAGGGCTGAGTTGTATCCAGGCTCCTGGATACAACGGGCGCGGCAGCAGGAGCCCCAGGAGATCCTGCCCCTGCTGCCATCAGCTGTCTGTCTGGGTGTGTGCAAGGGAAGGACTCGTGTGTCTGAAAACCCTTGTGTGAGCGAGCAGTGAGCCCCCGCCAGGGCACCACTGACTCTTGGCCAACTGGCCATCCACCACGCCCCCAGAGGCCATTTTCCAGCACTGCTATGCAGCATGTCATTCCCAGTCTGTCCGTACAACCGAGGTTGCCCCATCCCAGGGACAGAATCTGGCACTTCCCCTTGTTGAACTTCCTCTGGTGGATGATTGCGCAAACCTCTAATTTGAGGTCTCTCTGCACTGCCTCCCTCTTCCAGGAGGCCCTAGAGCGTCACAATGGCCCTCTGATTCCAGGGGAATCCGCAGTGTTCAGTGTTCCAGGTGTTCCGTGAAGCCCCCTTTTGTCTCAATGGCACTAAAATGAGAGAGGATCTCCTTTCTAAACGACTTAGTACATCAGAAGTTTTATCTTAGATAAAAATGATATCCCAATTCTGTTAAGACTTCAGTTATTTTTAGGAGAGAGAATGTAGATAACACATGGAAACGAATAGAGAGTGTATGGTATGCCCATCTTCAAGAAATTAGCTTACATGCCTCAGAAATCTTCTTTAATAAGAGAAAGTCAATTAAATACTGTTTAAGCAAATGGGAAGTTCTAAGACACATGTCTTAGTTGGTCCTAGAACATTTAATTTAGGAGTTAGAGGTCGGATAGATCAAGCAGAGATGCTACGAGGCCTGATTAGCGAGAAGACCACTCTCCGAACATGACTGCTCCCCCCCCAAAGAAATGGACGCTAGATGGCAGTCTTGCTCCACGAATAAAACCCAAGATGCTCTATGACCTCAAAATCATAACCTCATTCTCGACTGCTGGTGAAGGGGGCGGGGTCTTTCAAGCGTCACTGTATTTATATTCCGAAATTTCTACTAGATCTTTGATCCATGCATGGCAGAGTAGCTCATGTATCCCCAGCTGACATATTAAAGAAATGTTCGATCCAATGGTTTCTGGTCATTGGGTTGAATTCTTTTTTTTCCCCCTTTGATTCCATGAAATTCCAAAGATATCTTAGGGTTTGTTTAATACCATGAAGTCCCGCCTCTGAGTGCCCCTCAACCTGCTGCAGATGGGCTGCTTCCAGCACATGCAGTTCAGATGTGACAGGCTGTTCCCTGGTCCTCTGAGCAAGAGGAGCAGGAGGAGGGACACAGAAGAGATCTCCTCACGGAGGTTGCAGAGAGGCTGACCCGGGGTGCTAAGCCGGGAGGGATAGTATGCCTCTCGTGCTCCTCAAAAATTGTCAAAAGTGTGTGCCCTGGACGAAAATGCAGGAGTCTCCCCACGCCAGCAAAAGAGAAATCTGGAAGCTTTGTCTTTGTGGTGCAGTTGGTGTGTCAGCCTGGAGCGTCCGTGAGCAGCAAGATCTTTCTGTGCTGGCACCTTTGGTGTGGGAGGAATCTTTATTTGTATGAAATTTTGGGAGTTGGGCTGTTAGTTGGGAGGTGGGTCTGAAAACAGGAAATAAAGTGCCCTTATTGCCAGGAAAGAAAAGCAGCAAGCTTTGGCTTTGTGGTGCAGCTGGTGTGTCATTCTGGACACTCCATGGGGAACAAGAGCTTTCTGAGCTGGCATCTTTGCTGTGGGAGGAATCTTTGTATGCAATTTTGGGAGTCACTCTGTCAGCTGGGGGGCAGGTCTGAAAACCCAAAATGAGAGCCCTTACTGCCAGGAAAGAAAGGCAGCAAGCTTTGGCTTTGTGGTTCAGCTGGTTTGTCAGTCTGGAGACTCCATGGGGAGCAAGACCTTTCCGTGCTGGCATCATTGCTATGGGAGGAATCTTTGTTTATATGCAATTTTGGGAGTCGGTCTGGCAGTTGGGAGGCAGGGCTGAAAACAGGAGATGACAGTCCTTATCGCCAGGAAAGAAAGCCTGGAAGCTTTGCCTTTGTGGTGCAGCTGGTGTGTCATTCTGGGCACTCCATCGTCAGCAAGAGCTTTCTGTGCTGGCATCTTTGGTGTGGGAGGAATCTTCATCCGTATGCAGTTTTGGGAGTCGGGCTGGCAATTTGGAGGCAGGTCTGAAAACAGGAGATGACAGTCCTTTTTGCCAGGAAAGAAAGGTAGCAAGCTTTGTCTTTGTGGTGCAGTTGGTTTGTCAGCCTAGAGACGCCATGGGGAGCAGGAGTTTTCTGTGCTGGCCTCTTTGGTGTGGGAGGAGTCTTTGTTTATATGCAGTTTTTGGAGTCGGGCTGTCAGTTTGGAGGCTAGTCTGAAAAGAGGAAATGACAGCCCTAATCGCCAGGAAAGAAAGCCTGAAAGCTTTGGCTTTGTGGTGCAGTTAGTTTGTCAGCCTGGAGACTCCACGGGGAGCAAGAGCTTTCTGTACTGGCACCTTAGCTGTGTGAGGAATCTTTGTTTGTATGCAATTTTGGGGGTCGATATGTCAGTTAAGAGGTAGGGCTGGAAACAGGAAATGACAGCCCTTCTCGCCAGGAAAGAAAGCCTGAAAGCTTTGGCTTTGTGGTGCAGTTGGTTTTTCACCCTGGAGACTCCATGGGGAGAAAGAGTTTTCTGTGCTGGCATCTTTGGTGTGGGAGGAATCTTGGTCCGTATGCAATTTTGGGAGTCTGGCTGAGAATTTGGACGCAGCACTGAAAACAGGAAATGGCAGCGCTTATCGGCAGGAAAGAAAGCCTGGAAGCTTTGGCTTTGTGGTGCAGTTAGTTTGTCAGCCTGGAGACTCCACGGGGAGCAAGAGAATCTCCCACCTGCTTTGAACTTCATGGAGATGCAACCTCCGCGAGGAGAGCTCTTCTGTGTCCTTCCTCCTGCTCCTCTTACTCAGAGGACCAGGGAACAGCCTGTCACATGTGAACTGGATGTGCTGGAAGCAGCACATCTGCAGTAGGTTGACGGGCACTCTGAGGCACAGCCTTCATTCTCTTTGCCATCGCTCTCAACTCAGTAGAAGGACTTGAAGGACCACCAGGGAAGGGTGTGGTCCATTCCCATGTGCACTGGCTTCCCATCCAGCCCACAGAATTCTTTAGCCTTCCCTGGAGAGACACAGAAGGACTAGAGAGGGTGACTCTCTTTGCACTGAAGAGACAAGTCTTGAGCACACACCTGGTGGTGGTGTGGGGAGATGACCCTGAGCAAGTGCAATTGCCATCAGCCTCCTGGAGGAGCCTTGAAGTTATGTGGGACAAAGAGTGTCTCGGTGTCACTTTGAATTTACGGTACTTAACCCTGGCAAAGCCCCTGGATGCAGCTCTGGGATGTACTTCCGTGGACAGAGCTCCCCGTGCCCATCCCTCAGGCCATGGGGCTTCTCAGATAGTGGCAGAGCAAGTGGCCCCCCACAAGGGCTGAGTTGTATCCAGGCTCCTGGATACAACGGGCGCGGCAGCAGGAGCCCCAGGAGATCCTGCCCCTGCTGCCATCAGCTGTCTGTCTGGGTGTGTGCAAGGGAAGGACTCGTGTGTCTGAAAACCCTTGTGTGAGCGAGCAGTGAGCCCCCGCCAGGGCACCACTGACTCTTGGCCAACTGGCCATCCACCACGCCCCCAGAGGCCATTTTGCAGCACTGCTATGCAGCATGTCATTCCCAGTCTGTCCGTACAACCGAGGTTGCCCCATCCCAGGGACAGAATCTGGCACTTCCCCTTGTTGAACTTCCTCTGGTGGATGATTGCGCAAACCTCTAATTTGAGGTCTCTCTGCACTGCCTCCCTCTTCCAGGAGGCCCTAGAGCGTCACAATGGCCCTCTGATTCCAGGGGAATCCGCAGTGTTCAGTGGTCCAGGTGTTCCGTGAAGCCCCCTCTTGTCACAATGGCACTAAAATGAGAGAGGATCTCCTTTCTAAACGACTTAGTACATCAGAAGTTTTATCTTAGATAAAAATGATATCCCAATTCTGTTAAGACTTCAGTTATTTTTAGGAGAGAGAATGTAGATAACACATGGAAACGAATAGAGAGTGTATGGTATGCCCATCTTCAAGAAATTAGCTTACATGCCTCAGAAATCTTCTTTAATAAGAGAAAGTCAATTAAATACTGTTTAAGCGAATGGGAAGTTCTAAGACACATGTCTTAGTTGGTCCTAGAACATTTAATTTAGGAGTTAGAGGTCGGATAGATCAAGCAGAGATGCTACGAGACCTGATTAGTGAGAAGACCACTCTCCGAACATGACTGCCCCCCCCCGAAGAAATGGACGCTAGATGGCAGTCTTGCTCCACGAATAAAACCCAAGATGCTCTATGACCTCAAAATCATAACCTCATTCTCGACTGCTGGTGAAGGGGGGCGGGGTCTTTCAAGCGTCACTGTATTTGTATTCCGAAATTTCTACTAGATCTTTGATCCATGCATGGCAGAGTAGCTCATGTATCCCCAGCTGACATATTAAAGAAATGTTCGATCCAATGGTTTCTGGTCATTGGGTTGAATTCTTTTTTTTCCCCCTTTGATTCCATGAAATTCCAAAGATATCTTAGGGTTTGTTTAATACCATGAAGTCCCGCCTCTGAGTGCCCCTCAACCTGCTGCAGATGGGCTGCTTCCAGCACATGCAGTTCAGATGTGACAGGCTGTTCCCTGGTCCTCTGAGCAAGAGGAGCAGGAGGAGGGACACAGAAGAGATCTCCTCACGGAGGTTGCAGAGAGGCTGACCCGGGGTGCTAAGCCGGGAGGGATAGTATGCCTCTCGTGCTCCTCAAAAATTGTCAAAAGTGTGTGCCCTGGACGAAAATGCAGGAGTCTCCCCACGCCAGCAAAAGAGAAATCTGGAAGCTTTGTCTTTGTGGTGCAGTTGGTGTGTCAGCCTGGAGCGTCCGTGAGCAGCAAGATCTTTCTGTGCTGGCACCTTTGGTGTGGGAGGAATCTTTATTTGTATGAAATTTTGGGAGTTGGGCTGTTAGTTGGGAGGTGGGTCTGAAAACAGGAAATAAAGTGCCCTTATTGCCAGGAAAGAAAAGCAGCAAGCTTTGGCTTTGTGGTGCAGCTGGTGTGTCATTCTGGACACTCCATGGGGAACAAGAGCTTTCTGAGCTGGCATCTTTGCTGTGGGAGGAATCTTTGTATGCAATTTTGGGAGTCACTCTGTCAGCTGGGGGGCAGGTCTGAAAACCCAAAATGAGAGCCCTTACTGCCAGGAAAGAAAGGCAGCAAGCTTTGGCTTTGTGGTTCAGCTGGTTTGTCAGTCTGGAGACTCCATGGGGAGCAAGACCTTTCCGTGCTGGCATCATTGCTATGGGAGGAATCTTTGTTTATATGCAATTTTGGGAGTCGGTCTGGCAGTTGGGAGGCAGGGCTGAAAACAGGAGATGACAGTCCTTATCGCCAGGAAAGAAAGCCTGGAAGCTTTGCCTTTGTGGTGCAGCTGGTGTGTCATTCTGGGCACTCCATCGTCAGCAAGAGCTTTCTGTGCTGGCATCTTTGGTGTGGGAGGAATCTTCATCCGTATGCAGTTTTGGGAGTCGGGCTGGCAATTTGGAGGCAGGTCTGAAAACAGGAGATGACAGTCCTTTTCGCCAGGAAAGAAAGGTAGCAAGCTTTGTCTTTGTGGTGCAGTTGGTTTGTCAGCCTAGAGACGCCATGGGGAGCAGGAGTTTTCTGTGCTGGCCTCTTTGGTGTGGGAGGAGTCTTTGTTTATATGCAGTTTTTGGAGTCAGGCTGTCAGTTTGGAGGCTAGTCTGAAAAGAGGAAATGACAGCCCTAATCGCCAGGAAAGAAAGCCTGAAAGCTTTGGCTTTGTGGTGCAGTTAGTTTGTCAGCCTGGAGACTCCACGGGGAGCAAGAGCTTTCTGTACTGGCACCTTAGCTGTGTGAGGAATCTTTGTTTGTATGCAATTTTGGGGGTCGATATGTCAGTTAAGAGGTAGGGCTGGAAACAGGAAATGACAGCCCTTCTCGCCAGGAAAGAAAGCCTGAAAGCTTTGGCTTTGTGGTGCAGTTGGTTTTTCACCCTGGAGACTCCATGGGGAGAAAGAGTTTTCTGTGCTGGCATCTTTGGTGTGGGAGGAATCTTGGTCCGTATGCAATTTTGGGAGTCTGGCTGAGAATTTGGATGCAGCACTGAAAACAGGAAATGGCAGCGCTTATCGGCAGGAAAGAAAGCCTGGAAGCTTTGGCTTTGTGGTGCAGTTAGTTTGTCAGCCTGGAGACTCCACGGGGAGCAAGAGAATCTCCCACCTGCTTTGAACTTCATGGAGATGCAACCTCCGCGAGGAGAGCTCTTCTGTGTCCTTCCTCCTGCTCCTCTTACTCAGAGGACCAGGGAACAGCCTGTCACATGTGAACTGGATGTGCTGGAAGCAGCACATCTGCAGTAGGTTGACGGGCACTCTGAGGCACAGCCTTCATTCTCTTTGCCATCGCTCTCAACTCAGTAGAAGGACTTGAAGGACCACCAGGGAAGGGTGTGGTCCATTCCCATGTGCACTGGCTTCCCATCCAGCCCACAGAATTCTTTAGCCTTCCCTGGAGAGACACAGAAGGACTAGAGAGGGTGACTCTCTTTGCACTGAAGAGACAAGTCTTGAGCACACACCTGGTGGTGGTGTGGGGAGATGACCCTGAGCAAGTGCAATTGCCATCAGCCTCCTGGAGGAGCCTTGAAGTTATGTGGGACAAAGAGTGTCTCGGTGTCACTTTGAATTTACGGTACTTAACCCTGGCAAAACCCCTGGATGCAGCTCTGGGATGTACTTCCGTGGACAGAGCTCCCCGTGCCCATCCCTCAGGCCATGGGGCTTCTCAGATAGTGGCAGAGCAAGTGGCCCCCCACAAGGGCTGAGTTGTATCCAGGCTCCTGGATACAACGGGCGCGGCAGCAGGAGCCCCAGGAGATCCTGCCCCTGCTGCCATCAGCTGTCTGTCTGGGTGTGTGCAAGGGAAGGACTCGTGTGTCTGAAAACCCTTGTGTGAGCGAGCAGTGAGCCCCCGCCAGGGCACCACTGACTCTTGGCCAACTGGCCATCCACCACGCCCCCAGAGGCCATTTTCCAGCACTGCTATGCAGCATGTCATTCCCAGTCTGTCCGTACAACCGAGGTTGCCCCATCCCAGGGACAGAATCTGGCACTTCCCCTTGTTGAACTTCCTCTGGTGGATGATTGCGCAAACCTCTAATTTGAGGTCTCTCTGCACTGCCTCCCTCTTCCAGGAGGCCCTAGAGCGTCACAATGGCCCTCTGATTCCAGGGGAATCCGCAGTGTTCAGTGGTCCAGGTGTTCCGTGAAGCCCCCTCTTGTCTCAATGGCACTAAAATGAGAGAGGATCTCCTTTCTAAACGACTTAGTACATCAGAAGTTTTATCTTAGATAAAAATGATATCCCAATTCTGTTAAGACTTCAGTTATTTTTAGGAGAGAGAATGTAGATAACACATGGAAACGAATAGAGAGTGTATGGTATGCCCATCTTCAAGAAATTAGCTTACATGCCTCAGAAATCTTCTTTAATAAGAGAAAGTCAATTAAATACTGTTTAAGCAAATGGGAAGTTCTAAGACACATGTCTTAGTTGGTCCTAGAACATTTAATTTAGGAGTTAGAGGTCGGATAGATCAAGCAGAGATGCTACGAGGCCTGATTAGCGAGAAGACCACTCTCCGAACATGACTGCTCCCCCCCCGAAGAAATGGACGCTAGATGGCAGTCTTGCTCCACGAATAAAACCCAAGATGCTCTATGACCTCAAAATCATAACCTCATTCTCGACTGCTGGTGAAGGGGGCGGGGTCTTTCAAGCGTCACTGTATTTATATTCCGAAATTTCTACTAGATCTTTGATCCATGCATGGCAGAGTAGCTCATGTATCCCCAGCTGACATATTAAAGAAATGTTCGATCCAATGGTTTCTGGTCATTGGGTTGAATTCTTTTTTTTCCCCCTTTGATTCCATGAAATTCCAAAGATATCTTAGGGTTTGTTTAATACCATGAAGTCCCGCCTCTGAGTGCCCCTCAACCTGCTGCAGATGGGCTGCTTCCAGCACATGCAGTTCAGATGTGACAGGCTGTTCCCTGGTCCTCTGAGCAAGAGGAGCAGGAGGAGGGACACAGAAGAGATCTCCTCACGGAGGTTGCAGAGAGGCTGACCCGGGGTGCTAAGCCGGGAGGGATAGTATGCCTCTCGTGCTCCTCAAAAATTGTCAAAAGTGTGTGCCCTGGACGAAAATGCAGGAGTCTCCCCACGCCAGCAAAAGAGAAATCTGGAAGCTTTGTCTTTGTGGTGCAGTTGGTGTGTCAGCCTGGAGCGTCCGTGAGCAGCAAGATCTTTCTGTGCTGGCACCTTTGGTGTGGGAGGAATCTTTATTTGTATGAAATTTTGGGAGTTGGGCTGTTAGTTGGGAGGTGGGTCTGAAAACAGGAAATAAAGTGCCCTTATTGCCAGGAAAGAAAAGCAGCAAGCTTTGGCTTTGTGGTGCAGCTGGTGTGTCATTCTGGACACTCCATGGGGAACAAGAGCTTTCTGAGCTGGCATCTTTGCTGTGGGAGGAATCTTTGTATGCAATTTTGGGAGTCACTCTGTCAGCTGGGGGGCAGGTCTGAAAACCCAAAATGAGAGCCCTTACTGCCAGGAAAGAAAGGCAGCAAGCTTTGGCTTTGTGGTTCAGCTGGTTTGTCAGTCTGGAGACTCCATGGGGAGCAAGACCTTTCCGTGCTGGCATCATTGCTATGGGAGGAATCTTTGTTTATATGCAATTTTGGGAGTCGGTCTGGCAGTTGGGAGGCAGGGCTGAAAACAGGAGATGACAGTCCTTATCGCCAGGAAAGAAAGCCTGGAAGCTTTGCCTTTGTGGTGCAGCTGGTGTGTCATTCTGGGCACTCCATCGTCAGCAAGAGCTTTCTGTGCTGGCATCTTTGGTGTGGGAGGAATCTTCATCCGTATGCAGTTTTGGGAGTCGGGCTGGCAATTTGGAGGCAGGTCTGAAAACAGGAGATGACAGTCCTTTTTGCCAGGAAAGAAAGGTAGCAAGCTTTGTCTTTGTGGTGCAGTTGGTTTGTCAGCCTAGAGACGCCATGGGGAGCAGGAGTTTTCTGTGCTGGCCTCTTTGGTGTGGGAGGAGTCTTTGTTTATATGCAGTTTTTGGAGTCGGGCTGTCAGTTTGGAGGCTAGTCTGAAAAGAGGAAATGACAGCCCTAATCGCCAGGAAAGAAAGCCTGAAAGCTTTGGCTTTGTGGTGCAGTTAGTTTGTCAGCCTGGAGACTCCACGGGGAGCAAGAGCTTCTGTACTGGCACCTTAGCTGTGTGAGGAATCTTTGTTTGTATGCAATTTTGGGGGTCGATATGTCAGTTAAGAGGTAGGGCTGGAAACAGGAAATGACAGCCCTTCTCGCCAGGAAAGAAAGCCTGAAAGCTTTGGCTTTGTGGTGCAGTTGGTTTTTCACCCTGGAGACTCCATGGGGAGAAAGAGTTTTCTGTGCTGGCATCTTTGGTGTGGGAGGAATCTTGGACCGTATGCAATTTTGGGAGTCTGGCTGAGAATTTGGACGCAGCACTGAAAACAGGAAATGGCAGCGCTTATCGGCAGGAAAGAAAGTCTGGAAGATTTGGCTTTGTGGTGCAGTTAGTTTGTCAGCCTGGAGACTCCACGGGGAGCAAGAGAATCTCCCACCTGCTTTGAACTTCATGGAGATGCAACCTCCACGAGGAGAGCTCTTCTGTGTCCTTCCTCCTGCTCCTCTTACTCAGAGGACCAGGGAACAGCCTGTCACATCTGAACTGGATGTGCTGGAAGCAGCACATCTGCAGTAGGTTGACGGGCACTCTGAGGCACAGCCTTCATTCTCTTTGCCATCGCTCTCAACTCAGTAGAAGGACTTGAAGGACCACCAGGGAAGGGTGTGGTCCATTCCCATGTGCACTGGCTTCCCATCCAGCCCACAGAATTCTTTAGCCTTCCCTGGAGAGACACAGAAGGACTAGAGAGGGTGACTCTCTTTGCACTGAAGAGACAAGTCTTGAGCACACACCTGGTGGTGGTGTGGGGAGATGACCCTGAGCAAGTGCAATTGCCATCAGCCTCCTGGAGGAGCCTTGAAGTTATGTGGGACAAAGAGTGTCTCGGTGTCACTTTGAATTTACGGTACTTAACCCTGGCAAAGCCCCTGGATGCAGCTCTGGGATGTACTTCCGTGGACAGAGCTCCCCGTGCCCATCCCTCAGGCCATGGGGCTTCTCAGATAGTGGCAGAGCAAGTGGCCCCCCACAAGGGCTGAGTTGTATCCAGGCTCCTGGATACAACGGGCGCGGCAGCAGGAGCCCCAGGAGATACTGCCCCTGCTGCCATCAGCTGTCTGTCTGGGTGTGTGCAAGGGAAGGACTCGTGTGTCTGAAAACCCTTGTGTGAGCGAGCAGTGAGCCCCCGCCAGGGCACCACTGACTCTTGGCCAACTGGCCATCCACCACGCCCCCAGAGGCCATTTTCCAGCACTGCTATGCAGCATGTCATTCCCAGTCTGTCCGTACAACCGAGGTTGCCCCATCCCAGGGACAGAATCTGGCACTTCCCCTTGTTGAACTTCCTCTGGTGGATGATTGCGCAAACCTCTAATTTGAGGTCTCTCTGCACTGCCTCCCTCTTCCAGGAGGCCCTAGAGCGTCACAATGGCCCTCTGATTCCAGGGGAATCCGCAGTGTTCAGTGTTCCAGGTGTTCCGTGAAGCCCCCTCTTGTCACAATGGCACTAAAATGAGAGAGGATCTCCTTTCTAAACGACTTAGTACATCAGAAGTTTTATCTTAGATAAAAATGATATCCCAATTCTGTTAAGACTTCAGTTATTTTTAGGAGAGAGAATGTAGATAACACATGGAAACGAATAGAGAGTGTATGGTATGCCCATCTTCAAGAAATTAGCTTACATGCCTCAGAAATCTTCTTTAATAAGAGAAAGTCAATTAAATACTGTTTAAGCGAATGGGAAGTTCTAAGACACATGTCTTAGTTGGTCCTAGAACATTTAATTTAGGAGTTAGAGGTCGGATAGATCAAGCAGAGATGCTACGAGACCTGATTAGTGAGAAGACCACTCTCCGAACATGACTGCCCCCCCCCGAAGAAATGGACGCTAGATGGCAGTCTTGCTCCACGAATAAAACCCAAGATGCTCTATGACCTCAAAATCATAACCTCATTCTCGACTGCTGGTGAAGGGGGGCGGGGTCTTTCAAGCGTCACTGTATTTATATTCCGAAATTTCTACTAGATCTTTGATCCATGCATGGCAGAGTAGCTCATGTATCCCCAGCTGACATATTAAAGAAATGTTCGATCCAATGGTTTCTGGTCATTGGGTTGAATTCTTTTTTTTCCCCCTTTGATTCCATGAAATTCCAAAGATATCTTAGGGTTTGTTTAATACCATGAAGTCCCGCCTCTGAGTGCCCCTCAACCTGCTGCAGATGGGCTGCTTCCAGCACATGCAGTTCAGATGTGACAGGCTGTTCCCTGGTCCTCTGAGCAAGAGGAGCAGGAGGAGGGACACAGAAGAGATCTCCTCACGGAGGTTGCAGAGAGGCTGACCCGGGGTGCTAAGCCGGGAGGGATAGTATGCCTCTCGTGCTCCTCAAAAATTGTCAAAAGTGTGTGCCCTGGACGAAAATGCAGGAGTCTCCCCACGCCAGCAAAAGAGAAATCTGGAAGCTTTGTCTTTGTGGTGCAGTTGGTGTGTCAGCCTGGAGCGTCCGTGAGCAGCAAGATCTTTCTGTGCTGGCACCTTTGGTGTGGGAGGAATCTTTATTTGTATGAAATTTTGGGAGTTGGGCTGTTAGTTGGGAGGTGGGTCTGAAAACAGGAAATAAAGTGCCCTTATTGCCAGGAAAGAAAAGCAGCAAGCTTTGGCTTTGTGGTGCAGCTGGTGTGTCATTCTGGACACTCCATGGGGAACAAGAGCTTTCTGAGCTGGCATCTTTGCTGTGGGAGGAATCTTTGTATGCAATTTTGGGAGTCACTCTGTCAGCTGGGGGGCAGGTCTGAAAACCCAAAATGAGAGCCCTTACTGCCAGGAAAGAAAGGCAGCAAGCTTTGGCTTTGTGGTTCAGCTGGTTTGTCAGTCTGGAGACTCCATGGGGAGCAAGACCTTTCCGTGCTGGCATCATTGCTATGGGAGGAATCTTTGTTTATATGCAATTTTGGGAGTCGGTCTGGCAGTTGGGAGGCAGGGCTGAAAACAGGAGATGACAGTCCTTATCGCCAGGAAAGAAAGCCTGGAAGCTTTGCCTTTGTGGTGCAGCTGGTGTGTCATTCTGGGCACTCCATCGTCAGCAAGAGCTTTCTGTGCTGGCATCTTTGGTGTGGGAGGAATCTTCATCCGTATGCAGTTTTGGGAGTCGGGCTGGCAATTTGGAGGCAGGTCTGAAAACAGGAGATGACAGTCCTTTTCGCCAGGAAAGAAAGGTAGCAAGCTTTGTCTTTGTGGTGCAGTTGGTTTGTCAGCCTAGAGACGCCATGGGGAGCAGGAGTTTTCTGTGCTGACCTCTTTGGTGTGGGAGGAGTCTTTGTTTATATGCAGTTTTTGGAGTCGGGCTGTCAGTTTGGAGGCTAGTCTGAAAAGAGGAAATGACAGCCCTAATCGCCAGGAAAGAAAGCCTGAAAGCTTTGGCTTTGTGGTGCAGTTAGTTTGTCAGCCTGGAGACTCCACGGGGAGCAAGAGCTTTCTGTACTGGCACCTTAGCTGTGTGAGGAATCTTTGTTTGTATGCAATTTTGGGGGTCGATATGTCAGTTAAGAGGTAGGGCTGGAAACAGGAAATGACAGCCCTTCTCGCCAGGAAAGAAAGCCTGAAAGCTTTGGCTTTGTGGTGCAGTTGGTTTTTCACCCTGGAGACTCCATGGGGAGAAAGAGTTTTCTGTGCTGGCATCTTTGGTGTGGGAGGAATCTTGGTCCGTATGCAATTTTGGGAGTCTGGCTGAGAATTTGGACGCAGCACTGAAAACAGGAAATGGCAGCGCTTATCGGCAGGAAAGAAAGCCTGGAAGCTTTGGCTTTGTGGTGCAGTTAGTTTGTCAGCCTGGAGACTCCACGGGGAGCAAGAGAATCTCCCACCTGCTTTGAACTTCATGGAGATGCAACCTCCACGAGGAGAGCTCTTCTGTGTCCTTCCTCCTGCTCCTCTTACTCAGAGGACCAGGGAACAGCCTGTCACATGTGAACTGGATGTGCTGGAAGCAGCACATCTGCAGTAGGTTGACGGGCACTCTGAGGCACAGCCTTCATTCTCTTTGCCATCGCTCTCAACTCAGTAGAAGGACTTGAAGGACCACCAGGGAAGGGTGTGGTCCATTCCCATGTGCACTGGCTTCCCATCCAGCCCACAGAATTCTTTAGCCTTCCCTGGAGAGACACAGAAGGACTAGAGAGGGTGACTCTCTTTGCACTGAAGAGACAAGTCTTGAGCACACACCTGGTGGTGGTGTGGGGAGATGACCCTGAGCAAGTGCAATTGCCATCAGCCTCCTGGAGGAGCCTTGAAGTTATGTGGGACAAAGAGTGTCTCGGTGTCACTTTGAATTTACGGTACTTAACCCTGGCAAAGCCCCTGGATGCAGCTCTGGGATGTACTTCCGTGGACAGAGCTCCCCGTGCCCATCCCTCAGGCCATGGGGCTTCTCAGATAGTGGCAGAGCAAGTGGCCCCCCACAAGGGCTGAGTTGTATCCAGGCTCCTGGATACAACGGGCGCGGCAGCAGGAGCCCCAGGAGATCCTGCCCCTGCTGCCATCAGCTGTCTGTCTGGGTGTGTGCAAGGGAAGGACTCGTGTGTCTGAAAACCCTTGTGTGAGCGAGCAGTGAGCCCCCGCCAGGGCACCACTGACTCTTGGCCAACTGGCCATCCACCACGCCCCCAGAGGCCATTTTCCAGCACTGCTATGCAGCATGTCATTCCCAGTCTGTCCGTACAACCGAGGTTGCCCCATCCCAGGGACAGAATCTGGCACTTCCCCTTGTTGAACTTCCTCTGGTGGATGATTGCGCAAACCTCTAATTTGAGGTCTCTCTGCACTGCCTCCCTCTTCCAGGAGGCCCTAGAGCGTCACAATGGCCCTCTGATTCCAGGGGAATCCGCAGTGTTCAGTGGTCCAGGTGTTCCGTGAAGCCCCCTCTTGTCACAATGGCACTAAAATGAGAGAGGATCTCCTTTCTAAACGACTTAGTACATCAGAAGTTTTATCTTAGATAAAAATGATATCCCAATTCTGTTAAGACTTCAGTTATTTTTAGGAGAGAGAATGTAGATAACACATGGAAACGAATAGAGAGTGTATGGTATGCCCATCTTCAAGAAATTAGCTTACATGCCTCAGAAATCTTCTTTAATAAGAGAAAGTCAATTAAATACTGTTTAAGCGAATGGGAAGTTCTAAGACACATGTCTTAGTTGGTCCTAGAACATTTAATTTAGGAGTTAGAGGTCGGATAGATCAAGCAGAGATGCTACGAGGCCTGATTAGTGAGAAGACCACTCTCCGAACATGACTGCCCCCCCCCCGAAGAAATGGACGCTAGATGGCAGTCTTGCTCCACGAATAAAACCCAAGATGCTCTATGACCTCAAAATCATAACCTCATTCTCGACTGCTGGTGAAGGGGGCGGGGTCTTTCAAGCGTCACTGTATTTATATTCCGAAATTTCTACTAGATCTTTGATCCATGCATGGCAGAGTAGCTCATGTATCCCCAGCTGACATATTAAAGAAATGTTCGATCCAATGGTTTCTGGTCATTGGGTTGAATTCTTTTTTTTCCCCCTTTGATTCCATGAAATTCCAAAGATATCTTAGGGTTTGTTTAATACCATGAAGTCCCGCCTCTGAGTGCCCCTCAACCTGCTGCAGATGGGCTGCTTCCAGCACATGCAGTTCAGATGTGACAGGCTGTTCCCTGGTCCTCTGAGCAAGAGGAGCAGGAGGAGGGACACAGAAGAGATCTCCTCACGGAGGTTGCAGAGAGGCTGACCCGGGGTGCTAAGCCGGGAGGGATAGTATGCCTCTCGTGCTCCTCAAAAATTGTCAAAAGTGTGTGCCCTGGACGAAAATGCAGGAGTCTCCCCACGCCAGCAAAAGAGAAATCTGGAAGCTTTGTCTTTGTGGTGCAGTTGGTGTGTCAGCCTGGAGCGTCCGTGAGCAGCAAGATCTTTCTGTGCTGGCACCTTTGGTGTGGGAGGAATCTTTATTTGTATGAAATTTTGGGAGTTGGGCTGTTAGTTGGGAGGTGGGTCTGAAAACAGGAAATAAAGTGCCCTTATTGCCAGGAAAGAAAAGCAGCAAGCTTTGGCTTTGTGGTGCAGCTGGTGTGTCATTCTGGACACTCCATGGGGAACAAGAGCTTTCTGAGCTGGCATCTTTGCTGTGGGAGGAATCTTTGTATGCAATTTTGGGAGTCACTCTGTCAGCTGGGGGGCAGGTCTGAAAACCCAAAATGAGAGCCCTTACTGCCAGGAAAGAAAGGCAGCAAGCTTTGGCTTTGTGGTTCAGCTGGTTTGTCAGTCTGGAGACTCCATGGGGAGCAAGACCTTTCCGTGCTGGCATCATTGCTATGGGAGGAATCTTTGTTTATATGCAATTTTGGGAGTCGGTCTGGCAGTTGGGAGGCAGGGCTGAAAACAGGAGATGACAGTCCTTATCGCCAGGAAAGAAAGCCTGGAAGCTTTGCCTTTGTGGTGCAGCTGGTGTGTCATTCTGGGCACTCCATCGTCAGCAAGAGCTTTCTGTGCTGGCATCTTTGGTGTGGGAGGAATCTTCATCCGTATGCAGTTTTGGGAGTCGGGCTGGCAATTTGGAGGCAGGTCTGAAAGCAGGAGATGACAGTCCTTTTCGCCAGGAAAGAAAGGTAGCAAGCTTTGTCTTTGTGGTGCAGTTGGTTTGTCAGCCTAGAGACGCCATGGGGAGCAGGAGTTTTCTGTGCTGGCCTCTTTGGTGTGGGAGGAGTCTTTGTTTATATGCAGTTTTTGGAGTCGGGCTGTCAGTTTGGAGGCTAGTCTGAAAAGAGGAAATGACAGCCCTAATCGCCAGGAAAGAAAGCCTGAAAGCTTTGGCTTTGTGGTGCAGTTAGTTTGTCAGCCTGGAGACTCCACGGGGAGCAAGAGCTTTCTGTACTGGCACCTTAGCTGTGTGAGGAATCTTTGTTTGTATGCAATTTTGGGGGTCGATATGTCAGTTAAGAGGTAGGGCTGGAAATAGGAGATGACAGCCCTTCTCGCCAGGAAAGAAAGCCTGAAAGCTTTGGCTTTGTGGTGCAGTTGGTTTTTCACCCTGGAGACTCCATGGGGAGAAAGAGTTTTCTGTGCTGGCATCTTTGGTGTGGGAGGAATCTTGGTCCGTATGCAATTTTGGGAGTCGGGCTGAGAATTTGGACGCAGCACTGAAAACAGGAAATGGCAGCGCTTATCGGCAGGAAAGAAAGCCTGGAAGCTTTGGCTTTGTGGTGCAGTTAGTTTGTCAGCCTGGAGACTCCACGGGGAGCAAGAGAATCTCCCACCTGCTTTGAACTTCATGGAGATGCAACCTCCGCGAGGAGAGCTCTTCTGTGTCCTTCCTCCTGCTCCTCTTACTCAGAGGACCAGGGAACAGCCTGTCACATCTGAACTGGATGTGCTGGAAGCAGCACATCTGCAGTAGGTTGACGGGCACTCTGAGGCACAGCCTTCATTCTCTTTGCCATCGCTCTCAACTCAGTAGAAGGACTTGAAGGACCACCAGGGAAGGGTGTGGTCCATTCCCATGTGCACTGGCTTCCCATCCAGCCCACAGAATTCTTTAGCCTTCCCTGGAGAGACACAGAAGGACTAGAGAGGGTGACTCTCTTTGCACTGAAGAGACAAGTCTTGAGCACACACCTGGTGGTGGTGTGGGGAGATGACCCTGAGCAAGTGCAATTGCCATCAGCCTCCTGGAGGAGCCTTGAAGTTATGTGGGACAAAGAGTGTCTCGGTGTCACTTTGAATTTACGGTACTTAACCCTGGCAAAGCCCCTGGATGCAGCTCTGGGATGTACTTCCGTGGACAGAGCTCCCCGTGCCCATCCCTCAGGCCATGGGGCTTCTCAGATAGTGGCAGAGCAAGTGGCCCCCCACAAGGGCTGAGTTGTATCCAGGCTCCTGGATACAACGGGCGCGGCAGCAGGAGCCCCAGGAGATACTGCCCCTGCTGCCATCAGCTGTCTGTCTGGGTGTGTGCAAGGGAAGGACTCGTGTGTCTGAAAACCCTTGTGTGAGCGAGCAGTGAGCCCCCGCCAGGGCACCACTGACTCTTGGCCAACTGGCCATCCACCACGCCCCCAGAGGCCATTTTCCAGCACTGCTATGCAGCATGTCATTCCCAGTCTGTCCGTACAACCGAGGTTGCCCCATCCCAGGGACAGAATCTGGCACTTCCCCTTGTTGAACTTCCTCTGGTGGATGATTGCGCAAACCTCTAATTTGAGGTCTCTCTGCACTGCCTCCCTCTTCCAGGAGGCCCTAGAGCGTCACAATGGCCCTCTGATTCCAGGGGAATCCGCAGTGTTCAGTGTTCCAGGTGTTCCGTGAAGCCCCCTCTTGTCACAATGGCACTAAAATGAGAGAGGATCTCCTTTCTAAACGACTTAGTACATCAGAAGTTTTATCTTAGATAAAAATGATATCCCAATTCTGTTAAGACTTCAGTTATTTTTAGGAGAGAGAATGTAGATAACACATGGAAACGAATAGAGAGTGTATGGTATGCCCATCTTCAAGAAATTAGCTTACATGCCTCAGAAATCTTCTTTAATAAGAGAAAGTCAATTAAATACTGTTTAAGCGAATGGGAAGTTCTAAGACACATGTCTTAGTTGGTCCTAGAACATTTAATTTAGGAGTTAGAGGTCGGATAGATCAAGCAGAGATGCTACGAGACCTGATTAGTGAGAAGACCACTCTCCGAACATGACTGCCCCCCCCCGAAGAAATGGACGCTAGATGGCAGTCTTGCTCCACGAATAAAACCCAAGATGCTCTATGACCTCAAAATCATAACCTCATTCTCGACTGCTGGTGAAGGGGGGCGGGGTCTTTCAAGCGTCACTGTATTTATATTCCGAAATTTCTACTAGATCTTTGATCCATGCATGGCAGAGTAGCTCATGTATCCCCAGCTGACATATTAAAGAAATGTTCGATCCAATGGTTTCTGGTCATTGGGTTGAATTCTTTTTTTTCCCCCTTTGATTCCATGAAATTCCAAAGATATCTTAGGGTTTGTTTAATACCATGAAGTCCCGCCTCTGAGTGCCCCTCAACCTGCTGCAGATGGGCTGCTTCCAGCACATGCAGTTCAGATGTGACAGGCTGTTCCCTGGTCCTCTGAGCAAGAGGAGCAGGAGGAGGGACACAGAAGAGATCTCCTCACGGAGGTTGCAGAGAGGCTGACCCGGGGTGCTAAGCCGGGAGGGATAGTATGCCTCTCGTGCTCCTCAAAAATTGTCAAAAGTGTGTGCCCTGGACGAAAATGCAGGAGTCTCCCCACGCCAGCAAAAGAGAAATCTGGAAGCTTTGTCTTTGTGGTGCAGTTGGTGTGTCAGCCTGGAGCGTCCGTGAGCAGCAAGATCTTTCTGTGCTGGCACCTTTGGTGTGGGAGGAATCTTTATTTGTATGAAATTTTGGGAGTTGGGCTGTTAGTTGGGAGGTGGGTCTGAAAACAGGAAATAAAGTGCCCTTATTGCCAGGAAAGAAAAGCAGCAAGCTTTGGCTTTGTGGTGCAGCTGGTGTGTCATTCTGGACACTCCATGGGGAACAAGAGCTTTCTGAGCTGGCATCTTTGCTGTGGGAGGAATCTTTGTATGCAATTTTGGGAGTCACTCTGTCAGCTGGGGGGCAGGTCTGAAAACCCAAAATGAGAGCCCTTACTGCCAGGAAAGAAAGGCAGCAAGCTTTGGCTTTGTGGTTCAGCTGGTTTGTCAGTCTGGAGACTCCATGGGGAGCAAGACCTTTCCGTGCTGGCATCATTGCTATGGGAGGAATCTTTGTTTATATGCAATTTTGGGAGTCGGTCTGGCAGTTGGGAGGCAGGGCTGAAAACAGGAGATGACAGTCCTTATCGCCAGGAAAGAAAGCCTGGAAGCTTTGCCTTTGTGGTGCAGCTGGTGTGTCATTCTGGGCACTCCATCGTCAGCAAGAGCTTTCTGTGCTGGCATCTTTGGTGTGGGAGGAATCTTCATCCGTATGCAGTTTTGGGAGTCGGGCTGGCAATTTGGAGGCAGGTCTGAAAACAGGAGATGACAGTCCTTTTCGCCAGGAAAGAAAGGTAGCAAGCTTTGTCTTTGTGGTGCAGTTGGTTTGTCAGCCTAGAGACGCCATGGGGAGCAGGAGTTTTCTGTGCTGACCTCTTTGGTGTGGGAGGAGTCTTTGTTTATATGCAGTTTTTGGAGTCGGGCTGTCAGTTTGGAGGCTAGTCTGAAAAGAGGAAATGACAGCCCTAATCGCCAGGAAAGAAAGCCTGAAAGCTTTGGCTTTGTGGTGCAGTTAGTTTGTCAGCCTGGAGACTCCACGGGGAGCAAGAGCTTTCTGTACTGGCACCTTAGCTGTGTGAGGAATCTTTGTTTGTATGCAATTTTGGGGGTCGATATGTCAGTTAAGAGGTAGGGCTGGAAACAGGAAATGACAGCCCTTCTCGCCAGGAAAGAAAGCCTGAAAGCTTTGGCTTTGTGGTGCAGTTGGTTTTTCACCCTGGAGACTCCATGGGGAGAAAGAGTTTTCTGTGCTGGCATCTTTGGTGTGGGAGGAATCTTGGTCCGTATGCAATTTTGGGAGTCTGGCTGAGAATTTGGACGCAGCACTGAAAACAGGAAATGGCAGCGCTTATCGGCAGGAAAGAAAGCCTGGAAGCTTTGGCTTTGTGGTGCAGTTAGTTTGTCAGCCTGGAGACTCCACGGGGAGCAAGAGAATCTCCCACCTGCTTTGAACTTCATGGAGATGCAACCTCCACGAGGAGAGCTCTTCTGTGTCCTTCCTCCTGCTCCTCTTACTCAGAGGACCAGGGAACAGCCTGTCACATGTGAACTGGATGTGCTGGAAGCAGCACATCTGCAGTAGGTTGACGGGCACTCTGAGGCACAGCCTTCATTCTCTTTGCCATCGCTCTCAACTCAGTAGAAGGACTTGAAGGACCACCAGGGAAGGGTGTGGTCCATTCCCATGTGCACTGGCTTCCCATCCAGCCCACAGAATTCTTTAGCCTTCCCTGGAGAGACACAGAAGGACTAGAGAGGGTGACTCTCTTTGCACTGAAGAGACAAGTCTTGAGCACACACCTGGTGGTGGTGTGGGGAGATGACCCTGAGCAAGTGCAATTGCCATCAGCCTCCTGGAGGAGCCTTGAAGTTATGTGGGACAAAGAGTGTCTCGGTGTCACTTTGAATTTACGGTACTTAACCCTGGCAAAGCCCCTGGATGCAGCTCTGGGATGTACTTCCGTGGACAGAGCTCCCCGTGCCCATCCCTCAGGCCATGGGGCTTCTCAGATAGTGGCAGAGCAAGTGGCCCCCCACAAGGGCTGAGTTGTATCCAGGCTCCTGGATACAACGGGCGCGGCAGCAGGAGCCCCAGGAGATCCTGCCCCTGCTGCCATCAGCTGTCTGTCTGGGTGTGTGCAAGGGAAGGACTCGTGTGTCTGAAAACCCTTGTGTGAGCGAGCAGTGAGCCCCCGCCAGGGCACCACTGACTCTTGGCCAACTGGCCATCCACCACGCCCCCAGAGGCCATTTTCCAGCACTGCTATGCAGCATGTCATTCCCAGTCTGTCCGTACAACCGAGGTTGCCCCATCCCAGGGACAGAATCTGGCACTTCCCCTTGTTGAACTTCCTCTGGTGGATGATTGCGCAAACCTCTAATTTGAGGTCTCTCTGCACTGCCTCCCTCTTCCAGGAGGCCCTAGAGCGTCACAATGGCCCTCTGATTCCAGGGGAATCCGCAGTGTTCAGTGGTCCAGGTGTTCCGTGAAGCCCCCTCTTGTCACAATGGCACTAAAATGAGAGAGGATCTCCTTTCTAAACGACTTAGTACATCAGAAGTTTTATCTTAGATAAAAATGATATCCCAATTCTGTTAAGACTTCAGTTATTTTTAGGAGAGAGAATGTAGATAACACATGGAAACGAATAGAGAGTGTATGGTATGCCCATCTTCAAGAAATTAGCTTACATGCCTCAGAAATCTTCTTTAATAAGAGAAAGTCAATTAAATACTGTTTAAGCGAATGGGAAGTTCTAAGACACATGTCTTAGTTGGTCCTAGAACATTTAATTTAGGAGTTAGAGGTCGGATAGATCAAGCAGAGATGCTACGAGGCCTGATTAGTGAGAAGACCACTCTCCGAACATGACTGCCCCCCCCCCGAAGAAATGGACGCTAGATGGCAGTCTTGCTCCACGAATAAAACCCAAGATGCTCTATGACCTCAAAATCATAACCTCATTCTCGACTGCTGGTGAAGGGGGCGGGGTCTTTCAAGCGTCACTGTATTTATATTCCGAAATTTCTACTAGATCTTTGATCCATGCATGGCAGAGTAGCTCATGTATCCCCAGCTGACATATTAAAGAAATGTTCGATCCAATGGTTTCTGGTCATTGGGTTGAATTCTTTTTTTTCCCCCTTTGATTCCATGAAATTCCAAAGATATCTTAGGGTTTGTTTAATACCATGAAGTCCCGCCTCTGAGTGCCCCTCAACCTGCTGCAGATGGGCTGCTTCCAGCACATCCAGTTCAGATGTGACAGGCTGTTCCCTGGTCCTCTGAGCAAGAGGAGCAGGAGGAGGGACACAGAAGAGATCTCCTCACGGAGGTTGCAGAGAGGCTGACCCGGGGTGCTAAGCCGGGAGGGATAGTATGCCTCTCGTGCTCCTCAAAAATTGTCAAAAGTGTGTGCCCTGGACGAAAATGCAGGAGTCTCCCCACGCCAGCAAAAGAGAAATCTGGAAGCTTTGTCTTTGTGGTGCAGTTGGTGTGTCAGCCTGGAGCGTCCGTGAGCAGCAAGATCTTTCTGTGCTGGCACCTTTGGTGTGGGAGGAATCTTTATTTGTATGAAATTTTGGGAGTTGGGCTGTTAGTTGGGAGGTGGGTCTGAAAACAGGAAATAAAGTGCCCTTATTGCCAGGAAAGAAAAGCAGCAAGCTTTGGCTTTGTGGTGCAGCTGGTGTGTCATTCTGGACACTCCATGGGGAACAAGAGCTTTCTGAGCTGGCATCTTTGCTGTGGGAGGAATCTTTGTATGCAATTTTGGGAGTCACTCTGTCAGCTGGGGGGCAGGTCTGAAAACCCAAAATGAGAGCCCTTACTGCCAGGAAAGAAAGGCAGCAAGCTTTGGCTTTGTGGTTCAGCTGGTTTGTCAGTCTGGAGACTCCATGGGGAGCAAGACCTTTCCGTGCTGGCATCATTGCTATGGGAGGAATCTTTGTTTATATGCAATTTTGGGAGTCGGTCTGGCAGTTGGGAGGCAGGGCTGAAAACAGGAGATGACAGTCCTTATCGCCAGGAAAGAAAGCCTGGAAGCTTTGCCTTTGTGGTGCAGCTGGTGTGTCATTCTGGGCACTCCATCGTCAGCAAGAGCTTTCTGTGCTGGCATCTTTGGTGTGGGAGGAATCTTCATCCGTATGCAGTTTTGGGAGTCGGGCTGGCAATTTGGAGGCAGGTCTGAAAGCAGGAGATGACAGTCCTTTTCGCCAGGAAAGAAAGGTAGCAAGCTTTGTCTTTGTGGTGCAGTTGGTTTGTCAGCCTAGAGACGCCATGGGGAGCAGGAGTTTTCTGTGCTGGCCTCTTTGGTGTGGGAGGAGTCTTTGTTTATATGCAGTTTTTGGAGTCGGGCTGTCAGTTTGGAGGCTAGTCTGAAAAGAGGAAATGACAGCCCTAATCGCCAGGAAAGAAAGCCTGAAAGCTTTGGCTTTGTGGTGCAGTTAGTTTGTCAGCCTGGAGACTCCACGGGGAGCAAGAGCTTTCTGTACTGGCACCTTAGCTGTGTGAGGAATCTTTGTTTGTATGCAATTTTGGGGGTCGATATGTCAGTTAAGAGGTAGGGCTGGAAATAGGAGATGACAGCCCTTCTCGCCAGGAAAGAAAGCCTGAAAGCTTTGGCTTTGTGGTGCAGTTGGTTTTTCACCCTGGAGACTCCATGGGGAGAAAGAGTTTTCTGTGCTGGCATCTTTGGTGTGGGAGGAATCTTGGTCCGTATGCAATTTTGGGAGTCGGGCTGAGAATTTGGACGCAGCACTGAAAACAGGAAATGGCAGCGCTTATCGGCAGGAAAGAAAGCCTGGAAGCTTTGGCTTTGTGGTGCAGTTAGTTTGTCAGCCTGGAGACTCCACGGGGAGCAAGAGAATCTCCCACCTGCTTTGAACTTCATGGAGATGCAACCTCCGCGAGGAGAGCTCTTCTGTGTCCTTCCTCCTGCTCCTCTTACTCAGAGGACCAGGGAACAGCCTGTCACATGTGAACTGGATGTGCTGGAAGCAGCACATCTGCAGTAGGTTGACGGGCACTCTGAGGCACAGCCTTCATTCTCTTTGCCATCGCTCTCAACTCAGTAGAAGGACTTGAAGGACCACCAGGGAAGGGTGTGGTCCATTCCCATGTGCACTGGCTTCTCATCCAGCCCACAGAATTCTTTAGCCTTCCCTGGAGAGACACAGAAGGACTAGAGAGGGTGACTCTCTTTGCACTGAAGAGACGAGTCTTGAGCACACACCTGTTGGTGGTGTGGGGAGATGACCCTGAGCAAGTGCAATTGCCATCAGCCTCCTGGAGGAGCCTTGAAGTTATGTGGGACAAAGAGTGTCTCGGTGTCACTTTGAATTTACGGTACTTAACCCTGGCAAAGCCCCTGGATGCAGCTCTGGGATGTGCTTCTGTAGACAGAGCTCCCCGTGCCCATCCCTCAGGCCATGGGGCTTCTCAGATAGTGGCAGAGCAAGTGGCCCCCCACAAGGGCTGAGTTGTATCCAGGCTCCTGGATACAACGGGCGCGGCAGCAGGAGCCCCAGGAGATCCTGCCCCTGCTGCCATCAGCTGTCTGTCTGGGTGTGTGCAAGGGAAGGACTCGTGTGTCTGAAAACCCTTGTGTGAGCGAGCAGTGAGCCCCCGCCAGGGCACCACTGACTCTTGGCCAACTGGCCATCCACCACGCCCCCAGAGGCCATTTTCCAGCACTGCTATGCAGCATGTCATTCCCAGTCTGTCCGTACAACCGAGGTTGCCCCATCCCAGGGACAGAATCTGGCACTTCCCCTTGTTGAACTTCCTCTGGTGGATGATTGCGCAAACCTCTAATTTGAGGTCTCTCTGCACTGCCTCCCTCTTCCAGGAGGCCCTAGAGCGTCACAATGGCCCTCTGATTCCAGGGGAATCCGCAGTGTTCAGTGGTCCAGGTGTTCCGTGAAGCCCCCTCTTGTCACAATGGCACTAAAATGAGAGAGGATCTCCTTTCTAAACGACTTAGTACATCAGAAGTTTTATCTTAGATAAAAATGATATCCCAATTCTGTTAAGACTTCAGTTATTTTTAGGAGAGAGAATGTAGATAACACATGGAAACGAATAGAGAGTGTACGGTATGCCCATCTTCAAGAAATTAGCTTACATGCCTCAGAAATCTTCTTTAATAAGAGAAAGTCAATTAAATACTGTTTAAGCGAATGGGAAGTTCTAAGACACATGTCTTAGTTGGTCCTAGAACATTTAATTTAGGAGTTAGAGGTCGGATAGATCAAGCAGAGATGCTACGAGGCCTGATTAGTGAGAAGACCACTCTCCGAACATGACTGCCCCCCCCCGAAGAAATGGACGCTAGATGGCAGTCTGGCTCCACGAATAAAACCCAAGATGCTCTATGACCTCAAAATCATAACTTCATTCTCGACTGCTGGTGAAGGGGGGCGGGGTCTTTCAAGCGTCACTGTATTTATATTCCGAAATTTCTACTAGATCTTTGATCCATGCATGGCAGAGTAGCTCATGTATCCCCAGCTGACATATTAAAGAAATGTTCGATCCAATGGTTTCTGGTCATTGGGTTGAATTCTTTTTTTCCCCCCTTTGATTCCATGAAATTCCAAAGATATCTTAGGGTTTGTTTAATACCATGAAGTCCCGCCTCTGAGTGCCCCTCAACCTGCTGCAGATGGGCTGCTTCCAGCACATGCAGTTCAGATGTGACAGGCTGTTCTCTGGTCCTCTGAGCAAGAGGAGCAGGAGGAGGGACACAGAAGAGATCTCCTCACGGAGGTTGCAGAGAGGCTGACCCGGGGTGCTAAGCCGGGAGGGATAGTATGCCTCTCGTGCTCCTCAAAAATTGTCAAAAGTGTGTGCCCTGGACGAAAATGCAGGAGTCTCCCCACGCCAGCAAAAGAGAAATCTGGAAGCTTTGTCTTTGTGGTGCAGTTGGTGTGTCAGCCTGGAGCGTCCGTGAGCAGCAAGATCTTTCTGTGCTGGCACCTTTGGTGTGGGAGGAATCTTTATTTGTATGAAATTTTGGGAGTTGGGCTGTTAGTTGGGAGGTGGGTCTGAAAACAGGAAATAAAGTGCCCTTATTGCCAGGAAAGAAAAGCAGCAAGCTTTGGCTTTGTGGTGCAGCTGGTGTGTCATTCTGGACACTCCATGGGGAACAAGAGCTTTCTGAGCTGGCATCTTTGCTGTGGGAGGAATCTTTGTATGCAATTTTGGGAGTCACTCTGTCAGCTGGGGGGCAGGTCTGAAAACCCAAAATGAGAGCCCTTACTGCCAGGAAAGAAAGGCAGCAAGCTTTGGCTTTGTGGTTCAGCTGGTTTGTCAGTCTGGAGACTCCATGGGGAGCAAGACCTTTCCGTGCTGGCATCATTGCTATGGGAGGAATCTTTGTTTATATGCAATTTTGGGAGTCGGTCTGGCAGTTGGGAGGCAGGGCTGAAAACAGGAGATGACAGTCCTTATCGCCAGGAAAGAAAGCCTGGAAGCTTTGCCTTTGTGGTGCAGCTGGTGTGTCATTCTGGGCACTCCATCGTCAGCAAGAGCTTTCTGTGCTGGCATCTTTGGTGTGGGAGGAATCTTCATCCGTATGCAGTTTTGGGAGTCGGGCTGGCAATTTGGAGGCAGGTCTGAAAGCAGGAGATGACAGTCCTTTTCGCCAGGAAAGAAAGGTAGCAAGCTTTGTCTTTGTGGTGCAGTTGGTTTGTCAGCCTAGAGACGCCATGGGGAGCAGGAGTTTTCTGTGCTGGCCTCTTTGGTGTGGGAGGAGTCTTTGTTTATATGCAGTTTTTGGAGTCGGGCTGTCAGTTTGGAGGCTAGTCTGAAAAGAGGAAATGACAGCCCTAATCGCCAGGAAAGAAAGCCTGAAAGCTTTGGCTTTGTGGTGCAGTTAGTTTGTCAGCCTGGAGACTCCACGGGGAGCAAGAGCTTTCTGTACTGGCACCTTAGCTGTGTGAGGAATCTTTGTTTGTATGCAATTTTGGGGGTCGATATGTCAGTTAAGAGGTAGGGCTGGAAATAGGAGATGACAGCCCTTCTCGCCAGGAAAGAAAGCCTGAAAGCTTTGGCTTTGTGGTGCAGCTGGTTTTTCACCCTGGAGACTCCATGGGGAGAAAGAGTTTTCTGTGCTGGCATCTTTGGTGTGGGAGGAATCTTGGTCCGTATGCAATTTTGGGAGTCGGGCTGAGAATTTGGACGCAGCACTGAAAACAGGAAATGGCAGCGCTTATCGGCAGGAAAGAAAGCCTGGAAGCTTTGGCTTTGTGGTGCAGTTAGTTTGTCAGCCTGGAGACTCCACGGGGAGCAAGAGAATCTCCCACCTGCTTTGAACTTCATGGAGATGCAACCTCCGCGAGGAGAGCTCTTCTGTGTCCCTCCTCCTGCTCCTCTTACTCAGAGGACCAGGGAACAGCCTGTCACATGTGAACTGGATGTGCTGGAAGCAGCACATCTGCAGTAGGTTGACGGGCACTCTGAGGCACAGCCTTCATTCTCTTTGCCATCGCTCTCAACTCAGTAGAAGGACTTGAAGGACCACCAGGGAAGGGTGTGGTCCATTCCCATGCGCACTGGCTTCTCATCCAGCCCACAGAATTCTTTAGCCTTCCCTGGAGAGACACAGAAGGACTAGAGAGGGTGACTCTCTTTGCACTGAAGAGACAAGTCTTGAGCACACACCTGGTGGTGGTGTGGGGAGATGACCCTGAGCAAGTGCAATTGCCATCAGCCTCCTGGAGGAGCCTTGAAGTTATGTGGGACAAAGAGTGTCTCGGTGTCACTTTGAATTTACGGTACTAAACCCTGGCAAAGCCCCTGGATGCAGCTCTGGGATGTGCTTCCGTGGACAGAGCTCCCCGTGCCCATCCCTCAGGCCATGGGGCTTCTCAGATAGTGGCAGAGCAAGTGGCCCCCCACAAGGGCTGAGTTGTATCCAGGCTCCTGGATACAACGGGCGCGGCAGCAGGAGCCCCAGGAGATACTGCCCCTGCTGCCATCAGCTGTCTGTCTGGGTGTGTGCAAGGGAAGGACTCGTGTGTCTGAAAACCCTTGTGTGAGCGAGCAGTGAGCCCCCGCCAGGGCACCACTGACTCTTGGCCAGCTGGCCATCCACCACGCCCCCAGAGGCCATTTTCCAGCACTGCTATGCAGCATGTCATTCCCAGTCTGTCCGTACAACCGAGGTTGCCCCATCCCAGGGACAGAATCTGGCACTTCCCCTTGTTGAACTTCCTCTGGTGGATGATTGCGCAAACCTCTAATTTGAGGTCTCTCTGCACTGCCTCCCTCTTCCAGGAGGCCCTAGAGCGTCACAATGGCCCTCTGATTCCAGGGGAATCCGCAGTGTTCAGTGTTCCAGGTGTTCCGTGAAGCCCCCTCTTGTCACAATGGCACTAAAATGAGAGAGGATCTCCTTTCTAAACGACTTAGTACATCAGAAGTTTTATCTTAGATAAAAATGATATCCCAATTCTGTTAAGACTTCAGTTATTTTTAGGAGAGAGAATGTAGATAACACATGGAAACGAATAGAGAGTGTATGGTATGCCCATCTTCAAGAAATTAGCTTACATGCCTCAGAAATCTTCTTTAATAAGAGAAAGTCAATTAAATACTGTTTAAGCAAATGGGAAGTTCTAAGACACATGTCTTAGTTGGTCCTAGAACATTTAATTTAGGAGTTAGAGGTCGGATAGATCAAGCAGAGATGCTACGAGGCCTGATTAGTGAGAAGACCACTCTCCGAACATGACTGCCCCCCCCCGAAGAAATGGACGCTAGATGGCAGTCTTGCTCCACGAATAAAACCCAAGATGCTCTATGACCTCAAAATCATAACCTCATTCTCGACTGCTGGTGAAGGGGGGCGGGGTCTTTCAAACGTCACTGTATTTATATTCCGAAATTTCTACTAGATCTTTGATCCATGCATGGCAGAGTAGCTCATGTATCCCCAGCTGACATATTAAAGAAATGTTCGATCCAATGGTTTCTGGTCATTGGGTTGAATTCTTTTTTTTCCCCCTTTGATTCCATGAAATTCCAAAGATATCTTAGGGTTTGTTTAATACCATGAAGTCCCGCCTCTGAGTGCCCCTCAACCTGCTGCAGATGGGCTGCTTCCAGCACATCCAGTTCAGATGTGACAGGCTGTTCCCTGGTCCTCTGAGCAAGAGGAGCAGGAGGAGGGACACAGAAGAGATCTCCTCACGGAGGTTGCAGAGAGGCTGACCCGGGGTGCTAAGCCGGGAGGGATAGTATGCCTCTCGTGCTCCTCAAAAATTGTCAAAAGTGTGTGCCCTGGACGAAAATGCAGGAGTCTCCCCACGCCAGCAAAAGAGAAATCTGGAAGCTTTGTCTTTGTGGTGCAGTTGGTGTGTCAGCCTGGAGCGTCCGTGAGCAGCAAGATCTTTCTGTGCTGGCACCTTTGGTGTGGGAGGAATCTTTATTTGTATGAAATTTTGGGAGTTGGGCTGTTAGTTGGGAGGTGGGTCTGAAAACAGGAAATAAAGTGCCCTTATTGCCAGGAAAGAAAAGCAGCAAGCTTTGGCTTTGTGGTGCAGCTGGTGCGTCATTCTGGACACTCCATGGGGAACAAGAGCTTTCTGAGCTGGCATCTTTGCTGTGGGAGGAATCTTTGTATGCAATTTTGGGAGTCACTCTGTCAGCTGGGGGGCAGGTCTGAAAACCCAAAATGAGAGCCCTTACTGCCAGGAAAGAAAGGCAGCAAGCTTTGGCTTTGTGGTTCAGCTGGTTTGTCAGTCTGGAGACTCCATGGGGAGCAAGACCTTTCCGTGCTGGCATCGTTGCTATGGGAGGAATCTTTGTTTATACGCAATTTTGGGAGTCGGTCTGGCAGTTGGGAGGCAGGGCTGAAAACAGGAAACCACAGCCCTTATCGCCAGGAAAGAAAGCCTGGAAGCTTTGCCTTTGTGGTGCAGCTGGTGTGTCATTCTGGGCACTCCATCGTCAGCAAGAGCTTTCTGTGCTGGCATCTTTGGTGTGGGAGGAATCTTCATCCGTATGCAGTTTTGGGAGTCGGGCTGGCAATTTGGAGGCAGGTCTGAAAACAGGAGATGACAGTCCTTTTCGCCAGGAAAGAAAGGCAGCAAGCTTTGTCTTTGTGGTGCAGTTGGTTTGTCAGCCTAGAGACTCCATGGGGAGCAAGAGTTTTCTGTGCTGGCCTCTTTGGTGTGGGAGGAGTCTTTGTTTATATGCAGTTTTTGGAGTCGGGCTGTCAGTTTGGAGGCTAGTCTGAAAACAGGAAATGGCAGCGCTTATCGGCAGGAAAGAAAGCCTGCAAATTTTGGCTTTGTGGTGCAGTTAGTTTGTCAGCCCGGAGACTCCACGTGGAGCAAGAACTTTCTGTACTGGCACCTTAGCTGTGTGAGGAATCTTTGTTTGTATGCAATTTTGGGGGTCGATGTGTCAGTTAAGAGGTAGGGCTGGAAACAGGAAATGGCAGCCCTTCTCGCCAGGAAAGAAAGCCTGAAAGCTTTGGCTTTGTGGTGCAGTTGGTTTTTCACCCTGGAGACTCCATGGGGAGAAAGAGTTTTCTGTGCTGGCATCTTTGGTGTGGGAGGAATCTTGGTCCGTATGCAATTTTGGGAGTCGGGCTGAGAATTTGGACGCAGCACTGAAAACAGGAAATGGCAGCGCTTATCGGCAGGAAAGAAAGCCTGGAAGCTTTGGCTTTGTGGTGCAGTTAGTTTGTCAGTCCGGAGACTCCACGGGGAGCAAGAGAATCTCCCACCTGCTTTGAACTTCATGGAGATGCAACCTCCGCGAGGAGAGCTCTTCTGTGTCCCTCCTCCTGCTCCTCTTACTCAGAGGACCAGGGAACAGCCTGTCACATCTGAACTGGATGTGCTGGAAGCAGCACATCTGCAGTAGGTTGACGGGCACTCTGAGGCACAGCCTTCATTCTCTTTGCCATCGCTCTCAACTCAGTAGAAGGACTTGAAGGACCACCAGGGAAGGGCGTGGTCCATTCCCATGCGCACTGGCTTCTCATCCAGCCCACAGAATTCTTTAGCCTTCCCTGGAGAGACACAGAAGGACTAGAGAGGGTGACTCTCTTTGCACTGAAGAGACAAGTCTTGAGCACACACCTGGTGGTGGTGTGGGGAGATGACCCTGAGCAAGTGCAATTGCCATCAGCCTCCTGGAGGAGCCTTGAAGTTATGTGGGACAAAGAGTGTCTCGGTGTCACTTTGAATTTACGGTACTAAACCCTGGCAAAGCCCCTGGATGCAGCTCTGGGATGTGCTTCCGTGGACAGAGCTCCCCGTGCCCATCCCTCAGGCCATGGGGCTTCTCAGATAGTGGCAGAGCAAGTGGCCCCCCACAAGGGCTGAGTTGTATCCAGGCTCCTGGATACAACGGGCGCGGCAGCAGGAGCCCCAGGAGATACTGCCCCTGCTGCCATCGGCTGTCTGTCTGGGTGTGTGCAAGGGAAGGACTCGTGTGTCTGAAAACCCTTGTGTGAGCGAGCAGTGAGCCCCCGCCAGGGCACCACTGACTCTTGGCCAGCTGGCCATCCACCACGCCCCCAGAGGCCATTTTCCAGCACTGCTATGCAGCATGTCATTCCCAGTCTGTCCGTACAACCGAGGTTGCCCCATCCCAGGGACAGAATCTGGCACTTCCCCTTGTTGAACTTCCTCTGGTGGATGATTGCGCAAACCTCTAATTTGAGGTCTCTCTGCACTGCCTCCCTCTTCCAGGAGGCCCTAGAGCGTCACAATGGCCCTCTGATTCCAGGGGAATCCGCAGTGTTCAGTGTTCCAGGTGTTCCGTGAAGCCCCCTCTTGTCACAATGGCACTAAAATGAGAGAGGATCTCCTTTCTAAACGACTTAGTACATCAGAAGTTTTATCTTAGATAAAAATGATATCCCAATTCTTTTAAGACTTCAGTTATCTTTAGGAGAGAGAATGTAGATAACACATGGAAACGAATAGAGAGTGTATGGTATGCCCATCTTCAAGAAATTAGCTTACATGCCTCAGAAATCTTCTTTAATAAGAGAAAGTCAATTAAATACTGTTTAAGCAAATGGGAAGTTCTAAGACACATGTCTTAGTTGGTCCTAGAACATTTAATTTAGGAGTTAGAGGTCGGATAGATCAAGCAGAGATGCTACGAGGCCTGATTAGCGAGAAGACCACTCTCCGAACATGACTGCCCCCCCCCGAAGAAATGGACGCTAGATGGCAGTCTTGCTCCACGAATAAAACCCAAGATGCTCTATGACCTCAAAATCATAACCTCATTCTCGACTGCTGGTGAAGGGGGGCGGGGTCTTTCAAACGTCACTGTATTTATATTCCGAAATTTATACTCATGCATGGCAGAGTAGCTCATGTATCCCCAGCTGACATATTAAAGAAATGTTCGATCCAATGGTTTCTGGTCATTGGGTTGAATTCTTTTTTTTCCCCCTTTGATTCCATGAAATTCCAAAGATATCTTAGGGTTTGTTTAATACCATGAAGTCCCGCCTCTGAGTGCCCCTCAACCTGCTGCAGATGGGCTGCTTCCAGCACATCCAGTTCAGATGTGACAGGCTGTTCCCTGGTCCTCTGAGCAAGAGGAGCAGGAGGAGGGACACAGAAGAGATCTCCTCACGGAGGTTGCAGAGAGGCTGACCCGGGGTGCTAAGCCGGGAGGGATAGTATGCCTCTCGTGCTCCTCAAAAATTGTCAAAAGTGTGTGCCCTGGACGAAAATGCAGGAGTCTCCCCACGCCAGCAAAAGAGAAATCTGGAAGCTTTGTCTTTGTGGTGCAGTTGGTGTGTCAGCCTGGAGCGTCCGTGAGCAGCAAGATCTTTCTGTGCTGGCACCTTTGGTGTGGGAGGAATCTTTATTTGTATGAAATTTTGGGAGTTGGGCTGTTAGTTGGGAGGTGGGTCTGAAAACAGGAAATAAAGTGCCCTTATTGGCAGGAAAGAAAAGCAGCAAGCTTTGGCTTTGTGGTGTAGCTGGTGCGTCATTCTGGACACTCCATGGGGAACAAGAGCTTTCTGAGCTGGCATCTTTGCTGTGGGAGGAATCTTTGTATGCAATTTTGGGAGTCACTCTGTCAGCTGGGGGGCAGGTCTGAAAACCCAAAAGCAAGGGAAAAAGAAGGGCTTCACAGAAATAAGAGCGGTGAGTGTTTCGTGGGAATGCTTTATGGAGCAGAGGGAGGGAAGGACGGAAGGCTAGTTCGGAGACTGAGCTCTGGGAAGAACCTGCCAGGCAGGACGGCCGCCTCGAGGGACCTGCACGGCCTCCTCAACCGCGGTCACCACGGTCCCCGGGCGCCAGCCTTTCGCATCCAGCAGAACCGCGGTCAGCGCCGCCAGTGCCGCTCTCCGCCAGCGCATGGACACCTCACGCTGAAAAACCAACTGCACCCCAAAGCAAAAACTTGCTGCCTTTCTTTCCTGGCGATTAGGGCTGTCATTTCCTCTTTTCAGACTAGCCTCCAAAGGGGAAGGAAGGACTGCAGGAGGTCTCTGAAGGACAGAGAGTAGAGCAAGGAAAGGGGAAGGGCTCGACAAAGAAAAGACCGGTGAGTGTTCCGAGGGAATACTTTATCGAGAAGAGGGAGGGACGGACGGAAGGCTAGTTCGGAGACTCAGCTCTGGGAAGAACCTGCCAGGCAGGATGGCAGCCTCGAGGGACCTGCGTGGCAACTCCTCCCAACTAACAGCCCAACTCCAAAAATTTCATCTTTGGAATTTCATGGAATCAAAGGGGGAAAAAAAAGAATTCAACCCAATGACCAGAAACCATTGGATCGAACATTTCTTTAATATGTCAGCTGGGGATACATGAGCTACTCTGCCATGCATGGATCAAAGATCTAGTAGAAATTTCGGAATATAAATACAGTGACGCTTGAAAGACCCCGCCCCCCTTCACCAGCAGTCGAGAATGAGGTTATGATTTTGAGGTCATAGAGCATCTTGGGTTTTATTCGTGGAGCAAGACTGCCATCTAGTGTCCATTTCTTCGGGGGGGGGCAGTCATGTTCGGAGAGTGGTCTTCTCGCTAATCAGGCCTCGTAGCATCTCTGCTTGATCTATCCGACCTCTAACTCCTAAATTAAATGTTCTAGGACCAACTAAGACATGTGTCTTAGAACTTCCCATTCGCTTAAACAGTATTTAATTGACTTTCTCTTATTAAAGAAGATTTCTGAGGCATGTAAGCTAATTTCTTGAAGATGGGCATACCATACACTCTCTATTCGTTTCCATGTGTTATCTACATTCTCTCTCCTAAAGATAACTGAAGTCTTAACAGAATTGGGATATCATTTTTATCTAAGATAAAACTTCTGATGTACTAAGTCGTTTAGAAAGGAGATCCTCTCTCATTTTAGTGCCATTGTGACAAGAGGGGGCTTCACGGAACACCTGGAACACTGAACACTGCGGATTCCCCTGGAATCAGAGGGCCATTGTGACGCTCTAGGGCCTCCTGGAAGAGGGAGGCAGTGCAGAGAGACCTCAAATTAGAGGTTTGCGCAATCATCCACCAGAGGAAGTTCAACAAGGGGAAGTGCCAGATTCTGTCCCTGGGATGGGGCAACCTCGGTTGTACGGACAGACTGGGAATGACATGCTGCATAGCAGTGCTGGAAAATGGCCTCTGGGGGCGTGGTGGATGGCCAGCTGGCCAAGAGTCAGTGGTGCCCTGGCGGGGGCTCACTGCTCGCTCACACAAGGGTTTTCAGACACACGAGTCCTTCCCTTGCACACACCCAGACAGACAGCCGATGGCAGCAGGGGCAGTATCTCCTGGGGCTCCTGCTGCCGCGCCCGTTGTATCCAGGAGCCTGGATACAACTCAGCCCTTGTGGGGGGCCACTTGCTCTGCCACTATCTGAGAAGCCCCATGGCCTGAGGGATGGGCACGGGGAGCTCTGTCCACGGAAGCACATCCCAGAGCTGCATCCAGGGGCTTTGCCAGGGTTAAGTACCGTAAATTCAAAGTGACACCGAGACACTCTTTGTCCCACATAACTTCAAGGCTCCTCCAGGAGGCTGATGGCAATTGCACTTGCTCAGGGTCATCTCCCCACACCACCACCAGGTGTGTGCTCAAGACTTGTCTCTTCAGTGCAAAGAGAGTCACCCTCTCTAGTCCTTCTGTGTCTCTCCAGGGAAGGCTAAAGAATTCTGTGGGCTGGATGAGAAGCCAGTGCGCATGGGAATGGACCACGCCCTTCCCTGGTGGTCCTTCAAGTCCTTCTACTGAGTTGAGAGCGATGACAAAGAGAATGAAGGCTGTGCCTCAGAGTGCCCGTCAACCTACTGCAGATGTGCTGCTTCCAGCACATCCAGTTCACATGTGACAGGCTGTTCCCTGGTCCTCTGAGTAAGAGGAGCAGGAGGAAGGACACAGAAGAGCTCTCCTCGCGGAGGTTGCATCTCCATGAAGTTCAAAGCAGGTGGGAGATTCTCTTGCTCCCCGTGGAGTCTCCAGGCTGACAAACTAACTGCACCACAAAGCCAAAGCTTCCAGGCTTTCTTTCCTGCCGATAAGGGCTGCCATTTCCTGTTTTCAGCGCTGCGTCCAAATTCTCAGCCCGACTCCCAAAATTGCATACGGACCAAGATTCCTCCCACACCAAAGATGCCAGCACAGAAAACTCTTTCTCCCCATGGAGTCTCCAGGGTGAAAAACCAACTGCACCACAAAGCCAAAGCTTTCAGGCTTTCTTTCCTGGCGAGAAGGGCTGTCATTTCCTGTTTCCAGCCCTACCTGTTAACATTTGGTCTTTCTTGGTTCCATCGCACTGTCTGCCTTCACAACTTCTTCAGCACACCTCCGAGATGTAGTGTTCAGATTCTTGACGAGTGACACTCCAAGCCTTGCGGACACTTACTGTGTCTTTTCCACATTCAAGGCAAGGCCCGAACCCTCCACCTATCCAGGAGAAACTAGTGACACACATTGCAGCTGACTGCGGTGTGCCCAGACTTGAGCTGCGCTGTACTGTGTACGTCCCTTGGCACTCAGGCATACTTTCACAAGGCTGTGGTCTGTGTAAGAGTGAAACGCCCTATTTTTATAGGGGCACTAATTTGCTCCGCTGTAGAACCAATTAACCGAGTAGTGTATTTCTAAGACAATCCCCGGAAAACTCCAAAGACGATGGTGTCCAGGAGTCCGTGTCGGCCAGGGCGCAGGAACACAGCACCGCGTCCCCATGACGGGGCCCGGAGAGCCAGAGGGCAGAACGTTTCCTGGTCCTCTAAGCAAGAGAAATTGTCAGAGGAAGGCAGGAGAGGGAGAGGAGGAGGAGAGGAGGCGGCCCGCCCGGAGCAGAGAGACGGTGCCGGCGGAGGCAGCGAGACGCCGGGCGGCGGAACGGAGGCCGCGGCGCTGGCCGGGAGCGGGGCTGGTGGCGCTGGCCGCGGTTCTGCTCGATGCGCAGGGCTGGCAGCCGGGGACCGCTTGGGTTCGACACAGCGGCGGGGGTGACTGTGCATGTCCCTCGAGGCTGCCGTCCTGCCTGGCGGGTTCTTCACAGCGTTCTGCCCCTGAACTATCCTCCCGTCCGTCCCTCCCTCTGCTCCACAAAGCATTCCCTCGGGACACTCCTGGCTCTTTTATTTGTCGAGCCATTCCTGTTTCCTTGCTTTGCTCTCCGTCCTTCAGAGAATTCTTGCAGTCCGTCCTTCCCCTTTCCTACATTTCTTCCTCTCTTTGCTCTGCTTAGTCCCGCAGGTTTCCAATCTTCAGTGACTCCACCAATCCACCTCTCTTTCCCGCACTCATCTCTCCAGCAAATACTAATGGAGACTTCCACCATTGCACATCATGACATCATCTTAAAATTCTTCTCCGCATGATCCCGACTGCTTCTGTGCCCTTTGATCTGGGAAAAAACATCCAGTGCAAAAAAATTCTGACGGATTTTCTTCTTTATCTCTCCGCCAGTGTCTGCAGGCAGAGCACAGGTGCAGCAGGACCCATAGGTAGAGACCACTGAGGGCAGTAAAATCACCAGCACGTGCTCACACGCCAATCAATACACGGATCGGTGATTTTATCAATTTCTACTGGCAGCTCCCGGGCCACAGCCCCGAGCTCCTGGCACGAGCTGCTAAAGGGTCCAGAGAGTTGCGGGCACCAGCGGGGCTGCTGCCAGTGTCGGGAGATCGTCGTTGGATGGTCCTCTGGCTTTCCGAGCCCTGTCACCACCGGGAAGCAGCGCTGTATTCCTGCGCTCTGGTGGACACGGACTCATGGACTACGTCGTCTTTAGAGCTTTCAGGGGATTTGCTTAGAAATACATTACTCGGCTAATTGGTTCTACAGCGGAGTAATGTAGCTCCCCTATGAAAACAGGGTGTTTCACTCTTACACAGAGCACGGATTGCATCAGTTCTCTGAACGCGAGAGAGTAAAGCAAAGAAACATCCTTCCTGCCTCAGCAGGAGGAGGGACACAACTGAGATCTTTGACAGACACGGCATCGCCATGAAGTCCAAATCAGGTGGGAGATTCCATATCAAGTCCGAGCTTTCTCTGGGGAAGTTGCTTCTGCCATTAACTGCCTCCCTGTAGCACTTGTGCCACAGCCCCCGACAAAACCCCAAATGTTCTTTGTCCACAGCAGTTCCCGAAAGCAGCTCCACTGGCGCCCGCATCTCTCTGGAGTCTTAAGCAGCACTTGCCAGGAGCTCGGGGCTGTGGCCCGGGAGCTGCCAGTATAAAGGGTTAAAATCACTGACCTTATGTTGGCTTGTGAGAATATTATGGTGATTTCATTGCCCTTCGTTGTCTCTACCAATAGGTCCTGCTGCACCTCCCGTTAAAATCTCGGCTTTTCATCAATTCATCTTTCTTCTTCCTCCCAGAAAACATTCAAGAGCCTTTTCAGGCCCCTTTGGGAAATACCACTGAATAGAGAAAAATCGTTGCAAATCTCGTACTTGCTGTCTTGCATGGGTTCACTCCAGACCATATTAATCCTGTAAGGAAATAAGGAGAGAAAGAAGAGAATTCTCAGGCCCCTTCTCTTTCTCTGCTCTTCCCTTCAACCTCTCTCCCTCTCCCTCCATCTTCTCATCCACATACTGCCACCTCAAGATATCTCTGCTTTCTCTGCAGTCCCACATTTCTCCTTCTCCAAAGAAAATCAGCAGATCCATTCAAAGTTGCACCAGGCGTATCAAGCTCTCATCTCACTAACTTTAATAATGCAACCCACTCTGCCTCAAGGCTGCCTCCTGAACGACTTCCAGTTTTCCCCCGGTTGGTAATTCATTCGAGGCTCCCTGTTTGCAGGATCAGCATTAGTTCTTCTCAGGGAGTGAGGACCTCGGAGATTGATGAACCCTCAGAATTTACGAAGGTGACAGAGATGGGAAAGGGAATGAACTTTTGGCTGTGCCTCTGAGTGCCCCCAATCTGCTGCAGATATGCTGGTTTTAGCTCATCCAGGTCAGGTGTAACAGGCCCTGGCCCTCTAAGCAAGTGAGCAGGAGGAGGGATTTTATTCGTGGAGTAAGACTGCCATCTATTGTCCATTTCTTCTGGGAGAGACTGTCTTTTTCGCAGAGTGGTCTTCTTGCTTACCAGGCCTCGTAGCATTTTTTCATCATCTTTCTGACTTCTAACCCCTAAAGTAAATGTTCCAGGACCAGCTAAGACATGTGTCTTGGAAATTCCCTTTTGCTTAAACAAAGTTTAGTTGACTTTCTTCTTAACAGAGGCCATTGGGACAATCTAGGGCCTCATGGAAGAGGGAGGCAGTGCAGAGAGACCTCAAATCAGAGAGTCGGGCAATCATCAACCAGAAGAATTTCAACAAGAGCTGTTCCCTGCAGAGCTCACTGACTGAGACTGGCAGCAGAAGCACTTCTAGTGGGGACAAAGAACACTTGGGTGTTTGTCGGGGGCTGTGCCACCAGTGATACGGCGAGGCAGTGCATGCGAAAAGCAGCTTCCACAGAAAAATCTCAGAAGTGGCATGGCATGGCATCTCCCATCTGCTTTGGAGTTCGTGGAGATGCAGTCTCCGTCAGTTGGCTCTGCTGTGACCCTCCTCCTGCTCCTCTTTCTCAGAGAAACAGGGAACAGCCTGTCACATCTGAACTGGATATGCTGGAACCAGCACATCTGCAGCAGGTTGAATGGCACTCAGAGGCACAGCCAAAAATTTCATCCTCTTTCCCATCTCTGTCACCTCCGTAGGAGGACATGAAGGACCACCAGGGAAGGGTGTGATCTATTGCCATATGCACTGGAAAACCCAGGTAAACTCCCCGGGGCATTCGTCACAAACCTGCCAACCACTCTTGGTTGGCACTCACAATAGAACCACTACTTCAAGCACTGGCTTCTCACCCAGCCCACAGAGGTTCTTTAGCCTTCCCTGGAGAGACACGGAAGGACTAGACAGGATGTCTCTGTTTGCATTGCACAGACAAGTCTTGAGCACACACCTGGTGTTGGTGTGGGGAGATGTCGTGGTTTGAATCTTGTTTTCCCCCAGAGGCTAAGAGAAGTGGTAGACCCCAAGGGGTGGAAACCCCTAGAAGTTTTGAAATTTTGTCCAATGGGCGCTCCTGCAGAAATGTAAACATACCACAACCAGACCGGAAGCGATGAGTTTGTAGTTTTGGTGGCTGAGGAGAGGTGGCCATGTTGTAGAGCCACGAGGAAGGGGCTCTGAGCCCCTTGGGCCCTCTGGGGCCTCCCAGCCCCTGGCTGGGGGGGCTGCAGGGACCTGGAACAGCATAAAGCTGGGCTAGGTGCCTGTAGTTATGCTGGGAGATGTTTTTCTCCATGGGCACAGAGCAGCAGCCGGGACTGACCAGAGAAACGGTGGCAGAGAGCCAAGAGATAAGAACCTGAACCAGAAGAAGCAGCAGAAACAACATGCAGCACTGCAGAGAAGACTCCTGGAAGACAGAGCCGGGAGAAAGAGAGCCAGCAGCTGAGAGACAGAGTTTGGGGTAAGACTGTACCAGCCCCTCAAACTCATTTGAGACCTCCTGGAAGGAGGAAGATGATGGACTCTTACTTGAAAGAGCCTTGGAGTGCTACAGCACTTACAGAGAGGAGCTGAGAAGCTCAGAGCGTCCCGGGAGCTGGACCGGGACGGCCAGATGGAATGCAGGGGGGAGTGACCTTGGTTCTTCCCCCCCTTGCACTGCTGCCGCGGTGGCAGCCTGAGAGGCAGAGCACAGAGGCCCTGCAAGCAAGGAGCTGAGTCTCCTGCAAGAGATACCAGACAGTCACGAAGACTCCCCTGTGTCTTCGTGATATGACGTGGTGATACGACCTTGTCTGGGGTTACGAAGCCCACGGAAGACCCCTCGGTTGAGGCGATGGGGCCGGGGGAGTTTGATACCTCCCTCGTTGAGTGCTGGCAGAAAGCCAGCTATCAGCTGCTGCATGTGGATAAGACAGACAGACTGCTGCCTCAGAAGATGCTGCTGTTCAAAGACTAGAAGGGATCTGTCCTTCTTTCCCTCCTGGACTTTTATTTGGAGGGGAGAGGAGACCTGATCCACTGTAAATACTATATGTCATGGTAGAGATAGTTATAATCGTGTGTATAATGTGATGTTATATTTATTTGTACAGTCATTGTAATATATTCCCTTTCCCCCACTTTGAGTCTGGTGTGTTTTGTCTGGAAAAGCCCATCTCACATTAGGTTGAGATGTGGGAGGGGGGATGGAACTAGGGAATTGGATTTTGGGGCTATCTCATACCATGACAGGAGATGACCCTGAGCAAGCACAAATGCCATCAGCCACCTGGGGGAACCTTGAAGTTATGTGGGACAAAGAGTGTCTCGGTGTCACTTTGCATTTACAGTACTAAACCCTGGCAAAGCCCCTGGATGCAACTCTGGGATGTGCTTCTGTGGACAGAGCTCCCGTTGCCCATCCGTGGGGCATCTCAGATAGTGCAGGTGGCACCCCAAAGGGCTGAGTTTTATCCAATCTCTGGGCGTGTCAGCAGGAGCTTCAGGAGCCCCTTCTGCCATGAACTGTCTGTGTGTGTGTGCAAGGGAAAGAACTTGTGTGCCTGAAAACCCTTGTGTGACCGAGCAGTGAGCCCCTGTCGGGGCACCACTGACTCTTGGCCAGCTGACCATCCACCAGGACCCCGGAGGCCATTTTCCAGCACTGCTATGCAGCATGTCATTCCCAGTCTGTCCATACATTTGGGGTTGGCCCATCCCAGGGAGAGAATCCAGCCCTTCCACTTTTTGAACTTCCTCTGGTGGATGATTGCCCAAATCTCTGATTTGAATTCTCTCTGCACTGCCTCCCTCTTCCATGAGGCCCAAGAGGGTCACAATGGCCCCTTGATTCCACGGGAATCTGCAGTGTTCAGTGCTCCATATCGCAATGGCATAGAAATGAGAGAGGATCTCCTTTCTAAACGACATAGGAAATCAGAAGTTTTTTCTTAGATAAAAATGATATCCTAATCAACAAAGGAATTTGCTTACTTGTCATGGTAATTTCTTTTCTTTTAAGACTGCAATTAGTTTTAGGAGAGAGAATGTAGATGATACATGGAAACTAATAGAGATGTATCGTATGCCCATCTTCAAGAAATTAGCTTACATGCCTCAGAAAACTTGTTTTATAAGAGATTGTTCTCTTACGAAGAAAGTCAGTTAAATATTGTTTAAGCAAATGGGAAGTTCTAAGACACATGCCTTAGCTGATCCTAGAACATATATTTTAGGGGTTAGAGGTCAGAAAGGTCAATCAGAGATGCTTCAAAGCCTGCTAAGCAAGAATACCGCTCTGCGAAAATGACTGCCCCTCCCAGAAGAAATGGACGCTAGATGGCAGTCTTGCTCCACGAATATAATCCAAGATGCTCTGACCCCAAAATCATAAGATAATTATGATTATCTTGTGAAGGCACGGGAGTTTTCAAGAATCACTGTATTTATATTCTGAAATTTATACTTATTCTTTGATTCATGCATGGCAGAGTACCCCATGAATCCCCAGCCGGCATATTAAATAAATGTTCAAGCCAATGGTTTCTGGTCATTGGGTTGAATTCTTTTGTTTTACCCCTTTGATTCCATGAAGTTCCAAAGATATCCCAGGGTTTGTTTAATTCCATGAGGTCCCATATATCGCAATGATGTCCCTTAATTCCCTGGTTTTCTGTAGTTTCCCAGGAAACATTTGCTTCCATGATGCAGGGCCGTGTCACAACGGTCGCTTGATTCTGTGAGTTCCCCAAGTGTCCCAGCAGTCCTTTGGTTCCGTGAGACCGTGCAATGTTGCAGTGGATTGACCTTGTCTGGATGCCAGTTACCCACAAAGCCACTCTATCACTGCCCTTCCCAGCCAGATAGGAGAGACAGAAAAAGATGGAAAATGACTTCTACCTTGAGATAAAGCAAAAGTCAAAGTTTGTGCATGCATAAGTGAAGAGGAAAATAAAAACATGCCTGGCCACTTCACTGGAAGCAGGGCTTCACCATACAGAGAGGCCTCTCGGACGGTATTGTAAAAAATTGATTCCCCCTTTCGTGTTCCTTTCCTGAACTCTTGTAGCTGAGCTGATGCCATATATTCTGCAACATCTCTTTGGTCCATTTGGGTCATCTGACCTGTCTGTATGACCTCCCATTATCTTGCCCCCGACTAAAGGGAGGAAGTTGACAATGCATCAGCCCTGCTCAGCAGTTGCCAAAGCACTGGTGTGATTAACCCCTTTGCAGCTCCCAATGCAAAGCACAGCACTGTGACGGCTGCAGTGAGAAAATGAACTCCAGCTCAGACAGACCCAACACACGTGGGATTCTGAAATGTCTCAGGGTTCGGTTGGTTTCATTCTGCCCCCCATGTCACTGTGACACAGCTGTCAGGCCTGGCAGTAGAAAAATAAATCAAAAAATTCAGAAGAAATCATCTTAAAGTCATGCTAAGCCTCTCTTCTACAGTCCAGAATCTACTGTCTTACTGCAGATACTTGGGAGGAGGGTAGAGGCTCAGAGGAATTCATGGGCTTCGATCTAAGAAACCAGTCCCAAAGTTTTCACTGCCTTTTCCTCCTTGGACACTTCCTGATGCCCGGAGGAAACTCATGTCCAACAGCAGCTCCATCCCCCACTTCCTCCTCCTGGCATACGAGGGCTGCAGCTCTTGCACTTCTGCTTCTTCCTGGGCATCTCCCTGGCTGCCCTCCTGGCCAACAGCCTCATCCTCAGCGCCATAGCCTGCCACCACCACCTGCACACCCCCAGAGACTTCTTCCTGCTCCACCTCTCCCTTACTCACCTGGGCTGCATCTGCATCACTGTCCCCAAAGCCATGGCCAATTCCCTCTGGAACACCAGGGGCATCTCCTGCTCAGGATGAGCTGCACAGGTGTTTTTTGCTTTTCTTCTTGATCACAGCGGAGGTTGCCCTTCTCACCATCATATTCTATGACTGCTACGTGGCCATCTGCAAAGCCCTGCACTACAGGACTCTGCTGGGCAGCAGAGCTTGTGCCCACATGGCAGCAGCTGCCTGGGACACAGGGAAGCAAGTCTAGCCCTGGGGCGGCAGGAGCTGCCACCTGAGCTGATGATCTCCTGAGCAGTCCAGACACGCAGTCACTCTCCCTGTCCTCTATTTCCTCCCTTTCTTGTGGCAGGACCAGGAACGACTGTGCTGCTCTGCTGGGCTGGGGCAGGGAGATGAGGGGACGGGGGAGGGGCTGGGCTGGACAGTTCCAGTGAGTAGAAAACCCCAATATTCCTCTGAAGTGCAGCAGTGGGCAGGGTGGGAGCACTAGAGGGCTGAGGTGGCTCCAGGCTCTGGGAGTGGCAGCAGGAGCCCAGGAAGACACTGCCCCTGCTGCAATGAACTGCCTGTGTGTTTGCGCGTGGGAAGGACGTCTGAACACCCCAGTGGGTGTGAGCAGTGCATCACTCCAGCTCAGGTGTGGACACCTCTCAGAACCCTGACACATTTCGGTGTGTGACTGCAGGAAAACCCCCCCTTTGTCAAGGAGTTATTAGATCCTTTGCTGTCACCTTTGCTGGTGTCCTGTGAAATGATGAAACTAGAACAGGTGATCATCAGACCCTGTTAATTTTCTAAGAGGAGAAATGTCACTGCTGGAAAGAAGTGTCACTGAAGAGGGGAGAAGAGGGAACATCATTGTTTCCTTCAGCCTGTTCCACAGCAGGTTCCCCTGGAGACCCAGGGACACCTTTGGGGAACCCAGAGGGGCAGAGAAAGGGCTGCCTTTGGCTCTTGCTGTGCTGCTCAGCTGGGCCGGGCTCCTGGCACACAGGGAGATCCTGGCAAGCGGGCAGCACTGCAGAGAGACAGCTCCACCCAGGAGCAGCTCCTCTGCACAGCCCAGCAGGGCTGAGGGCACTGCCTGTAGGCACGAGAGAAGAGAAGCAAGGCAGAGGGAGGTTAAAGGCAGCAGAAAGATGGGAGGTGTTCAGCTGAGACTTCGTTGGGGACACAACTTCACACTGCTGTGCAGAGTGAGTCTACAGGTGCAGGGCAATGTCGCTTGTGTTCCTGGAGGAATCTCCTAAAGCTACCACATCCCACAGCCTTGCGCATCTGTCAGGACTCTCCCAGTTTCTCTGTTGCACAGGAGGAGGATGTTCTCCAGAGCAGGCCTTCCCTGCAGCACCGTCAGAGGGACAGCAGAGGTGGGCTCCTTCTCCCAGGGATGACTGCGGGGTGGGAAGGTGGGGATGCAGCCAGGGGTGCCCGGGGCTGTGCTGCAAAGCGGGGTCCCTGTGCTCCTGGGTTAGGGTTAGGGTTAAGGGTTACGGTTAGTGTTAGGGTTTAGAGTTAGGGTTATTGTTAGGGTATAGGGTTAGGGTTAGGGTTTAGGGTTATGGTTTAGGTTTAGGGCTAGGGTTAGTGTTACGGTTAGGGTTAGGGTTAGGCTTTTATGGTTAGGGTAAGGGTTAGGGTTAGGGTTAGGGTTACGGTTCAGTTGCCAGGAGGTTTTATGGTTAGGGTTAGGGTTTATGGTTAAGGACCAGGTTAGGGTTAGGGATAGTGTTAGGGTTAGGGTTTTGGTTTGTGTTAGTGATAGGTTTATGATTAGGGTTAGGGTTTAGAGTTAGTGTTAGGGTTTCGTTTAGGGATTAGGGTTAGGGTTAGAGTTTGAGTTAGTGTTTAGGGTTAGGGTTAGGGTTGGGGTTTTCGTTTTTCTTTAGGGTTAGAGTTCGGGGTAAGAGTTAGGGTTTGGGTTAGGGCTCAGGGCTAGGGTTAGGTGTTAGTTAGGGTTAGGGTTAGGGTTAGGGTTAGGGTTTAGGGTTGTGGTTTAGGGTTAGGGTTAGGGTTTAAGGTTGTGGTTTAGGGTTAGGGTTAGTGTTAGGGCTAGGGTTAGGGTTAGTGTTAGGGCTAGGGTTAGGGTTTTGGTTTGGGTTAGGGATAGGGTTAGGGTTAGGGTTAGCATTATGGTTATGGTTAGGGTTTAGAGTTAGGGTTAGGGTTATGTTTTATTGTTAGGTTTAGGGTTTAGGGTTATTGTTAGGTTTAGGGTTAGGGTTTGTGTTAGAGTGCCCAGAATGACAGACCAAGTGCACCTTAGAGCTAAGTATTCTGGGCTTTCTTTTTTTTGGATAGCGTCTGTTTTTTTCCTGTTTTCAGCCTTCCCTCCAAACTTCCAGCCCTACCATAAAATTGCATACCGACGAAGATTCTTCCCAGACCAAATGTTCCATCACAGAAAGCTCTTGCTGCCCATTGAGTGCTCTGAATGACACACCAGCTGCAACACAAAGCCTAAGTTTCCAGTCTTCTTTTCCTGGGGAGAAAGGCTGTTGTTTGCTTTTTTTAACCCTTCATTTATTCTGCCTGCCTGAGTCCCAAAATTCCATACAGACAAAGATTTCTCCCAGATAAAGGATGCCAGCAAAGGCACAGGGACATTGGTGACATCATTGAGGACAATGGTGCCATCCCTGGGGACAAAAGTGATATCACAAAGATATTGTTGACATCACTGGGGACACCGGTTGAGACAGAGTCATGCTGCAGTAAAAGAGGTGGAATTTTATTTTGGGAGAGAAGGAGGGAAATAGAGGACTGTTGGGTGCTGGAAGAGTATTAGGCGTGTATTGTGAGATTTAGGAGTCCCCCCAAATTTGTGGGGGACTCACAGTGATAGGCAAGTCTTCAGAAAAGCACCAGATCTTGCATTCGGACATTTTTGTCTTATTTGAGGTCTTCTTCCTATGTTTAACACACTGAGCACTCCAGACACCCCTTTCTCTAACCTTCCCTTCCATATCTCAAAAGCCTGCCCATTATCAAGGGGCTTTTTGACCAAAGGGATTCCTCACCAGTGTCCGAGGCTATGTTCCCTCTTTCTCACAAATTGATCAACTTACCCTTGCAGTTCTCTGCCTGTATTTTGCATCATTTCTGTCATGCTGCTCACAGCAGCACTGCCAGGGAGCAGCAGCCTTTGGTTTTTCAAGAGCTGTCGGTGTAAGATCTGAGCGCTCTGGAAGTTTAAATCTAAGGGCTGTAGTGTGTCAGCCCTCTGCTCTGCAGGCAGGGACAGGCAACTAGCACTTCTGTGGCACAGCTGCCCTCTGCAACAGTATTTCCATCCTACCAAAGGGATCTCCTAGGGGTAGTGCCTGAAAGTTTAGGTCTTCTTGCAAGTCCTCTCTCAAGAACATACTGAGGAGAAAAAACACCAGTGAAACAGAGTGGCACTGTGTTAGGTGAAAGAACTCAGCAGTGTCTGTGCACTTCCAAGCTCCTGGGAGAGAGATGAAGGACCACCAGGGCAGGGTGTGATCTATTGCCATGTGCACCGTAAGACCCAGGTCAGCTCCCCAGGACATTCATCACAGACCTGCCAACCACTCTTGGTTGGCACTCACAATAGAACCACTACTTCCAGCACTAGCTTCTCACCCAGCCCACAGAGGTTCTTTAGCCTTCCCTGGAGAGACACGGAAGGACTAGACAGGATGTCTCTGTTTGCATTGCACAGACAAGTCTTGAGCACACACCTGGTGTTGGTGTGGGGAGATGACCCTGAGCAAGCACAAATGCCATCAGCCTCCTGGGGGAGCCTTGAAGTTAGGTGGGACAAAGAGTGTCTCGGTGTTACTTTGCATTTACAGCACTAAACCCTGGCAAAGTCCCTGGATGCAGCTCTGGGATGTGTTTCTGTGGACAGACCTCCCCGTGCCCATCCCTCAGGCCGTGGGGCATCGCAGATAGTGGCAGAGCAGGTTGCACCCCACAGGGCAGAGGTGCATCCAGGCTCCGGGCGTGGCAGCAGGAGCCCCAGGAGATACTGCCCCTTCTGCCATGAACTGTCTGTGTGTGTGTGCAAGGGAAAGAACTTGTGTGTCTGAAAACCCTTGTGTGAGCGAGCAGTGAGCCGCTGTCAGAGTGAGCAGAATCTGAGTGAGCACCACTGACTCTTGGCCAACTGGCCATCCACCACGACCCCAGAGGCCATTTTCCAGCACTGTTATGCAGCATGTCATTCCCAGTCTGTCCATACGTCCGGGGTTACCCTATCCCATGGACAGAATCTGGCAGAAGCTCACTTCTTCCAAATGTATAAAAATCTGTTTTGTTTCTTTTCTCAGCAGAATGCACAGGTGGGCGAAACCCCCTGTATCCCCCGGCCATAAAAAAAGTGTGTTTTACATATTGTTTAAGGATTTCTTTGAATCTGTCTCTGTGTTTAAAAATACAAAGGGTCCTTCGGTCCTTTTTTTTTTCCTGAGATCCTTTACCCAAGACCTTTCTTTGAATTTCAGGGACAGTTCTCTGTGCAGGGATGGATAGGAAAAGACTCCTGGCATGGTAGATCTTCCAGGAAGTGCCAGTACTTGGTCTTCCTGAGCTGCTCTCTTTAACTTCCACCCTCTGATCTGATCCACCTCTGATTGCTGGTGTAAAACCTGAGTGCTCTGCCAGCTTGGTCACAGTTCTGCTGTGTGTCACTCCTGCAATGCAGGCAGGGACACGCCATGGGCACTGCTGGGACAGAACTGAGCTCCAAAAAGAAAGGGGATCTCCTCAGGGCAGTGCCTGAAGGCTCAAGTGTTCTTTCAAAGTTGCTGCCAAGAACAACCTCCAGGAAGTTTCCTGCTGCATAAAGCACCACTGAAGAGCTGAAGTTGGTGACTGTACAGGATGGGGGCACACAGCCCTGTCTCTTCCACAGCCAGGCCTCCATGAATACTCTTGAAGGACCAACAGTGACCAAAATAGTCTGGTCTGTGACCCTATTTTCTGGGCCCCCTGCTCAAGGGGGCCCAGTGCACTCATCACAGACCAGTCCCTTGCAATCACTGTTCCCAGCACTGGTCTAACTCTCCACCTCATAAGGATTGTTTGTCCCCCACGGAGGAACATCAAATGAGCATATTTGCACTGTAAAGAAGAGACTGAAGAATTCACACTGTGTGTGCGTGTGGAGAGAGGAATCAGAGTGAGCACAAATGCCATCAGCTACTTCTAGGGAGGCCAGGAAGGGTAGTGTCTTGAGATCACTTTATTTTGAGAATCACATCCCCTGGGAAACCACCTGAATGCAGCCCTGGGATTTGCTTCTGTGAACAGAGCTCCCTGTGTCTGTCCCTCAGGCCGTGGGGCATCTCAGAGAGGGGCAGAGCAGGGCCTCTGACAGCCCAGCACAAGGCTGTCACAGGGACTGGGAGATCCCCTCTGCCTGAGGGCCTGGGCTCACTCCAGCAACAGGGCTTCTCTTTGGGCTGCCCTGTCCCTCATGCTGAGCGCAGGATGGCACAGCAGCTGGCACAGCTGGGCCCTGTCTGTGCCAGTAGCTGAAAGGAGCAGCCTGGGGACAACACACAGAAGCTACTGCTGTCAGGGCAGGGGAAAGGCCCCAGGAGGTCTGAGGGCTTGGCATGCTGCTGGAAAGGCTGTGTCCCACCTGCTGGAGCTTTCCTAGGAGGAAGGAAACTGCCCGAGACAGAGACACTGCCCCACACTGCAGTCTGAAAGGTGGAGAGAGGGGACGAGGAGAAAGAAATGTCCCTGCAAGGGCATTGCTGTGGGAGGAGAAGCATCCAGAAGGAGGATGAGATCACTCCATGTGTGTATTTGAAGAAACAGAGTGTGAGAGTGGGCAGGGTGAGAGTCGGGGGGGAAGCCGGATGGGTGTCCGCAGCCTGCAGGGAAACAGAAGCAGCTGTGGGACAGCACAGGACAAGTTGTGCTGGAGATGGCCAAGGGCACTGGCAAGGCATGTTAACTATTGCTTTTAGGACCAGAGCTTGTGCTTGCTTCATATATGTCAGAAGATTGCTTTAAAACATATTTTTGCAGCCAGACCTTATCACCGCTGATGACAAACCTTATTAACCTGTCACAATTTTTTGAAAAAAGCAAACAACAGCCTTTCTCCCCAGGAAAAGAAGACTGGAAGCTTAGGCTTTGTGTTGCAGCTGGTGTGTCATTCGGAGCAATCAATGGGCAGCAAGAGCTTTCTGTGATGGAGCATTTGGTCTGGGAAGAATCTTCGTCAGTATGCAATTTTAGGGTAGGGCTGGAAGTAGGGAGGGAAGGCTGAAAACAGGAAAAAACAGCTACTATCCAAAAACAAGAAAGCCCAGAATATTTGGCTTTATGGTGCACTTGGTCTGTCATTCTGGGCACTCTAACCCTAACCCTAAACCCTAACCCAAACCCTAACCATAAACCAAACAATAACCCTAAACCCAAACCTTAACCCTAAAAATAACCATAAACACAAACCCTAACACTAAAACATAACCCTAAACCCTAACCCTAACTCTAAACCCTAACCCTAACCATAACACTAACCTTAACCCTATCCCCAACCGAAACCAAAACCCTAACCGTAGCCCTAAACCTAACCATAATGATAACCCTAACCCCAACCCTAGCCCCTAACCCTAATCCTAACCCTAAACCTTAACCCTAACCCTAACCCTAACCCTAACACTAACCCTAACTCTAACCCTAAACCTAACCCTAACCCTAACCCTAATCCTAACCCAAATCCTAAAAATAACAGTAAACCCAAAACCTAACCCTAACCCTAAAACATAACCCTAAACCCTAACCCTAACAAAAAACCCTAACCCTAACCCTAACCATAAAACATAACCCTAACAGTAAGTCCGACACCTAACGCTAACAAAAACCCTAACCCAAACCCTAACGGCACCCCAACGCTAATCCTAACCCTACCCCTAACCCTAGCCCTATCCCTAACCCTAAACCCTAACCCTAACCCTAACCCTAACCCTAACCCTAAACACTAACCCTAACTCTAACCCTAATGCTAAAACTAAACCCAAACCCTAACTCTAACCCTATCCCTAACCCTAAACCATACCCCTAACCCTAACCCGAAACCCTAACCCTAACTCTAACGAAAACCCTAATGAAAATCCTAACCCTAACCCTAACCCTAACTCTACCCCAACCCTAAACCGTAACCCTAAACCGTAATGGCACCCTAACCCTAACCCTAAACCCTACTGGCACCCTGACCATAACCCTAAACTGTAACCCTAACCCTAAACCCTAACCCTAAACCGTACTGGCACCCCAAACATAACCCTAAACCTAACCCTAACTCTAACCCTAACCCTAACACTAACCCTATCCCTACCCCTACCCCTAATCCTAACCGTAACCCTAAACCTTAACATAAAACCTAACCCTAAACATAACCCTAACCCTAACCCTAACCCTAACCGTATCCCTAAACCTAACCCTAACACTAACCCCTACCCTAAGCCCTAACTCTACCCCAACCCTAAACAGTAACCCTAATCCTAACCCCTAACCATAAACCTAACCCTAATCTAAGTCCTAACTCTAACTCTAATCCTGAACCATAACTCTAAACCCTAACCCTAACACTAACCGTAACCCTAAACCCTAATGGCACACCAACCCTAACCCTAACCCTGACCCTAACACTAACCCTAACCCTAAACCCTACCCCTAACCCTAACTGTAACCCTAAACCTAAACATAAAACCTAACCCTAACCATAACCCTAACCCTAACCGTAACCCTAAACCTAACCCTAACCCCTAACCCTAAGCCCTAACTCTACCCCCACCCTAAACCGTAACCCTAATGTTAACCCCAACCCTAAACCCTAACTCTACCCCAACCCGAAACCCTATCTCTATCCCAACCCTAAACCCTAACCCTAACCCGTAACCCGAACCCTAACTATAACCCTAACCCTAAACCCTAACCCTAACCCTAAACCGTTACCCTAACCCTAAACCCTAACTCTAAACCCTAATCCTAACTCTAACCCTAACCCTAATCCTAAACCCTAATACTAAACCCTAACCCTAACTGTAACCCTAACCCTAAACCCTAACACTATCCCTAACCCTAACCCTAACTGTAACCCTAAACCTAAACCTATAACCTAACCCTGACCCTAACCCTAAACCTAACCCTAACCCTAACCCTAATTCTTATACCCAGGTAAGAAAGCCTTCAAGCTTCGGCTTTGTGGTGCACTTCATGTGTCAGCCCTGAGACTCCTTGGGCAGCAAGAGCTTTCTGTGCTGGCACCTTTGTTCTGGGAGGAATCTTCGTCCGTATGCAATTTTAGGAGTCTGGCTGGCAGTTGGGAGGCAGGACTGAAAACAGGAAGCAACAGCCCTTATCTCCAGGAAAGAAAGACTGGAAGCTTTGGCTTTGTGGTGCAGTTGGTGTGTCAGCCTGGGGACTCCATGAGCAGCAAGAGCTTTCTGTGCTGGCACCTTTGGTGTGGGAGGAATCTTTGTTTATATGCAATTCTGAGAGTCTGGCTGGCAGTTAGAAGGCAGGTCTGAAAACAGGAAATAAAAGTACTTTTCCCCAGGAAAGAAAGACTGGAAGCTTTGATTTTGTCATGCAGTTGGTGTGTCATTCTGGGCACTCCATGGGTAGCAAGAGCTTTCTGTACTGGCACCTTTGGTGTGGGAGTAATCTTTGTTTATATGAAATTTGGGAGTCTGGCTGGCAGTTAGAAGGCATGGTTCAAAACAGGAAATGACAGCACTTTTCCCCAGGAAAGAAAGCATGGAAGCTTTGGCTTTGTGGGCCAGGCTAGGCACTCCATGGGCAGCAAGAGGTTTTGGTGCTGGCACATTTGGTGCCAGCAAAGAAAGACTGGAAGCTATGGCTTTGTGGTTCAGTTGATTTGTCAGCCAGGGCACTCCATGGGAAGGAAGAGCTATCTGTGCTGGCACCTTTGGTGTGGGAGGAATCTTTGTTTGTATGCTATTTTGGGAGTCGGACTGGCAGTTAGAGGGCAGGTCTGAAAACAGGAAATCAAAGCACTTTTCCCCCGGAAAGAAAGTCTGGAAGCTTTGGCTTTGTAGTGCAGTTTATGTGTCATTCTGGGCATTCCATGGGTAGCAAGAGCTCTCTGTGCAGGCATCTTTGTTGTGGGATGAATCTTCGTCCGTATGTAATTTTGGGAGTCGGGCTGGCAGTTGGGAGGTGGGTCTGAAAACAAAAAACAACAGCCCTTGTCTCCAGGACAGAAAGCCTGGAAGGTTTGGTTTTGTGGTGCAGTTTGTGTGTCAGCCTGAGGACTCCATGGGCAGCAAGAGCTTTCTGTGCGGACACCTTTGGTGTGGGCTGAATCTTTGTCCGCATGCAATTTTGGGAGTCGGGCGGGCAGTTGGGAGGCAGATCTGAAAAAATCAAACAACAGCCCTTATGGCCAGGAAAGAAAGCCTGGAAGCTTCGGCTTTGTGGTGCACTTCATGTGTCAGCCCTGAGACTCCTTGGGCAGCAAGAGCTTTCTGTGCTGGCACCTTTGTTCTGGGAGGAATCTTTGTCCTTATGCAATTTTAGGAGTCTGGCTGGCAGTTGGGAGGCAGATCTGAATACAGGAAACAACAGCCCTTATCCCCAGGACAGAAAGACTGCAAGCTTTGGCTTTGTGGTGCAGTTGGTTTGTCAGCCCGGGCACTCAAAGAACAGCAAGAGCTTTCTGTGCTGGCACCTTTGGTGTGGGAGGAATCTTTGTCCGTATGCAATTTTGGGAGTAGGGCTGGCAGATGGAAGGTAGGGCTGAAAACAGGAAACATCAGCCCCTATCTCCAGGAAAGAAAACCTGGAAGCTTTGGTTTTGTGGTTCAGTTGGTTTGTAAGCCTGGAGACTCCCTGGGCAGGAAGAGTTTTCTGTGCTGGCACCTTTGGTGTGGGAGGAATCTTTGTTTGTATGCTATTTTGGGAGTTGTGCTGGCAGTTAGAGGGCAGGTCTGAAAACAGGAAATAAATGCAGTTTTCCCCAGGAAAGAAACTCTGGAAGCTTTGATTTTGTGCTGTAGTTGGTTTATAAACCTGGAGACTGTTGGCAGGAAGAGCTTTCTGTGCTGGTACCTTTGGTGTGGGAGGAATCTTTGTCCATATGCAATTTTGAGAGTAGGACTGGCAGTTGGGAGGCAGGGCTGAAAACAGGAAACAGCAGCCCTTATCATAGAATCATAGAATCATAGAATCATAGAACAGATTGGGTTGGGAAAGACCTCCAAGATCATCAAGTCCAACCCCTGATCCAACTCCAATTACTATATCATGGCACTAAGGGCCACATCCAATCTCTTTTTAAAAGCCTCCAGGGATGGTGAATCCACCACCTCTCTGGGTAGGCCGTTCCAATGCCTGATAACCCTCTCTGTAAAGAATTTCTTCCTAACATCTAACCTAAACCTCCCCTGGCTATAGAGGATTGGTTAGAAATGCGAGGACATATGAACATGGCTAAGGCTATGGATGAGCTGCTAAAGTATAAGACACAGTCTGACTAGGCCCATGAGAAAGTCTGAGATAGCAGGGCCGTGAGAAAGCAGCAACATCCTTGGGTATTCTAAATTGAGCTGAAAAACAGGAGCTGGGCATTACCAAAACAGAAACACTTAACGAGCCACCTGTGTAAACAATGAAAGACAGTTAAGATGATATCACCACCTAACTGAGCACCAATAATGAGCCTAATTTCTGTAATATTCATGAACCTATTATAGAGTGTATATTAAGCTGTTGTCAATCTACAATAAACGAAGCTCCTGGATTCTCACATTGAGGTGTCTAGAGCTTTCCGTCGCGACACCTGGCAGAGCTTGAGCCCATGTCCAGGGCTCCAGAAAGAAAGAAAGGCCAGGAAAGAAAGGCCAGGAAAGAAAGCCTGGAAGTTTTGGCTTTTGTGATGCAGTTGCTGGGCCAGGCTGGGGCCTCCATGGGCAGCAAGAGCTTTCTGTGCTGGCACCTTTGGTGTGGGAGGAATCTTTGTATGCAATTTTGGGAGTCGGACTGACAGTTGGGAAGCAGAGCTGAAAACAGGAAAGAAGAGCGCTTATTCCCAGGAAAGAAATCCTGGAAGCTTTGGTTTTGTGGTGCAGTTGTTGAGTCAGCTTGGGGACTCCGTGGGCAGCAAGAGCTTTCTGTGCTGGCACCTTTGGTGTGGGAGGAATCTTTGTCCTTATGCAATTTTGGGAGTTGGGCTGGCAGATGTGAGGCAGGGCTGAAAAAATCAAACAACATCCCTTATCGCCAGGAAAAAAAGGCTGGAAACTTTGGCTTTGTGGTACAGTTGGTCAGCCAGGCTGGGCACTCCATGGGAGGCAAAAACTTTTTGTGCTGGCACCTTTGGTCTGGGAGGAATCTTCGTTCATATGCAATTTTGGGAGTCGGGCTGGCAGTTGGGAGGCAGGGCTGAAAACAGGAAGCAACAGCCCTTATCTCCAGGAAAGAAAGACTGGAAGCTTTGGCTTTGTGGTGCAGTTGTTGAGTCAGCTGGGGGACTCCATGGGCAGCAAGAGCTTTCTGTGCTGGCACCTTTGGTGTGGGAGGAATCTTTGTTTGTATGCTATTTTGGGAGTTGTGCTGGCAGTTAGAGGGCAGGTCTGAAAACAGGAAATCAAAGCACTTTTCCCCCGGAAAGAAAGTCTAGAAGCTTTGGCTTTGTGGTGCAGTTGCTGTGTCATTCTGGGCATTCCATGGGTAGCAAGAGCTCTCTGTGCAGGCATCTTTGTTGTGGGATGAATCTTCGTCCGTATGTAATTTTGGGAGTCGGGCTGGCAATTGGGAGGCAGATCTGAAAACAAAAAACAACAGCCCCAGTCCAAAGGAAAGAAAGCCTGGAAGGTTTGGCTTTGTGGTTCAGTTCGTTTGTCAGCCTGGGGACTCCATTTGCAGCAAGAGCTTTCTGTGCTGGCATCTTTGGTGTGGGAGGAATCTTCGTCCGTATGCAATTTTGGGAGTTGGGCTGGCAGATGTGAGACAGGGCTGAAAACAGGAAGCAACAGCCCTTATGGCCAGGAAAGAAAGCCTGGAAGCTTTGGCTTTGTGGTGCAGTTGTTGAGTCAGCCTGGGGACTCCCCTAGCAGCAGGAGCTTTTTATCCATGTAGCTTTGGTGTGGGAGGAACAGGCTTCTCCAAGACCAAAAATGCCAGGATATAAAGCTCTTGATGCTCATGGAGTGCTCGGGCTCCCCCACCGACTACACAAGAAAGCTAAAATTTGCTGGCTTACTTCGCTGGAGAGAAGGGCTGACATTTGCTTTTTTCTACCCTGTGCTGAAACTGCCACCCCTACTCCCAAAATTGCATTTGGAACAAGATTCCTCCAAGACCAAAGTTGCCAGCAGAGAAAGCTCTTGCTGCCCATGCAGTGCCCAGGCTGGCCCACTAACTGCACCAGAAAGCCAAAGATTGCAGGTTTTCTTTCTAGGGGATAAGGGTTGTTGTTTGATTTTTTCAGCCCTTGCCTGAATCTGCCAACCCGACTTCCAAAATTTGACATGGACAAAGATACCTCCCAGACAAAAGGTTCCTGGATAGAAAGATCTTGCTACTCATGCAATGCCCAGGCTGGCCTACCAACTGCACAAGAAAGCCAAATCTTCCAGGCTTTCTTTGCTGGGAATAAGGGCTCTTGTTTGCTTTTTTCAGCCCTGTGCTGCAACTGCCAGAGAAGGGCTGACATTTGCTTTTTTCTACCCTGTGCTGCAACTGCCAGCCTGACTCCCAAAATTGCATTCGGATGAAGATTCCTCCCAGACCAAAGGTGCCAGCACAGAAAGCTCTTGCTGCCCATGGAATGCCCAGACTGGTCTACTAACTGCACCAGAAAGCCAAAGCTTGCAGGCTTTCTTTGCAGAGGGGATAAGGACTGTTTTTAGCTTTTCTCAACCCTGAGCTGCAAGTGTAAGCCTGATTCCCAAAATTCAGTACCGACGTAGATTCCTCCCAGATTAAAGGTGCCAGGAAAGGAAGCTCTTGCTGCCATACAGTGCCCAGGCTGGCCCACCAGCTGCACCAGAAACCCAAACCTTGCACCCTTTCTTCACTGGGGAAAAGGCCTGTTATTTGATTTTTTCAGCCCTTGCCAGAATCTGCCAAACCGACTTCCAAAATTCGACACGGACAAAGATATCTCCCAGACCAAAGGTTCCAGAACAGAAAGCTGTTGCTGCCCATGGAGTGCCCAACCAGGCCCACAAACTGCACCAGAAAGCCAAAGCTTGTAGGCTTTCTTTCCTTGGGATAAGGGCTGTTGTTTGGTCTTTCCTACACTGTGCTGAAACTGCCAGCCCAACTCTCAAAATTGCAGACGGACCAAGATACCTCCTAGACCAAAGGTGCCAGCACAGAAAGATCTTTCTGCCCAAGGAGTGTCCAGGGTGGCCCACCAACTGCATCAGAAAGCCAGAGCTTGCAGGCTTTCTTTGCAGAGGGGATAAGGCCTCGTTTGCTTTTTTCAGCCCTGAGCTTCAACTCCAAGCCCGACTCCCAAAATTCAGTACTGACGTAGACTCCTCCCAGACCAAAGGTGCCAGCACAGAAAGCTCTTGCTGCCCATGGAGTGCCCATGCTGGCTCACCAACTGCACCACAAAGTCAAAGCTTCCAGTCTTTCTTTCCTTTAGATAGGAGCTGTTGTTTGATTTTTTCAGCCATGAGCTGCAACTGTCAGCCTGACTCCCAAAATTGTAGATGGACCAAGATTCCTCCTAGACCAAAGGTGCCAGCACAGAAATATCTTTCTGCCCAAGGAGTGTCCAGGGTGCCCCACCAACTGCACCAGAAAGCCAAAGCTTGAAGGTTTTCTTTGCTAAGGATAGGAGCTGTTGTTTGCTTTTTTCAGCCCTGTGCTGAAATTGCCACCCCAGCTCCCCAGATTGCATTCAGACCAAGATTACTACCAGAACTAAGATGCCAGCAGAGAAAGCTCTTGCTGCCCATAGAATGCCCAGACTGGCCTACCAACTGCACCAGAAGGCCAAACCTTGCAGCCTTACTTTGCTGGGGATAAGGGCTGTTATATCCAGAATTTCTTATAATCAAAAATACAACAGATACGGGTTTTATTTTTAAATCTATTTTTAATAAATCAATTTTTTTCCATTATATATAAAAATGAGAAACTTTACAGTTTTCAGTATTTTGCACAGACATCCTTCATGAATTTTCAGACACTTTGGGGCTGTAACATCACTTTTTAGGAGGGACCCCGCATGACCCTCCCTCGTCCCCCAAACACCTGCTCCCCCACCACCTCATTTCTCTCCCAGTGACATTTCCTCACCCCCAGAGAAGGCACAAAACTAGTACAACTGTCCTGTCCAGCAGCTCAGTGCATCCAAAAAGCCATTTACATGTGGACATCCCCTCCAAAACGGGGGGATAATCAAGGGAGGGCAGGCCCCCAAGGGGTTGGAGTCCTCTCGCTTCTGTCTGATGGACACCCCACGGCACAGGGAATGTCCCCAAGGATGGTACCTTTTCTCCTACTCAGGCTCCACTGCGTCATGTTCCCTCTTCATTCCTGCACTCTGGCCAGTGTCAGGAGATGCAGGAGCCAGGTCTGGAAAATGTCCCCTATGCCAGCCAAAACCAAACCACTGGAAGCACTCACAGCTCTTCAGGAAGAAGCTGGTTTATTTAACACAGATGCTCTGCAGAAGTATCCAAGCTGCAAACAGAAACCTTGTGGAGGGCACCTGTGGTGAAGAGGAGAAATTTCTTATTTGGAAACAGCAACTACGAAGGACGGTTGTCACGGGTGACAGTGGGTCTGTCAGCACCTTGGCACATACTGACGAAGCAATAGATGTTGACCAGATCAAAGTATACCCCTGAGATGGACTGAAAGAGAGGACAGAAAATGGAGGCCCTGATCCTGACAACATACTGATGCATCCTGAAGAAGCTGTCCTGTGGGAACAGAGAATACTGTCTCATGAGAACAGGAGCACTGTCTCATGAGAACAAGGACCTGTTTTGAATGAGAGTAGTTGGGAAGAACATCAACATGAGAGAAAAATAAGAGCAGGTGCTCGGGACTGTTGTGGGAAAGAACTGGGCTGTTTTGAGAAAGAGCAAAGTTGTTGTGAGAAAGTAGAGTTTAGAAAATGCACCTATTAGCTGTAAGAATTCTGGTGTGAAAGTTTGAACTGTCCTATCCGTGTGCATTACGTGTGTTCAAAAACTGTACTTAAGGGGCTGCGCAGCAGCCCCGGCTGTCCCTGCTTTTTTCTTGGAATAAAACTTTGCTGGAACCTTTTTTCGTGTCGCTTTGGCCGTTCCGACACTTTCAGTGACATCTGGTAGCCAAGGCAACAGCAGACTAGAACATGCTGTGAAGTGTGACATTGAGACCATACCAGAAGAGAGACTGTTAACTGAACAAGACTATTAGAAACTGTTAATGCATGCACTGAATTTATTGTACCCCTGTTTTTACCGTGTTTTATAGCATTTTTTCCCTCATGTTTATCCGCTGTTTTCTCATTGGCTAAGATTTGCTGCAACGCAGATGTTTCCCTTATTGGTCCTTGTTAGTCCCATGTTCCCTCCTTCCTTTCCTGATTGGTTACAACCTCTGTCAGTCCCATGCTCCTCCCATCTTTCTAGAGCCTTCCCTACCTACCCTATAAATAGAGTGAACCACCCTTAATAAAGGGCAATAGCTGCTTGAACCCCTTCAGTTGTTGTGTGATCTTTTCCCCTGTGCTAGTCAAAAGCAGACCAGTGGAAGCACTCACAGCTCTTCGGGAAGAAGCTGGTTTATTTAACACAGATGCTCTGCAGAAGTATCCAAGCTGCAAACAGAAATCTCATCCTGGTCCTCAACATCTGACTGGGGAGAGCTCCCTGGAGATGGGGGATCTGCAACTTCCTCTGCCACTGGAGGATCTTCTCCTGCACTGAGGGCGCTCTTCTGTGCTTCTCCAACACAGGGGGTGTTCCCAGTTGGCACTGCCACAGCATCCCAGGAGTCAAGGGGTGGACACTGGTGGCGGCAGGACTCTTCCTGCTGTGCTGCTTGCTCCTGGGAACACATCACTGGAATGGGCTGGGCTCCCATTTTTACATCCAGGCTTTCCTTGACCATGTGCATCTTCAGGGATGAGTGAGTTCTGCTGATACCTGCAGCTTCAAGGGAGCAGGGAGAGTGGTCTATGAGGGCTACTCCATCTGGAGTCTGGCAGTTCTCACCGAAGCTCTTGTAGGGATGAAGACTCTGGGAAGAAGTGAGGCTCTCAGAGGACTGGAACCTTGTGGAACTAATGGAAGCTCTTGAAAGGTGCATGCTCTCAGGGGAACGGAGGCCTGTGGAAGGAATGCAGGCTCTTGGAAGGTGGAAGCTCTCAGAGGAATGGAGGCTCTTGGAAGGAATGGAGGCTTTCAGAGGGATGAAGGTTCTCCTATGGCATGGTCTTCTTGTAAGGATGGAGTATCTCTTACAGAATCGAGTTCTTGGCAGGAATGAGGATATTGAAAAGACGGAGGCTTGCCGACGGATGAGGGCTCTTGGAAGGACAGAGGTTCTCCATGGGAGCTGGCTCTTGGAGGAATGGGGGCTCTTGGTGGAACTGGACGAGCTGCAGCAGGGCAGGTGGCCTCGCTCCACCAACTCCTCCAGGTTCTCCCACAACACCTGCCACATCTCAGAATCCAGTGGGAAAGACATCCCATTCCCAACCCACACCAACATGACCAAATCCTGCAGCTCCTGGGCCACTGCCATGCAGGGGGTGCAGCTGGGGCCACAGCCACAGGGGATGTACTCGGGGCTCACAGGAGCATCTGGACGCTGGGGAGCGGTTGCCTGAGCTGTGGAGGAACTGGGAGCCTCCACCGGAGCTAGTTGGCTGCTCGGAGAGCCCCCGGCCTGGCTCCCTGGGTTCTTCGGTGTCCCCAGCACCCGCTGTTGCCAGTGGCCAACGGCCAGCCAGACAGCTGCAGTGGCCAGCAGCAGGAAAAACAAGGAGAGGAGGATGCTGCCATCGCTCATGGCTCCAACACGGCCCATCATGACCACACTGGGAGCCGGGGGGTGGTGGCACTTCTTGTGTAGTGATGTCAGTCCTGTGGGAGAGGACACCTGTGTCATAACATGGCCCTGCCTCACCCCAGTGCTCACCAGGGCTCCATGGGGGAGAAAGGGGCTCCCTGTGGGTACTCGAGGCCCCTCTGGAACAGACTGGATGGAACATTCTCGGCCAAGTAGGACACAGTCATGAGGAGGAGAAGGAGGATGTTGTCACTGCCTCGCTGGCAGAGCATGGGACATGGCTTGTCCCATGGGACACTGAAGAGTCCTTGAGGAGGGCAAGTGCTGCTCAGCAACAACCAGACCATCCAGCTGTTATCCTCTCCTGAATCCAAACCCAGTACTGTGCCAGGTACTATGAAGAAAGTATCCCACCAAAAAGCAACACAGCAGCCAGTTCTTCACCCAGCACACCCTGTACCTGCTCATCTCAAAGCTGGACGCCTTCTCCAAAAGGATTCTGTGAGGGACGTGATCAAAACTCCAACTAAAATCCCAAAAAAGAACATGCACTGCCTTCTCATAACACATAAGCCAGGTGACCTTATGGCAGTGGGATTTTTTCTTTCCAGCTGCTTTCCCAGAGATTCATCTTGCTCCATCACCTCCTGAAGGGCCAATTGCAGCAATAGATTCATTTCCCTCTCCCTCCAAACTGCTTCCCATCTAACAGATCCCTATGAGCATTCCTTTCTTCCCAGAGATTCATCTTGCTCCATCACCTCCTGAAGGGCCAATTGCAGCAATAGATTCATTTCCCTCTCCCTCCAAACTGCTTCCCATCTAACAGATCCCTATGAGCATTCCTTTCCTGGTTTTTCCTACAAAGCCTTCACTGAATCTTGCAAAGATCTCACCATTCCACCCTCAGATTTTGCAGTAGCCAGCACCTCCATTTGTGCTGCCATGAGGACCAGGATGGGGTTTCTGACATCACATAGGTGTCCCCACCCACAGTTCTGTAACATCACAGAGGTGTCCCCACACACAGGTGGAACCAATTGTGGGTGGAACTGCAGGAGCTGGTGAAGCGAGGCCACCTGCCCTGCCACAGCTTGTCCAGTTCCTCCAGCTCCTCTGGGAGCCTCCATCCCTCTGAGAGGCTGCTCCCACCAAGAGTCTTCATCCCTTGGAGAGCCTCTGCCCTTCCAAGGAAATCATTCCATCAGAGATCCTCCATCCAGCCAAGAATCTCCCTCTGCTGGAGATCCTCCTTCTTTCTGAGAGCTTCCTTTCCCTCTAAAAGCCTGCATCTTTCCAGAAACCTCCCTTCCTATAAGAGCCTCCATCCTTCCAAAATCCTACAGTCCTCTGAGCATCTTACTTCTTCTGTAAGCATCTGTCTCTCTAGGAGCCTCAGTGAGACCTGCTGGACTCTGGACAAACAAGACCCTGTGGACAGGTCTCCCTGCTCCCTTGGAGCTGTGGGTATCAATAGCAGAACTTGCTCATCCTTGAAGATGCACGTGGCCAGGTGTGGCAGTTTGAGCTACATTAGAAATCTAAAATCCAATTTTTAGGCTTCCCCCACCCCTTCTCAACAATTTATCCTAACACCGGAGAGAAACTTTCAGGCCAGAGGCTTCTCTAGGGGAAGGGAGAAGTATATACATTTATTTACACAAATAAATACTATACAAATTAAAGGCAACTATATATATATATATATTACATTACTATCAGTCAGTCCTTTCAAGCCCCTCCTTTAACTTTAGTCCAGGAGCAGCCTTTAAGGCTGATATGTAACACAGTCTGCCGTGGGAGTGTTCTGGGCTCCTGAACATTCCCTCCTCACCAAGTTCCAGCAGATGTTTGTTGTAGTCTCTCCTCCTCATGAAGTCCGAGAAGACAGCTTTGAGTCCTTGCTCTCCTGCTGCTGGTGATCTCTCCCTCTCGGTGTCCCACCTCGGTTCCTAAGCTGCTGCAGTGTAGCTTATCAAGCGTACATGTCCTGGAATCTTTATTCCTCTAAGTCAGTTTTTGGCTGCCTCCGGTCAGCTTCGACAGGCAACTCCCGAGCCTCTCTTGGCCCATCTCCAATTTCACCTGGGATTCTTCTCCCAAGCACCCAGCTGATTTTATCAGCCCGTCCACTTGGCTCTGCTCAAGTGCTGAGCCTCAAAATCCACCCCCCACCAGCCTAAATGCAGTGGGGGGGAAAAAAGCCCCCTAGCCTTGGCCACAGGCAGCTCAGTTCAGTTATGCACTGTCCCAAGCGTCCCGCAGCTGCGGGGGGGGTATCGATGGGGAGGCATGAACATAATGCTCACAGGTCATTATGGTCGGCAATATGTCAATTTATTATTTAAATCAGTTAACTTTTATACAGTTTAGTTTGTTTAGGCCACATGCTTATAATAAGATGATTGGATAGCTCAGTCTGTGCACGTGTCTCATGTCCCCAGTTCATTGGACCTGATGTTCTGTCCACGTGATCTGAAATCATCCTTGGCATAGAAACGTCTTTCTAATTAATCTGCTTTTAGGGTTTTACTAAATTTGCAGGTGTTTCATTATCTTCAGTTCCTGTGCTAGCTGGGATGAATGAAGAGATAAATGAGGAGAGGTCTAGGAAAGCACAGCTTACCAATAGGTGGCTTAGAGGATGGTGCTATCATCAAAATTTTGGGTTTTTTGATCATGGGGCAAACTCCATGTTGCCTAGTCTCGTCAAACCAGATGGGCTTCATCTATATGGGAAGGGCAAAAGAACTGTAGCCTGTAAGTTGGCAGGGTTAGTTAGGAGGGCTTTAAACTAGGTTTGAAGGGGGAAGGGGCGGCAACTGGGCTCTCCAGAAAAAAGCCTAAGGGTGTAGAGCCTGAGTTGAGAATAAAATCAATGGCCCAGCTGAAGTGCATGTACACCAATGCATGCAGTATGGGAAACAAACAAGAGGAGCTGGAAGCCATAGTGCAGCAGCAAAACTATGACATAGTTGCTGTCACAGAAACGTGGTGGGATGACGCACATGACTGGAGTGCTGCTATGGGGGGCTACAAGCTCTTCAGAAAGGACAGGCAGGGAAGAAGGGGTGGAGGGGTGGCTTTATATGTTAGAGAGTCTCTTGACTCTGTTGAAGTTGAGGTCAGCAGTGACAAGGTTGAGTGCCTGTGGACCAGAATCAGGGGGAAGGCCAACAAGGCTGACATCCTTGTGGGTGTCTGTTACAGACCGCCCAACCAGGATGATGAAGGAGATGAATTATTCTACAAGCAGCTGGCAGATGTCTCAAAATCTCCAGCCCTTGTGCTTGTGGGTGACTTTAACCTGCCGGATATCTGCTGGGAGCTTCATACTGCAGAGAAGAGGCAGTCAAGGAGGTTCCTGGAGTGTATAGAGGATAATTTCCTTCATCAACTGGTAAATGAGCCTACCAGGGGTAAGGCCCCACTAGACCTACTGTTTACAAACAGAGAGGGGCTGGTGGATGATGTAGTGGTTGGAGGCCGCCTGGGGCATAGTGACCACGAAATAATTGAATTTTCAATCCTCAGGGATGTAAGGAGAGCCATCATTAAAACCTCTACTCTGGACTTCCGGAGGGCAGATTTTGGCCTATTCAAAAAACTAATTCAAGGCATACCCTGGGAAACAACCCTTAAAGGCAAGGGGGTCCAGGAGGGATGGACATGCTTCAAGCAGGCAATTTTGAGCGCACAGGAACAGGCTATACCAGTGTGACGAAAGGCCAGCCGGAGGGGAAGACGGCCGGCTTGGTTAAATAGGGAGGTTCTAAAAGAAATCAGGGATAAAAAGAAAGTTTACAGACTGTGGAAAAAAGGGCTGGTCACTTATGAAGAATTTACGAAGAGAGCTAGGTCATGCAGGAAAAAAATTAGGGAAAGAAAAGTGGAATTTGAAGTTAATTTGGCTAATTCAGTTAGGGATAACAAAAAGTCCTTTTATAAATACATTAATAGCAAAAGGAGAGGCAAGGAAAACCTCAGTTCTCTGTTGGACTTTGAGGGAAATATAGTTAACAAAGATGAGGAGAAGGCTGAGGTACTTAACACCTACTTTGCCTCAGTTTTTAGCAGTAAGACAGGTGGCCCTCAGGACAACTGGCCTCTAGAGCAGATAGACAGAGACAGAGACCTGAATAGCCCTCCTGTATTCCAGGAGGATGTAGTTAGCGACTTACTGAGCCAGCTGGACCCCAACAAGTCTATGGGACCAGACGGGATCCATCCCAGGGTGATGAGAGAGCTGGCAGAAGAGCTTGCCAAACCGCTCTCCATCATCTTCCAACAGTCCTGGCTCTCTGGGAAGGTCCCAAATGATTGGAGGTTGGCGAATGTCACCCCAATCCACAAAAAAGGCTGCAAGCAGGACCCTGGCAACTATAGGCCTGTCAGTCTGACCTCGGTGCCTGGCAGGGTTATGGAACAGATCATCCTGAGTGCAATCACACAGCACCTTCAGGATGGACAAGGGATTAGACCCAGCCAGCATGGGTTTAGGAGGGGCAGGTCCTGTCTGACCAACCTGATCTCTTTTTACAATCAGGTGACCCACCTGGTGGATGAGGGGAAGGCTGTGGATGTGGTCTATCTAGACTTCAGCAAGGCCTTTGACACTGTCTCCCATAATATACTCCTGGAAAAGCTGGTAGCCCATGGCTTGGACAAGTATACCCTCTCCTGGATTAGGAGCTGGCTGGAGGGTCGGGCCCAGAGAGTGCTGGTGAATGGAGCTGCATCCAGCTGGCGGTCGGTCACCAGTGGTGTTCCCCAGGGATCAGTGTTGGGCCCAGTCCTGTTTAACATCTTTATAGATGATTTAGATGAGGGGATTGAGTGTATCATCAGCAAATTTGCTGATGATACTAAATTGGGAGGGAGTGTCGACTTGCTGGAAGGCAGGAGGGCTCTGCAGAGGGATCTGGATAGACTTGAGAGATGGGCTGAATCCAATGGGATGAAGTTCAATAAAGCCAAGTGCCGGGTCCTGCACTTTGGCCACAACAACCCCATGCAGCGCTACAGGCTGGGCACAGAGTGGCTGAAGAGCAGCCAGGCAGAAAGGGACCTGGGGGTACTAATTGACAGGAAGCTCAACATGAGCCAACAGTGTGCCCAGGTGGCCAAGAAGGCCAATGGGATCTTGTCCTGTATCAAAAATAGCGTGGCCAGCAGGAGCAGGGAAGTGATCCTTCCCCTGTACTCTGCGTTGGTGAGGCCACACCTTGAGTATTGTGTTCAGTTCTGGGCCCCTCAGTTCAGAAAGGATATTGAGGTGCTGGAGCGGGTCCAGAGAAGAGCAACAAGGCTGGTGAAGGGACTGGAGCATAAGTCCTATGGGGAGAGGCTGAGGGAGCTGGGGTTGTTTAGCCTGGAGAAGAGGAGGCTCAGAGGTGACCTCATCACCGTCTATAACTACCTGAAGGGAAGTTCTAGCCAGGTGGGGGTTGGTCTCTTCTCTCAGGCGCTCAGCAATAGGACAAGGGGACACGGGCTTAAGCTCCGCCAGGGGAAATTTAAGTTGGATATCAGGAGAAAATTCTTTACAGAGAGAGTGATCAGGCATTGGAATGGGCTGCCCAGAGAGGTGGTGGATTCACCATCCCTGGAGATTTTCAAACGCAGATTGGACGTGGCACTGAGTGCCATGATCTAGTAAATGGACTGGATTTGGACCAAGGGTTGGACTCGATGATCTCGGAGGTCTTTTCCAACCCAATCGATTCTATGATTCTATGATTCTATGATTCAGTTTCTCAAGGTTTTCTTTCTATAAACATATTATGTTCTCAAACCTTATAATTAGACACACAGCTAACAAGTATAAGCATCACATATTTTCACATAGCCTATAAGTATAAACAATACATGCTTGTCACTTCCATGGCAAGCAAGGCCTACAGAGTGCAGGAAAAATTGTTCACAGAATTCTGTGTCCCAGCGACAGGGGGGGAAAGAAGGCCTAGCCTCCTCCCTCTTACCTCAGGTGCTGTGAATCTCTTTCTTCACAGCACACACTCCAAATGCTGACTCTAATTCTAGCCAAAGGCTGAGTTGGGGGGTCGCAGGGCTCCCCTCTCCCCCCCGGAGGGGAAGAGAGGGAGCCCAGCCACCCCCTGGCCTTGTCCACCTACACGCAGCAGACACCAACAGCAAAACAACCAAGACTGCAATGCCAACCGTTTCCAGTGCTGTGATATATGATTTTTGAGCAGAAGCGAACAACATGAGTGGTGACTGGCTCTCCAGGGAACACTGCCCTGGCACCCAATCACCTCTGAGCCCCTCGAACTCTCAAGGGGGGCCAATTTCAAACTATGACACCAGGAAAGGCCTGGAAGTAAAAATGGGAGCCCAGCTGGCTCCAGTGAAGGAGCAAGTAGCACAGCAGGAAGAGTCCTGGAGCCACCAGCATTCACCCCAGAGCTCCCAGAACACTGCAGAGGTGCCAACTGACAACACCCTCCTCTCTATGCTGGACAGGTTCCTCCAGCAACAAAGGGAATTGGAGTTCCCCCATCTCTGGGGAGCTCCCCAAAAATGGTTGTTGAGGACCAGGAAGAGGTTTCTGTTGGACAGCTCTTTGGGAAAAACTTATTTAAAGCAGAGGTTCCGCAGATTTATCTGAGCTGCTTAGCTTACTCCCACTTACTTAGCTGCTTACTCCCACTTGTGAGCAATACTCCATTGCTCAGTAATTTTCCCCCCCGCCTTTACAATACAAGTTTCTGTTCAGGTAGTTGCAAAATAAGCAAGTTTCTGAATGCTTTGAGTTAGAGTAGTTCTCACATAAATAAGTTTTTGATAAGAGATGTTGAGCAAAGATGCTGCAAATACACTGCTCAAGTTCAACTTGATCTGGACAAGTTCAAGCTCCAAACAACCACCAGAGACCCCCGAGAGACCACCAGAAGACCTCTAGTGACCAAATAAGGACTTCTGAAGACTTTCATAGAGCTAGTTACATATACACTACTTCTCTCAGAAAGTTCACATATATGTAAGACATTTGATGAATATGGAAAATTGTAAGTAAATATTTCCCTACCTGAGGGAAAACAGGACACACACAATTAGAAGAAAGATCCTCCCTGTGTGCCCAGATAAATAAATAATGCCTCCCCTAAAATGAGTCTTAGAAGATTTTACTTGCCAATTTACTGTAACACACTGGTCTGGTTATGACTGGGATAGGGCTCCTTTCTTCCCAGCAGCTTGCACACGCTGTGTTTGGATTCAGAATGGGAATGTTGTAGATCATACATGGGTGGTTGGGTTGTTGCTGAGCAGGGCTTACACTCCTCAAGGACTTTGCACTGTCCCATGCGACAACCCATATTTCCCACTCACAAAGGTGGGATGAGCAAGCAGCTGAGTGGTGTTTCGTGTGTGGCCAGGATCAAACCCTGGACAGGGCTCAATGGGTGCAGGGGAATGGGGCTACAGCTGACTGGAAACCAGTCACTGCATTGGGAACCTTCCTAGGAGGGGCTGGTGACTCATTTCCAGAGGTTAAGCCCCACCTTCTCCATCTCTCTCCCCCTCCATCCCCCTCACTGCCAAGGAAGGGCAGGGAGTGGCAGCAGGGGAAGGAGCAGGGCTGGAGTGAGGACGAGGGCCCAGGACCCTTGTTTTTCCCTTGGTTAATTCTTAACTGATTTGGGGTTTAATCCCTTACCTGGAGCTCTTGGCTTCTCCTCAGGGCTGTACACCGTAAAAATGGCGGTCAGCACCCAGGGGGTGAAGCCAGTGTAGGGGGCAGTGGGTGAGATGAGTGCATGTGTGTGTGGGGGTCCCGTCTACCCCTGCCCAGGTACACCAGGGAGCAGAGACCTTCCTGGGACAGATCCAGGAGGACATTCAGGACCATCCTTGCCTGGGGAAGGGGTGCCAAGGAGATCCAGGAGGGATCGTGCCTGGGCAATGCCCAGCTATGAGTCCTTGGGGCCACCCCACCGTGACCTCTGCAGCCCCCCTGCTCTGTGGGAAGGAGCCGCAGGAGCCTAATGGCCCTTGATGGAATTTTCTTCCAGGAATCTGCTGAGGAGCTGTTTCCTTTTGCTTTATTTTTTTTTCTTTTTTTTGTTTCTGAGCTCCACAGTGTGGAGCTGGAAGGGAGCAGGAGGGAAGGGGAAACCACAGCTGGGGGGCATCTCATCTGGAGGGTCCTGTGCCCTCAGTACCCTGCTCTTCTCATCTCCCTTTCATGTAAGGGTGGGTTGGGACCGAGCATCTTTCCCCAGGGGTCACGGTGCCCTGGACCCCACCTTGAATGGGGAGGGCAGCACTGGACATCTCCCCCAACTCCCCCGCTATTGGCTGCCAGGGATGGAAGTTCTGGGAGACATGGAGGCTCCTGCGAGATGTGCTGACAGAGTCCTCATCCTGCTCCTCCACAGCTGGCTTGGGAGAGTGCCCGAGATGGGAACACCTCCCTTTGCTGCTGGAGGATCTTCTCTGGCACAAAGCAGACAGTGTTCCCAGCTGGCACTGCTGCAGCTTCATCAGAGCCATGGACTGGGCACCAGCAACTCCAGGACGCTTACTGCTATGTCACTGGGAATACTTTACTGGAATGGGATAATAGGATGCAGGTTTCCAGCCCTAGTCTAACCCAATACGTGGGCACAATGACAGGATGGCACAGCCACACTCTGCCTCTGGGAATGGGTCGTGCTCAGGGGCATGGGCAGCAGCAGGGCAGAGGAGGAGGGCCAGGAGGCGGGGCTGCTGCTAAGCTCAGCCTGACTCTCCCCTTGGCTTGCAGATGACCATCAAATGTGTGGCCCAGGAGAGCCTCTTCCAGTGGGGCGAGTTGGTGAGTCAGTGGGGCCACCCAGACAAACTAGGGCATCACATGCAGGGATAAGCCCAGGGCCAGGAGTGTGGAAGCTGTGACATAGCTTTGGGGGGAGCAGGCATGGGGTCACCCTGGGACCTGGAGCATCCTCGGTCCAGGGATGCCCAGCACCAGGGAGGCTGGACAAGGCTGCACTGGAGCATCCCAGCCAGGGGGCACTGCAACCACTGGGCACCAATAAACCCCCTGGTGCCATTGTCTCCTCCCCACAGCCCGATGGCACCCATGGACCGACCCACGGAGATTGTGCTCCTGGAGAAGCTGCCCCAGCATCACCCAGCTCCTCAACTGGCTTGAGCTGCCTGACAGCTTCCTGCTGGTGATGGAGCATCTGGAGCCAGCACAGGATCACTTTGACTTCCTTGTGGAGTGGGAGTTCCTGTGCAAGGACATGGCATGCTGGCTGTTCTGCCAGGTGCTGGAGGCCGTGCGGCACTGCACCCACTGCGGTGTCCTGCACCGCGACATCAAGCCAGAGAACATCATCCTCCACCTGGACACCAGCAACCTCAAGCTCATCGACTTCGGTTTTGCCACCTTCCTCTGGGATGAGCCCTACACATGCTTTGCAGGTGAGCCCACAGCCGGGGCTGTGCTCCCACGCGCAGCCATTGCATGGCCCAGCCTGGCTGCTCACCACATCTCCCATCCTTGGCCGCTCTTTGCTGTGGGATTCAGCTGGCTGCCAGCCGCTCTTAGGCTCAGTACAGAGGCTGGGAAACAGGAGCCGGCTCCTGGCCCTCCCCACAGCCTCTGTCCCCCACCCTGCCCTGGACTGGGGCCGGAGGAGCCAACATGACAAAAACAAACCCCCGGGGGAGGGAGCAGAGGTGGGGGGGCTGCAAAACCTGTGCACCAGCCCCTTGGCTTTGCAGGCGCGGAAAGGCTTGGGCTGCTCCCCTTCCCTTCTTGGCCTTGTGTTAGGATTTCTTAGGTTTACTCACTTGGGTGGGAACGCAGGACGGTGTTGGGGGGGGAGTTGTGGACAGCAGTGCAGCCTCTGCATCCAAGAGAATGCTCAGGTGAGGCTCTGGAAGCCAGCGGCAGCATCTGCCTGAACAATGCTGCCTGTATCCCATAGGAACACGGCAATACTGCCCACCAGAGTGGATCCACTTTGGCCACTATTGCGGCCACTCAGTGACCATCTGGTCCCTGGGTGTGCAAGTTTCGAGCTGGCTTCCTGCCAAGCCCCTGAAACCCGACAACAAGGACCCGCCTCCCAGAGAGGGAAGAGAAAAGAAAAAAAACCCCAAGCAGCCAAAGCTATAACAAAAATATATATATATATATTTTACATATGAGACAGATACACAAAACGAGAATACCACACACCACAACTCCAGAAATCCCAAACAGCTCCCCAAAAAGGGAAGAGGGGGAGGGAGAAGGGAGAAGGACAAAAAGGGGCAAGGACCGAGCAAGTCAACCAGCCAATCGAAGGCAAACTAGCAAAACTCTCACCACTTCCCTTCGAACAGGCAGGATGGCTAGACACGGCCCAGGGCTCTCCCCTCGCGCGTGGCAGATAACAGCAGTCACTGTAGGCCTCTGCTCCAGATAAGCCAGACCGAGACAGGGACCCACCGTTCTCGAACCTCGCCGGAAAGGAAGAGAACAAGGTCCCTCCTGCTGGCTTTATTTATACCTCAAGTTACGTAAAGGAATAGCATGGAATACATCCGTGATCACTTTCCTAGTTCCTTCCTGGTTACAAGCTGGTCTCCAGGAAGGCCTAGAGTGAAACCATCACACTGGGCGTGCTGCTCTGTGTCATGGTGTGCAGGAACTTCCCCTTCGAGGAGGATGAGGACATCATGGCAGGGCAGCTTTGCTTCTGGCAGCAGGTCTCTTCAGATTGGTCTCAGGCTTTGGGAGATAGCCCCGCGCACACCAGCAGCGTGCTCACACAGCTCCGCAGGAGCTTTGTCTCCCATCGGTGGCTGCAGGAGGTGGCCCATGACGGGGCTGATCTTGCACCAGTTGCTGAAGGAGCTGGCGCATGTCCTGTCATCCCACTCTGCTCCACAGCGCAGAGTCGGCCAGGAGGCTTGTGCAGCACTGAGCACACGCGGCATGGCCTGGCACAAGGGGCACAGGAGCCTTCTCCAACTTACCACTGCTTTCTGCTTTCTCTCCCCAGAGTGCCAGCACCTGATCTGATGGTGTTTATCCAAGCGCCCCTGGGACAGGCCATCGCTGGAAGAGATTTGCCGCCACCCTTGGCTGTGGGGCAGGCATTTCCACAGCACCCTATTACAGCCCCCAAAAAATAAAACAACCCAAGACCCTTTCCCATGTGTCAAACTGAGTCATATTTAGCAGCTTCAGCTGAAAAAACATGTTTTTCAAAAGGGGAATCAGAGTCTTTCTTTCATAATTTTCAAGAATGGGCAGGCAAGGCTGGGCTCTGAGCACATGCTCGTGGCATTGTAAGTCATCAATATTGACTCCAAGAGAAACCGGAGTAGGACTTATGGTATGGAGGGAGTCTTGATAACTTTGCACCTTGTAGCCTACAGTTTTTTAACTGTGTGGAAGAAGTTGCATTTCCACCCAAGTCCTTTCTGGAAACTTTCCTATTCGAACACAGCATCACGGAATCCCAGTAGCACCTGCTGACCAGGAAGGCAGAGTTCTCCTTGTAGTTGTGTACTCTAATATGGTCTATTTTTTCATCCGAGGTTCCCCTTCTCAGCTTCAGCTTTGAGATGGGAAAAAGAACTGACTTTCTCTCCTGTCTTTCCTTCTCATTCACAATTGTTGAGATCCTGGGCTCACTGCCATGGTATTGATCTTATTCTGCTCCCCAAAATATCTCCTTGTACCTTAAAGGCAGCTGATGGAGAGGGCAAGTGCAGTAACAGGTCTAGTTATGGCAAAGCACCCAGGTGCCAGCCCAGGCCCAGTGGTGAGGTGCCAGAAAAAGCCTGTGCCACTTTCTGCCTACTGCCCTGTGCTCCCAAAATAAGGATTTGGTTTTTTTTCAGAGATGCATCTGCTTTTTCATTTTTCTTCCCTTTTTTGCGAGTTGCCGACCCTGAATGCCTATCCAAGCCTCTACCTGAAGGCTTGGCAGGATCCTTCCAGCCAGGACCCCACCCTCAGGGGATTGCGAGAGTCCTGAGTCCGACGTAAGCAGGAGGCTGAGCTGGGCGTTATAATTTTCCCTTTTCGGGTAACTGCTAATTCACTAAAGCCATCACACGTTTCCCCCAGGAGCGGGAGGTCCCCAAGTCCCCACAGACTGCCCTGTCCCTCTCTGCCCACACCCAGCGCCATCGAGAGCTGGTGATCACCGCCCCCCACGCAGGGGGGGGACTTCTCCTCAGGGCAGAGGAGATGGAGTCGCTCTGAGGGCTACCAGGTCCCACATCACCCGGGAAGGTTGTGGGTGTTTGACACCTGTGGGTGTTTTCCCAGGTTATCCCCGTTTATTTAGGGGGTGACTGCTCCCACTCACGGCTTGTCCCGTAATGGCGGCTCCTCCCTCATCCTGGTGTCATGAGGGGACATCGGAGCTCGGCTGGGGGCTGTAAGTATGACTTCCAAATGGCCCTGAATCCTTGAGAGAACCATGCCAGCAAAGTGGTGGCACTACTCCTTTCAAGGAGTTATAGAGAGCGAGAAGGTCTTTCCTCCAGGCTGACCCCCCCAGCTCCCTAAGCCGGTCCTCATCAGAATCGTGCTCCAGACCCTTCCCCAGGGGATCCCTTCCTGCTGCTGAGGCACAACTGCCGCAGTTTCGCCAGCAGAAAAGGCTTCTTGTCCCGGACCTTGGGGGATATACTGAGCGAAACTGAAAGAGTTTTTCCGTGTGGCTGCCCTGCAAAAGGGGAAGGAACCATTTTTCAGGCACAACCGAAGAAAGCTGGAAGCCGCTGATCTGCCCGCGCGAGCCGAAGCGGCGGCTCGTCAGAGACAGTTCCCTGCACGGCCGGAGAACGTCAGGGACAGCTTCCCCGCCATTCCCTGCACGGCCGGGGGAGGTCAGACTCGAGTCTCCCGGACTCGCCCGCACGGCGCCGGTCCCGCCCCGCCCGGGCCGTGTGTGCCCGGCGCGGGCCCCGCCCCGGAGCCGTTCCCAGGAAGCGGGAGCAGGAAGCTGCGGCGGGCGCGGGGATGGCGGGCAGTGGCCCGGCGGTGAGCGGGGAGCCCGGAGACAGTGCCAGGCCGGGAGCGGGGTGGAGGGGCCGGCGCTGCCCGGGCGGTGGGTGCGGAGCGCGGCCGCCGAGGGCCGGAGCGGGACGGCCGTGCGGTCCCCGCGGTGCTGCCGGGGGGTGTCTGGCGAGGGTTCCCGGCAACAAGCGGCCCGTGTCCTGCCCTGCCTGTGCCTCTTCTGTTCCATCGCGTGTGGTTTCAGGCTGTGTGGGTGGCACTGTGGCTCCCGAGCGCGTTTAAAGCCTTTCCCAAGGCCGTGGACTGTGATTTCTGGTGTGGCAGAACTGCTGTGTATGTGGTGTAGAACCCATAAATAATAATGGCTGATAAGTACTTTGTTAACTGACAGTGTAAAGGCCATTGCCATGGACCTCATCGACCTCACATGCACAACAATCACAGCACCCACGGGGATAAAGGTTTACCGGGACCATATCCCATTGTTGAAGACCCCAGGACCTGTGATATTGTCAAGGCTACACAGTAAGTACACATTCTGAGTGTGCCAAGTGGTGAAATAGATGGGAGTGTCCTCAAATGTGAGCCAGTCTGAATATTCTTACAAAGGAAGCATTTTCAGTTTCATTTTCTCCCTGTAGTGGAAGAAGTTTTAATCGTGCTCTGGGGCACATGGTCTGACTCTTGGAGATGGTCCTTGTGTAGGGCTAAGAGCTGGACTCGCTGATCCTTGTGGGTCCCTTCCAACTCGACATATTCTGTGATTCTGTGAAGGAAGATCATTTACAGCTACTGTTGTAAATGTTTTTATCATAAACAAAGGTATTTCATTTCAAGCAAGTTTGTTAAGTAGAAGGTTTGTTAAGAGCCCAGCTCTTTTTGCAAGACTTCCATTGATTGCAATGTGGAATTTGTGCGAGTAGGAACTGCTGGGTGATGCTCACAGAGATTTATTCTTTCTTTAGTATGTGGCTGTCTCCAAACTGGAGGATATTTAACAAATGATAAATAAATTGATGGTTTTTTTTCTCATTCAAGATATGGAATGCTAGAGCGATGCAGAGAACTGGTAGAAGCAGGATATGATGTTCGACAACCAGACAAAGAAAATGTGACTCTTCTTCACTGGGCAGCAATAAACAACAGACAGGAGCTGGTTAAGTAAGTTCAAGAGTCCCTGTGAAAGTAACACAAGTATTCTGCCACTGTTACTTATAATCTCTTTGTTGCTTTTGTACTTGAAAACAAAGGAACCTGCTGCTTGAGAAGAAAAGCATGAAATTCAAACTTTAACCCAATAACCTTTGTGGAAATGTCGCTGCAATGTGAAGATAGCCTGGTTTCTTTATATGTGAAATCATGTAGTACATGAAATCGTTTTCCTGGGTTTGGTTTGTTTAACAAACATGACAGCTGATTTTATAAGTACCTTGCTAATGACTGTATTTTTTCTCAAACATTTTCTTGAAAAGTGTCCTTTACTGCAAAAACTTTTGTCGATTTTCTTCTCTAGTGATTTTTTTTTTTATTGTAAGCTACTGCCACATTACTAGAGTTATGTTATCATTAGTATATATTTATATCTTATTATGTTCTTAATCTTATTGTGTTGTTATTACACAGATATTATATTTCCAAAGGTGCGATAGTGGATCAGCTGGGTGGAGATTTGAATTCTACTCCCCTTCACTGGGCCATTAGGTATGTTGCTTGCAAGTGTAAATCTGTTAATATTAAAAGCTATAGTAGCATTTTGTGTGGTACAAAGAACAAAGCACTGCTTGTCTGGAGAAAACATAACCTTAAATAATTATTCTGGGATAACTTCTCTGAGTGCCAGTTCTCACATTGGAAGATCAGTGCTTTCTTCTGGACTGTCAGTGTTCTGCCAGAGTTGGATGCTTGGATGACTGCTTACAGGAGAGATTACTGTAGAATAACCACTGTATTCTAAATTAACAGTTTGCCCTAGGCTGATTTATTAAGGTGTATATTTAATATAAATTTCCTGATACAAACTTGTAGCTTAAGTATTTTCCTGAATAAAAGCATGAGAATCTGAAAGAAAATTGTTTTTTTGTGGGGTCTCTGTAAGAATTATTAGGGCAATGCTTTCATTAAAATACCCATTTGTTTCATCATCTCTATAGTTTCATTTCATATATCGTTGTAGACAAGGACACCTACCCATGGTCATATTATTGTTGAAATGTGGAGCGGATCCCAGTCTTATTGATGGGGAAGGATTCAGTAGCATTCATTTAGCAGTGCTCTTCCAACACATGCCCATCATAGCTTACCTCATATCAAAAGGCCAGGTATGTCGGTGATGTCCCAGTTGTTGTGTTCTACTTGTGAGTAGCTGTCTGTGTGTAGGATACCTTTCAGAATTAGCTGGTTTGTTTTTTACATGAAAAGCAGGTATTTTATAACTTTTTTCTGTGTTATAAGTTCAGATAAACTTAGATTTTTTTAATATATATTTAAAAAAACTTTTTTTTAATAGTCCTCCTTGTTCCTGTCATCCCCACATGTCCAGATTCACCTACATTTCAGAGTATTTAAAGAGCATTGCTAAGGCTATGCAGATTTGTGGTGCTATGTAAATGACAACTGGCATTTACACATGAGAACAAAAGAACTAAACATTTAAACCTGAGAACAAAAAGTATATGATGGATATACGTCATGAAGTATTTATGATTTGATTACAGTTTTGTAACTAGTCATCCATGGAATTGTCCATCAATTGAAGTATACAGAATAGATCATCAGACTAGGTCTGAATTTTTATTAATTTCTGTGTTTTCTTTAATTTTATATTGTATCCATGGTAGTTGATATCTCCCAACTTGCATCTGAAATAATCAGAATTAATGACAAGTGTAACAGTTTTCTAATAAAAATGAGAGAAGAGTTCTTATATGATCAAGACTGTTTCTTAGAAACATTGAGTGTTAGGATTTAAAGATTTTCTGAGTTTATTTTCTTTCTTATAGAGTTCTCTTTGGTAGAATAACTGCCTTCTGGAGTGTAGGTATAGTGATGTGTATCACAGACTTAATAAAGCTGTTAGTTCACCTATCTTCAGCTGAAAAAATCCAAGTATTTAATAATTTCTTTTAAGTAAATCTGTTCTAATGTAATGATAGGTGGAAGCAGGGAACAAGGAAACCTTCATTGTTAAGAAGGAAGAAAATTAGGTAATACAAGTGAAGTGTTTATGTTTTGAGATACGTAATCAACCAATCTTTTCTTGTTTTAATAAAACTGTTTTATGTACTTGGACATTCTGTTATGTATTCTGTTTACACAAGGAAGATGGTTAACATGATTCACTTGGAAATATCCTTTGTGGAGACTCTCCCTTAAAAGTGTCCTTAGTAGAAACTCAGAATATTCTGGAAGGAACGACATGCAAGACTTGTAGAGGGAAGAAAAACGTTTAAAGAAGTGTTGGCTTCTTGGCTTATGTAATTCGGTTTCTTTCCATTTTCTTTTCATTCGTGAAGCTAAGCCAGTTGTATAGCTCCAAATCTGACCACCTCACTGTTTCCTGAAATTACTGGTAATCACTTGCTTGTTGTTTTTTTCTTATTCTTAGAACATAGACACAACAGACTTCAATGGACAAACACCTTTAATGTTAACAGCACAAAAAGCCATTGGGTAAGTAGTGAATAACTGAGAAGGGTCTATTTTATTGTACCCAAGAAGTAGTGAGGTGAATTTTTTCTTACGATTCTTTTTTTCAACTGACATTCCTTTCACTTTCATTTGTACTAAAATATCCAGTATTTCAGAGATCAGGAGTTAGGAAGTAGCTCGTTGGATATAGCAAAGTCAAAAGAATTTCCAGAAGAAGTTTAGGTTTGTGGCTGAATCATCTGCAGCCGTACTGTGCTTTCCCCAAAATGAAAATAAATGGAAGTGGACACAGTGAAATGCATTTAGAACAAATTAAATGTGGAGATATAAGCTTACACATGGTGTTGTAGAAGATACAATCTGTGTTATAGACCTCATATTTGTTAAAAAGGTAAAATTACATAATCTGGAGAAAAACCTTCAAGGTGGGTCCTGAATTCTAAACTTGGAACTCTTGTTGATGAACTTGTTCTGAGACAAGGTGTTGCATATCTCCTGTTGTTTTACTGATTTTTTTTATAGGGCGTTCAAAAGTTTCATTTCCAGCTTAGATTCTCTTCTGTTTGTTAACTGTTATACTTTATTTTCATCTAGACCGGAACCCACGAGGTTTCTCTTAAAGTTTAACCCCTCTCTCAATGCTGTAGACAATGTTCAAAAGAATACTGCACTGCATTGGGCAATATCATCAGGAAATATCAGTGCAGTGGATCTGTTGCTGGAAGCTGGTGCCAGCCTCGACATAAAAAATGTCAAGGTATAATTTCTTTCATGATATTTCATCTCATGTGGCATAAATGTGTAAAATAAATGTAAAGAAAAATCTGAGCCCTCTTCACATTGGATGTCAATTGCAACAGGAGTTGACTAAGAGCAGATGTTCTTAGACTTCACAGAAAGGACTTAGCGCCTTCCTTGAGGTGTGACTCAAAGAATGCAGAGGTTCTTTGCAACATTTCTTTAATGAACAGCCAAACCTTGTGTTCCCTCAGCATCGTTTCATTTTCTTGGTGGTTTGTTTCGTTTCTTCATTTCTTGATTTGGCTGCTTTCTACTTCAGAACGTTGTCATAGAGACTAATGACCTTCGGTAGATTTTAAAAAGTAACAGTTCCTTAGTGTCCAGTCACTCACAAAGACTTCAAAATACATGTGAAAGCTAGTGTTTGGCAATGCCTGGGTTGGTCACATATGAAAGTCTTCCTCTTAATATTTGTAAAAACTGATAGTGAGAAGTATAAATGTTGAAAGTATCAATTCTCATGACTATGTAAATATGTAACTGGAGGCATTCCAGCAGATAACTCAAATGGGTGCAATCTGTTTGCCAGTGTCAGTTTTCAGAATTGCAAAGCACTGAATTAAGCATATTAAAACCCTGAGTTTAGCTTACTTTGCCTTAAAGAATAAGGGGGAGGGGGAGGTGGGGCTGGGAAGTAACTGCCAAGTTATTCTTGTTTTAGCTATATTAATTTCTTGCTTCTGTTAAAAAGGAAAGTATTTATGTGTTAAGTGCATAAATAAATAACTTCTTCTGTTCTTAAAGGGAGAGACACCACTTGACCTTGCTTATCAAAGTCAGAATCACTTCATGGTTTATATGATGAAAGAGGAAGGAAGAATGAGAAGCAGGAAAAATAACAGGTTGCTGAAAATAGTAGAGAAATATGAGGTAATTTCCCAAGTGATAACTAATGGAAATAAAACTACAGCATGCTGTGTTTAGAGTGATATGCAAATTAACTCTATTCTAACAAGCAACTTCTGAGATTTCTGAAATTGGATGCACAAAAAATATTCTTTAAAAGCACATAGCAGTGTTTCGAGTGGGGTTTTTTTGTGTCATTCCTCCTCCCCTGCTTTTGATGTGTTGATGTGTCTTCTCTATCTTGAGTCTTTCAGCATCTGTTATTACATGAAGTGAATACTTTTAAGTAAGTCTGATTGAATACTTTAACAATAATACAATAACAATAAAACAATAACTTGAATATTTTCACAATAATAATTTTAACAGCTCTTCCTGATGTTGGCATCTTCCTTGACATTCATGTGGGCCATAGGATACGTCGTGAACTTAAGTTCTGATTCTTGGCTTTTGAAAGGATGTTTGCTTCTCTGCCTGCTATTTGGAATGACACTATTTGTCAGGTTTGTGGCTTTTTTCTCTCTGTATGTGTATTTAATTGTCAGAGTCATGATATATTTTCAAAGTTTAGTTTCACATAGCTTAGAAGATACGTCCTGAAAAATGGTTGCAGAGTGTGTAAGAATTTAAATATATGTACTTTTTAGAATGAATGACCATAGAAATTGAATGTCTTTAGGTGTACACAATAGTAGTTTCCTGTCACGGAAAGATTAAAAAACCCCAAACAGTCTGTTAGCTAATTTTAATGTTAAAGAGTGTTATTGATGGTTTTCATCTGGCAGATACTGAGATATCTATTCACAGTGCTCAGAAATGTGTTTTATCACAACTTTTTCCTGCTATATTTTGGCAGAGAATAGGTTTTGCCTCCCCAGAGCTCCCAGTGTTATCCTGAGCTGGTTTGTACTTTTCCTGCTTTCTCCAACAGTTCCTGCAACAGTCAGTATTCATTGATGTGGCAAAGCTGTCTGTGTGCAAATAGACAGAGACTGTACTTCTCACCCAGTGCTACAACACTTCTCATATATAATATTAGGCTGGAACAGAGCACTTAGTAGGTCTATTTTTGCGTTGATAACCCCCTGTCCGTCTGGATAAAGAATCCTTTTGAGTGACAGTTCTTGATTGCTTTGAGAGACTTGAAATATACCATGTGCATGAAGTTTTTACAATAACAAACCAGATGATTTATATTCTATGGACTTGTGTTTTAAATATATTTTGAAAAATATTATTTTTTTATTTTAATATTCTTTCAGGCAACTCGTGGGGCTCAAGAATCTAAGGTATCTTCCCACAGCATTTCTGCTAAGTTCAGTTTTTTGGATGTCCATGACCTGGTTTTTCTGGTTCCTGCCCGATATCCTTTATACTGAGGAAATGCAATAGAACTGTCCCTATAGTTCCTTGTAAATCTAAACCTGGTCATGCAAACTAATGAGCAGTTCCAGATAATTCCACATGACTGTTAATGTCTGGTAACATTGGTTTACTTCCACTGGAGAGGGGCAAAGTAACTTTGACTTTAATTTAAAGTTATATATGGACTAAGAATGTGTACCTTCTTTTGTCTTTAGCAGATTTTTGTTTTTTTATAATCTGAACTATTTCATATGTTATTGGAAAATCAAAATGAAGATGTCAGTTATAAATCCAGTTGTTTCTGTTAGCATCTCCATGTGACTTCTTAATCTTCCTCATTGAGCCTCTCATACAGTATGTATTTTGGCATGTGGTATAACTGGATAACACATGCATTAATAATAATTTTAAAAGCAACTGGTCTTTCTAAAATGACGAGGACTTGACAGTGGTGTTCATGCTTCTGCCTTTAAAAACAACACCCTCCACACACACCCCCAAAAAGGATCAAATTTCTTTGTATTCCTTTGTGTAAAATAGATCATCCAGTCTCCTGTTTGTCTTTATTCACTCTGAATCCTTAGTATACAGTGGATTCATTTCTACCTCTCATTTGCTTTCTCTGAAGAGGTTTTTCACTGTTGAGTACAAAAACATTTTAGTAGTTTGCACTCTTTTCAGTGCCTTGCTCTTTTGTTACACGGGGGCATGTACTTATTGGTGAAGTTTTGTGGGAAGGCATTTAGGAAGATACTTAGAACTGTAAATAATTTTGTACTAAACCAGCTATAATATATTGCTACACAGTTTTAATTAATTTTTAGTTCAACCTTTAAATGGCATTTTCTTTTGTACTGTTCCCAATTAGATGTCCATAATAGAATTACCAGGATTAACTTCGATGAACTGATCAAGTATATTCCCGCTGGGGATACACACATGGTTGTCTAAATGAAAATTGTGTTATTCAGTGCTGTGTTGTGAAGTTTTAAGGTTTTCTTGGTGTCATCTAAATTAAAAGGGGAAAAAAATAATTCCAGTGATAGGGATTTGAGTCAGGCACTTTGCTGAGGATAGTAAGCACAGCAGTGTCCTTGAAGGTCTAACCATAGCTTGATGAGGTGGGTCAGTGGACAGTTTTCCATTTCACTATCCAACCCTTTTTCTCGTTAATGTGTTTTCCTTCTGCAACTGGTCACAGATCTGAATATTATAAACGTTTTCAGGATTTTAGTTACCTGTATTTGTCTGTCAAACTGTTCCTCTGGACTGAATGAAAATCCAGAATTTCAATTAGTTCCAAAAAACCAATAGCAATGCAAATAGACCACCAGTATCCACAAAAAATGTGCCATCATTTGACTTCTGCAACTGCACCCTGCAATTGCGTTGTAACAAGCAGCTGGTAATACGTGGTGCCAATATTTCATAATTTATCGTCTTGATTTTAATTAGAACTGTTTGCAGTGGCATTAGTTCATAAGACAAAGCAACCTGTCTTATGGTTGCAGCGCTGGATTTTTAAGGGTTATTTGCAGTACAGTTTGTAGAGTGACAGGGGTCACTGGAGATGTGTTTCAGACTTGGGCTCTCTGCCTGCTCCTTGGGAGCATCATGGACTGTTCTTAGCAGCCCGAGCTCTCAAGCTGGGTGTATGAATTTAATTGGTAAGAAACTTGTCCCACTCCACATTCCCCTGTTGCTGTATAGAGACAGTTAATCTTGGCATGTTTTTCTCCCCCTTTTGCCTGATGGTTGTAGTCCATAGTATAAAAGTTATGTTCTAATGTCCTTCAGAAGTATTAAGCAGTGTGTGCTTGGGTTTTTTTGAGTGACAAAAATAGTTTCATGATGGCTTTATTACATTCTTCTGACTGAGTATATACAACTGCTTTTGGCTGAAATGAACAGGAGAAGGTAAGACTGAGTGTTTGATGACTTAGGGGTGTGTGCAGCCGTCAAACAAATCTCAAAGCTACTGGAAGCTTTATAACTCTGCATGTCTGACTAGTTGTTTAAATAAAATAGAGAAGCTTCGGAGGGAAAAAAGAAATCAAATTCATTTTGTATCTGTTGAACATTGAAAGGCAAAAGTCTGCACTCTGGTAGGGAGGATGACAGGGAGCCATATTGTGATTCAGATTTATACAGTTGTAAAAATCTTCTCCAGCACTCGAACTGGACAGATACTCAACTTCTCTGATATGATGGCCTCTGAAGGACAGAGAAGATCCAGCTATAAGGGTGAAGATAATTTTTTCTATTTTGCGTGTTGCTTGTAAAATAACATAAACTAATTTTAGAATATTTTGTTTGTTTGACAAAGAGTGCTGATACGTGGTATAAGAATATATTCCTTAACCTGACAATTACATATAACAAATATAATTCTTGAAATCACTGTCATGTTCAGCATGATGGGTCTTCTTTATTATTTCTATAAAACTTGGAGTACTGATCCGGGATATATAAAGACTTCAGAAGAAGAAAGAAAAGAGGTAGGTGATTTTGGCAAATGGAAGGGCTGTAACCTGGTGCAATATGTATGTACTTCTGGTTGATTTGTTTGGCATTATGTGCAGCTTTGGTAAACTTGAGAGCAGTGCGATATTCTTCCTTTAAGAGTTTTTAGCGAGAGAATTTCTCCTCCTACTGCTTGTTTCCTTATCTTCATCATCCTGCTACGATTTCTGTGCCTCTATCTTTTTTCACTGAAGTATGAGCTTGGCCAAACATCTTACAGACCTGCTAATGTTATCTGTGATATAAATTCACATAGAACTTCACTTAAAAATAGAAATTCTATATGGTTTCTGCTCCAGTTGTTTGTGGCTAAAAAGAGAGATGAGCATGGAGAACTGTAGGAGAGCAGTGTGAATGAGTCATACCTCTCCTCATCTCCCTGAAGTCTGGCTGACTGTATGAGAGTTGTCTTGTATGTAAACACCATCTCACTTTAAAAAATATTTAATTCACATTATTTATTAATTTTGGCAACATAGAGATACTTTTCTGTGTAATCTTGTATTGGTGAAGCTGCATTAGTTTTTACTGGTTTGTGTTTTCTTGTGGACCTTTTTAAATAGCAAGTTCTGTCAGTGCTTGGCACTCAAAATACTTACAAACGGCAAAAGTCACAATGTAAAAAGCTTCACAGCACCTATGAAAATGTGATCCAAATACAAGTCCAAAATACTTTGTCTTTCAGAACATTGTAGGTCTTGCAGAAGCAGGTTGCTTGGACTTCAGAACATTCTGCACATCGTGTCTTGTAAGTGGGCCTTTGGTATTTTTTTTTTTTTGTGAACCTGCATTATACTCAGTGCTGCTATAAAAAGCATTTTCCTCTCTGTCATTTGAATGTTACACGAGGGGTTTTTTCTATATTGTTTGGATTTCTTTATATCTTTTACAGTGACAAGAGATGATATGAGCTGATTGGACTGTAATCTTAAAAAAAAACCAAACAACTATTTCCATCTCTTTTTTAATGTAAAATTAAGATGTATGGCTCTCATCTATGTTCTGTTGTGAGGTCTGTTACACAGTAACTGTGCAAAATGTGCCCAACCTATAAGATGATGCTTTAAACTTTGAGCAAAACAGATGCTTCTGCTATGAGTGTATTCTTTTCCTTCATCCTCAACTAGGTAAGGAAGCCTTTGAGATCTGTGCATTGCCTTGCTTGCCAAGCATGTGTAGCCAGATATGATCAGCATTCTTTGTGGACTGGACAGTGCATAGGTGAGAGTGTGTGTTTTATCAAATTTGCAAATGCCACATATTTTAAAAGTTGCAGAAGTAACATTTATCTCCTTAAAGAGAGAGAGCTCACATGATACAAGAATATGCAGTTGATACTGAAGGACTCTGGTAGGTGCCAGAGGGAAATTAGTTAGATGGAACAGAGAAAGTCTATTAAAGGGATAGAGTAGTCACCGTAAGAGTAGAAACCACAAAGTCTGGAACTCTTTCTTTTGAAAGAAGAAGGAACAGGGGATATGATTGAGATGTTAAGAAAGAAAGAGAAAAAATATGAAGATGGTGGCTAAAGTGAATGCAGAACTCTTACTCAACAAGCACATCATACTAAAACTAGGGATTTAAAATTAGTCCTGTCTTTACATGGCAGGCAGTGAAATTTTGGAACTTGCTGCTGTAAGGGTTTGCAGATACAGGCAGAGTCAGAAGGTTCAGAAAGGGGTTAGACTGACTTTTTGGACAATGTGTCCAAAAGTAGATACTGAAAGAACTAGACAAGTGTGCACACACTGACATTTTAAAGCAGTAGCTGTGGATGAGGAGAGTGAACTCCAGAAATTGGCCAGGCTTGGGTGTCCTCCCAACCTTCCATTGCCTCCTTCACTGTTAGAGACAGTTGTGAGAGGAGCAGCTGGACCCCTGAGGTAACCCAGCAGGGCGTTATTCATGCTCTTGTGTTCTTTCCTCTTGCCCTCTTTCTTCCTTCCTGGCTCATTACTGGTGATGCTCAAGATATTAAGGTCAGACCTTTTCATCTGTAACAATATATTTTTACCTTTTTTTTTTTTCCAGTAGCTTTTTTTTGTAATATTAAATCCTTGGAAATATTTTTATGGTGTTTGCTATTTACAAGGTGGTAGGACATCCTTCTGATGCATTGTCTGGAGGCTCTGAGCAATATGATTGTAATTTAAATAAAGATATTTTTATATCTTCATGTAACAGTTTCTCTGACAGAGGTCTGGGGTGGTTTTGTGTATGTTTGCAATTTTGAAGTACACGAGGTCAAACAATCAAATTGAATAGCTTAGACTTTTCAGCAGTATGAGACAATTTTACTGTGCATGGAGGAGAGTTGTGATTGCATAATTAATCCTCATCTAGCTAAAACAGCTGAAGGCATGCTCTGAAGAAGACACAAATCCTGGTTGACTTTATCAAAACTAATTCTATTGTATAAATTGGAGTGGCTTACAGGAGAAAGTTGAGAGAGAGATCAACCTTGTCAAGCTCTCTTGTGGATGGCAGAGGTAATAACAAGAAATGGTTTTGACTTGCTTTTTATTCCTATTTAACTTCAGGGGAAATGCAAATACTGCTGAATTTTGAATTGTCAAACTTTTTTTTTTATTTTTTTCCTTGCCTTAATTTCAGGTATTGGGAACCATTGTTATTACCTGTTGTTCCTGACTTTCCTAACAATGACAGGTGTCTGGCTGCTCTATGGAACTCTTCTGTGTATGTATCTATGAATTTATTTTACTTTACTTTTCAAGTACATGTGTGTCTGGTCTTTATTTTTCAGCATTTTGTTTCCAGCAAGTGTAACTATACTTGCACAAGTGATGCCATATTTCAGCAGTGGCATTATTGTGTAAATAAATGACAATACATCATGTCTGAGTCTTTGCTCAAATATCATAGTTCTTGCTCAACACAAACATAATAAGATACAACTCTAGTGGGATGTCCATTGGAAAATGAAATAGCAGGAAGAATTTTTGTTAGAGGTGAAATAGAGAAGCCATGTGGAGGAAGGTTACAGGTTCTAAGCTGGATGCCCTTTACTGTAATAGAAAATAAGTTTGTAAATACATTATTACAAAAGCTTTATTGATTTTGTTATTTGGAAATATCTGTATTGAATACCTGGAAGCATTTCTTTTTGGTTTTAATGCAGTCATAACTTTGAAGAGAAGAGAACTGTATATCTCATTAACAGATCTAAACTGTTACTTTTAAAAATTAGGAAATTTCTTAGAGGGGAGAGGAGAAACATTAAAATGTAATTCCTGAGGGTGAATTACCACAGCACTAACCTTTTAAATAAAAAAGCAGAGGGAGTTAATTTTATTTCATATTGCTTCACATTATGTTGATATGAGGCAATATTCAACATAGAATGCAATGAACCAGCCATGCCAGTGGAGGATACAGGTCACTTGTGTGAACATGAGTTAGTGTTTCCTGTGTTTGGGTGTGTTTGGGTGGGGATCTTATGTATGAAAAAAGCATGTTATTTTCTCCATTTCCTGTATGTGAAGGAATGTGGGAAGAAAACCTCTTTATTGCTCTACTGATACAGAGAAGAAAAAAAAAGTTACTTTCCTTGTAGTTTGGGGTTTTTTCTAATACATTAAATACATATGTGTTAGACTTAATTAGCTTGTAAGAAATTTGCAGGAATTGGACATCCCAGTTTACGTCTGTTTGATAGTGGTAGAATACTGCTTTCTTGGAATTGTCACCATCAAGTCTCCTTTTGTTGATGATGGTGTTTAAGAGAAATGATAAATTCTTGTCCTAAAAGTTACAAATAAGCATGAAGCAAAATTCCAGAAGTCTTGACAATGGGAGATTATGACACTTCAATATAATGTAAAAAGAGCTTAGGCAGTGCCTTGAATGTTCTTTCTGTGGATTATGAACTCAGAATGTAAAGATTATGCAGCCAGAATAACAAGCAGATAACCCAATGTATCTATGTGGGTGCTTTTAAGTGGGAATGGGATATATTAAACACGGTATTTCTAGAGCCCGTTGCTATGTAATATTCATTTTGTGCAAATAATCCTTGTTCAGTTCTTAAGGGCTTAAAAACATAATTAACTGGTTGTATGTCTTCTCAGATTGGTCCAACCATTGTCCAACAAGTTACCACCAGGATGGAGCATGGACATACTTCACACAGGTCATGTACTGCTCTCCCTGGGTTTCCTACATCTCTGCAGTTGCCTGTTTCCACACTGTTTGGGCCTCCTTGTGGCTCACTGTTCAGCTTTATCAGGTACTATTTTCCCTCAGTTTATGCTTAGAACTTTTCCCCAGATGATTTGCTCCCATGAAAACCTTGTGTCTGCTTTCCTTGACTGGCTTCTGTCACAGCAAGGAGCTTCTCTTAAATCTCAGGGCAGTACTTAAATGCACCCTGTTAAAAGCAGGATCACAGTCTGCAAATCATTCCTACAGCTGAGTTCTGGGTTTACTACTCATCAAAAATTCCAAACCTATAAAAAGTATTTAAAGAAAACAAATGTATTTGACAAATGGAACTGGTATTAGTGCCCCAAAAATGACACAAAAGTTCAATAGCACAATTAGTCCTGAGTTTAAAATTCAGTGGCAGAGCTCAACAGTGTGTCATTAGACACATTGCAACAATAAAAGTACATAACCTGGATTTTATCTTGTCAAATTTCTTTTTTATGTTTTTCTCAGAGAGAGCTTGGCTATGCAAAGAAAGAAAAGCTGTCCTAAAACATCTGGGAAACAGCTCGTTTAGCAGCTTTTAGGAAAGATGTCACTGAAATATGTGTTAAGCACACTGAGCTAAAGACTTGTCTTATATCTTGTTTAATAAAAAAAAAAACAACTCCACAATTGAAATGTGTACTGCTAGATTCCTGCAGTATCCAAGTCACTGAGATATTGTGCTAGGGGAAAAAAACCAGGATCTAGGAAGGATGTTTACAGTTAACTACTGTGTTTCCTACACAGTCATTTCTAAATGTACTGCTTTGTGATATTTTGTGTGTCATTCGGTGAAGGACCCTTGCAGCCATTTATGAGGGTTTATAAGATTCGTGTTGATTAAAAAATTTAAAAATGGAATAGGTAAGGAAAAATGCAGAAAAGAAATCAAAGTTCATTGTTGAAACTCAGTGAAAGAAAACAGAGTCAAGAAAAGGGAAAAGTTATTGTTGAATCTCTAATATGTACTTCTCTTTTGCTCAAGTATTTTGGCCTTTTTTCAGGGGATCTTTTTCTACCGTTTTGTGTGGTAGAATATAGACAAAGTCTGAGGAGATTGGTGCCTAACTGTGATGGATCTTAGACTTCTGCAGACATGTGTGGAAGTGCAGTCTTTATAGACAGCCCAATTAAGCTTGCCTTGTCAGTGGAAGCATTCATGTTACAGCTTGCTGGGCTCTGTTTTAGCCTAAGTGACATTTAAAAACATACTTCTCAGTCATCAGTTATAGCAGTAGTTACTTATTAGTTAGATATGGCCAACCTCCTTTCTCATTAGTATCTTTTTGCATCACCAGAATTTTGATTTGTGGTGTTCATGTTGTAACCATTACTTACATTTTCCTTTCACTAAGATTGCATTCTTGGGGCTGACCTCTCATGAAAGAATGAATCTCCTGATACAGAGAAAATCTTCTAAGCATCCTGTTTCACTCAGGAGAACTCCATACAAGTGGGTATTGATTAACAGAGTATTTTAAGTGATTTGCTTCACTGCTTTATAAATGCAAAAATATGATGTGCTGGTCATGCCTGTTAAGAGTTGTGCTAAGAGGAGGAAGTGGACTTTGTTTTCCTTACTGAGAACTTCCTTTTCTCTAGGAAATAAACAACCAGCACAAGACCTGTGGGTTTTTTGTGCATGACTGTGTGCACAGGAAAAACATGTGCCAAAATCAGTCCATAGCACTAATCAGTAGACACTATTTTGGAGTGGGGGAGAGCTGTCCTTTAATTTGTTCATCAGTCTCTCTGTCTGTTGTGTAGGATCAGAAAGAGAACTAAGACATGAACTGGCCCCTTTACAACTTCTCTTGTAGTATTTAGAGAAATTGGTACCAAGGTTTCCCTGTTTCTTTGTTTCCTTATGTGTTAACAGATGGGATCTTACTAAGGACTAACTTTTAAATAGTTGAGTTCAACTTCATCTACTCTCATTTGTTAACGTAAAACAGATTGTAAAAGTTCACCAAAGGAATAATGCTCAATAGAGAACTGTTTAATTAAAAAAACCCAACTCCACAATTTTAAAACTGACAAGTTTATATCTGAAGTACTGTCTTGTGGTGAATGTGTAGTTTTGATGCTTGCAGTCTTCTTTTTTTAGGTTTATTAATGCATATTTTTCTCCTTTTCAGTCTTGGATGCTTCCAGAATCTTGCAGACTTTTTTCAGTGCAGTTGCTTTGGTGTGTTCAAACCCAACATAATTGACTGGACCAAGCAATACAATGTTTTTCATCTGGCAAAGGAGAAAAATGTTCATTCTGTGTGAAGTTTTGCTTAATTTCTAAAATGGTTGAGCTGAAAGCTAAATAAAACTGTATATTTTGTTAATTTTTCCAAATTCTTCTGAAGTTGCTTGGTTTTACTATTGTTTCAAATATTAAACCTTATCTTGCATAAGCTACAGCAGGTTTATATATGGAACAGTCATTGTGTGTCTGTGTGTATATGTAGTTTGAGCTGAAACTATTTAAAATTTTATGTGATGAGAGGACACTAAGAATATATTTTTTAAAAGTAAGTTTTTAGGGCAGAATTTCAAAACCACATTGGTACCCTCTGCTTTATCCTTGCAGATAATAAGACAATTACATTTGAAAATTAAAGTGAATGTTCATATTTTAAAACTTCATGTTATGGTTATATTGTAATTTTGTTTCTTATGCTGTGAAAACCTCCATTAAGTCTTTGTATTTGAAAGGTTTACATGTAATAAAATAGAGCTTTCATACTTCTAAGTGTATTTTTGCAGACTGAAATAGATTCAAGGGGCATGTGACCAGTGAGGTTTTTAAGAGCAAGTAGGCACAAAACCATAAGAGAAAGCCTGACTCTGCCTTATGTTTTCCACGTATATGCCTTGTTAGTGTATGAAAATGGGTAAGTTCATGATGAAAAATAGCAATGTAAATAAAAAGAGGGAATTATTCCCAGCTGCATGCATAGATCTTTAATGGCTAATGTCGGCCAAGAAAAGGCTACAGTGTCAGTCTGGAAGGGCCACTTGGACACTGTGGTGTGAATATAAGTCAAAGTTGGTAGCAATGAAAACCAACAGGGAAAGAAATCAAGGTCAGAAAATTAAATGCCATCTAGAACTGACAACATAAGAGTCAAGTAGTGCGATGAAACACAATTCTTGTAGTAAAGAAATGGGAGATTTCATTTATCTTGAAATCTGCAACATTGTAGAACGTAAAAGCACAAGCAAATTCAAATGGAAATAATGTGAAGCAGTAAGTACTTTATTGTAGCTTGAAAACAGACAGTAACAAAACTTACAACATTGGATTCTAGGAAAGTTTTGTTTTTCTTTGATAGAAAGAATTTCAAACCCTTTTTAATTGTCTCAAAGTGAATAACCTCTACCTTGTCACAACACAAAATGCCAACACCTTCAAAACACATCTAGGAGATTGGTAGGAATAGAGTACCATGGAGGACAAAGGAAAATACAGTCCAACTCGAACACTCAGACCCTGCACTCCATAAGGTATCTCTATGGGACACTAAGCTGAATCTAAAACTCCAATCTAAAATGTGCTAAATACTAGTTTAAGAAGCAATAATATTACACAAGGGTTTTTTGTCTTTGTTTACTGTAAAACAGACATGAACCTTCTTTTATCACTGTACCTTTTTAATCTAATCTAAGAATTTAAGATATAAGCTCACAAATTCTTCCTGCAAGGTAGAAAATCTTGCCCAAATGCCCTATGTTCTTAGCAATATATGATGCTTAATGTTTTACTTGACAACTATCACTTGGTGGCATCAACATCAGTTTGAGACTGTTGCATCCATTTCTTCTCATTCACATTCTTTCTTTTCCACTTGAGTGAGGCCACCAAACCCAATTCCTTTGGGACCGAAATTTTTTGCATAGCAAACTGCAAAAGAAGGAGGGGAGGATAAATGTTTTTGAATTCTAAATGTTCTCAGGTAGGGGTAAATGTCTTTTGGTTTTAGTTTTTAGATCACTACCAAATTTAAGTTAATAAAAGGAAGGAAATCTGAAATAGCTTATTTCCCACAAGTGTTGGCAGGTTTTAGTAGTGAAACTGAAATCACATATTTGAATTACACAAAAGTCACATCTGGTGATCTCAAAAAAATTAGGAAACTAACTGTAGATTTAAGATCTAAGTAATGTTTTCATTAAAGCTACTTTCCTGTCTGAAAATACTCGGTAAAACTTGGTCTGGTGAGTAATTCAGGCTGAGTAATGAGTCAGTAGTTTTCCAGGAGGTAAAAGAACTGGAGCATAGTTCTGAAACTATTGATGAGCATTTAAACCATTCCATTTGAACTGTGTATTGGTAAATGTGTGCATAGTTTTTTATCACAGCTCTGCTAAGGAAGTAGTAATGGTCAGCATGTTTCTCCTGATGTGGTGATTTGATCACTTGTGGCTGACAAACTGTACCCAAAGTCACAGAACTTCAATATTCTTCTTTAGGGCTCTCTATAAAGTTTAGCTTGGGATATAAAACCTTGGCATATTTTTCCCCCATAAGGTGTTTCTGAGAGTCAAGTGAAGTCTGTGAACTTTCAGAATTTGAGAACATCTAGATGTATAATTTAGCATCAATGCATTATCTTCTGTGCTACCACTACAGTGGAAGTATCTTTAATTGTCAAGAATTCCAGATGACCTCTGCAGATCTGTATCTATGTGGATTTTTTATTTTAGTGAGTGAGATGGTGCAGGTACAAGAGCCTGCCCAGCAGAGATGGCCAATGTTCTGTTAAAAGATCTGAGGGTAGATCTGAGAGATATTTGTAGAAAAATTACAGCATTAAACTTTAAATGTTAATAGTATAAGCTGCAATTGCAATGTTACCACGGCTCTTTGCTTTGCTTTCAGAAAGTTGTTAAAAAAAAAGATAAATTTCCTGAAGTTGGTTTTCCTAGATCTAAAGAGACTAATTTTAGATTGACTCAGTAACCCAGTTCAGCTCTCTGGAACTCTCACCTTTACAGTAGAGCTCTCCATCTTTGTCTGTAACATTCGTGGATTCTAAACTCTTCCCACAAATAGCGCAGCGGAAACACATCTTGTGCCAAGGCTGAGGAGATGAAGACAATTCATTGTATATTACAGAAAGTGCACAGGTACAAGAAATGAAGAACTACTGCTTTTTACAGTGTGAAAAGGTTAAAATCTTTTTGTTGATCTCGTGGCTTCCATTTTTAATCATTTCAGGTTAGTCTTATTTCAGTTACATTATTGTGCCATGTCAAGAGTTACCGAGTGACTTTGTTATTGATACACAGTTATTAATGGAGGTCTAGTAAAAAGCAGGGAGCAGGGAGTGCCCTTATTTTGGGCACTTCTTCAGTGTGCAGACATCATATTCTAGTGAGAGTTCCTTGAGCAGAGAGCTTTGCATGTCATTTGAGAAAGGCTTCTGTTTTTGTAGTTACAGGATCTCTTTAATATATCTGTAATTGTCACTACAAATAAATGTTTATAAATACTCCCCAAAGGTGGAGGAAGAACCAGGCTATACAGTAGTCAGGGGTTGTTCTTCAGACATCAATAAGAAGAGAAATGTTGGAGAAGGTTTACAAAAGGCACGTGATTTTAGACCTGAAAGTACATCCCACTCAAGCAATTTACTGCTTCATGTTTTCTTCATCGAGACTATGAAAGAAAATTTAAATGATCAAGGACCTATTAGCTACAGTTTATCACCATTATAAAACTGTTTTGTTTCTAGTGCTGAAGTAACTACTTACTTTTCCTCCTCCCATGATCTTCTCTGCAGCATACACTGATTTGCCACAACGGGGACATTTATCCACATCTACCATCTTTTTGGCAAACTTTGAAGCATTAGTTGGTGTAGTAGGGCGAGCAGGCTTTGGTGACCCCCTAAAACACAAGGTTTCAGTGCTTTTTAAATGCTGCTTCAAATGTTACCTACCTTAGAAAAAGTATTTAATGGGTTTTTTGGTAAGGGATGAAAAATACTGAATTGCTGTTTCTGATGTGCAAACTGGGGATAAAAAAGGGGAAAATCAAAGTATTCTAGTGAATTCTGTGTTGTGTGATGGAAAAGCTGGTACTGTAAGCTCTGATGTTGCCTGTTCTGGGCTGAGTGCATAGAGTTGACAGCAGCCAAATGCAGAAAAGATTGCATTTAATGAAAAGTGAAAGTAAAAAACAACTTTGTTTTATGGAAAAGCAAGAGGGAAAATACAAGCAGAAGACCACTCTCCTTTATAACTGGCTGTCTGCTGTTACTCAATGAGTAGAAAATAAAAATACGTATTTTTGCATACAGATGTTTCATTAGGCAGTGAAACATTTGGACAAGGGAATTGGGGTTTTTACCTGGCCCAGGGTCAAAAGCACGTCAGAAAAGTAGCTTTGCTTTGTGTTTCTGGACATTGTGTATTATGAGTTTATGCTTAAAACCTTTCGCAGAATGATTTCTGAATTACTGGATTGTTGGACTGCAACAGGTCATTATATCTACAGGATGTGACAGTTTTTGATGCAGAACTCTGCTAATAATGGCTTCATATCACAGAAGGAGCCACATTTGAATACATTGTTAAAGCTTTTATTCCCTACATGGCATATTAGTTAATTGGTTTCCTTATAGTTATACCAGAAGGAAGCATTGCTGATTTGGAAATGTGCCGCTTTGAGAGTCGTAAAAAAAAAATCCTGTAAAAATGTGTGTGTATGGCCAGTCTTCGCGAGCGAAGATTTGGGAAAGGTCGTTAACCCTTCGAGCCTGCGCAGTGGATTTTTTAGGTGAGACACAGTGTGCGCTGAACTGAGCCCACCCTTTAATCCTGAGGTTCATCTGCCGGGACCGAGCAAGCTTGGACAGTGGCAGTGAGGTCCTCAGGATGTAGGTTTGTTTTAGTGACCTTCTCTTAGATGGATGGCCTTACAGGGCTGACGAGCTCCATCTGCCCGGGGGAGTTTTTCCCTGGCCGGGAATTGAACCCGGGTCGCAGCGGTGTAAAAATGTATTGTCAGAGCTAATTATGCATTTTTGGAAGATGGTATCCCTTTAGAATTCCTTTGTTCAAACACATTCTCAGTGTGTTTGTGAGTGTTATTAAAGCCACAGGAAGGATTTAGAAATGTTATTTCCCCCACTGAGAGGAGAGCTAGCAGTATATGGTAGTGTGATTATTTCTCTAAGAGTAAAACCAAACTGGATTTTAGCCTCTGACAGGAAAAAAAAAAAATATATTTTCTCATTTTCTACAGTGAATGTGACTTTACCACTGTGCTACAAATGGCAACATACAATTGCAGTGGATATTTACAGCTGTGGTGGCATATAAAGGCTACTTCTGCACAATAATTGCCTATTGAAGGAGAAAATAATTTGTAAAGAAGGCTTAAAGAGACTGAGCATCATTAAAAACTGGTAAATTACTGTGTCCCTGGAAGGAAAGGGTGTAGGAAAGTCTGATCTGCTATTTACGCTGGATGTTGTTATGGAAACAGAAGAAAATGTCTAAAATACCCTGCTAAGAGACAAGTAGGACCAGAGAAAGGTGCTGTCAGTGGGGTTTGACTCACTGTTGCAGGTTCAAGCCCAGGTGGTCACCAGTGTCAGTGCTGAGGCATCCAGCCCCCTGTCCAAAGCCAACACCTTTGGGACCGTATTTTCTCCCATAACAGGTTTTGCAGTAGATTTCGGATTCGTGAGCTGCCACTGTGGTGCTGTCCAGAGCTTTCCTGCAGGCCACTGGATACAGGCAGAGAGAGGCATCTATCAACATTTGTGTTTTCAAAGTTGAATTCATGTGGTTCAGAGTAGTTACATTTATTGGTTATGTTTTGTTTACCTTTAAAAATATAGGAAAAGGAGTTGGTCAGTATAAAACTGGACTGGGCTGTTATTAAAATAGATGTGTGCACACAACATGTTCCTCTTTTACCTCTCTGAAGTTATACTGTAGCCCCAGGGAAATCATTGGCTTGTCAAGGCAATTTGTCTAGATCTGTGATGTTAAGATGGATTCGAGATAACCATCCTAAACTCCCAAACCTTAAAAAAGGGGGAAAAGGAGATTGCAGGGATGTTGATTCCACTGAGCATCTGGACCTTTCAAAATATTCTTTCTGAGTCTGTGGTGGCTTTCTCAGCTCAGCCCAAGCTATTTTGATGACATTTGTTTCTAAAAGAGGCTATAATATAATACCATGTCCAGAGTCAGGTAGGATATGTTGGTTTGGGGTTTTTTTTAATATTATTTGTTTGTTCAAGCTGTGGCACCAAGGCAAAGGAAGTAAATCTCAGCTCCATTAGACTTCCTCTGGGATGACAGCAGTATGACTAAAGCCATTCCCAAAACAGAGACCTCTTACAAGTCGTGTTTGTTACAGAGAAATACGGCTTGGCTTAGCTCACTAGGAAAGATCTGAGAGACTTTTGGACAGAAGATGCCATAGGAATGCCCAGCTTTCACCAGGGAATACAAGTTATGTCCTCTGCAGCACTACTTTAAGCCAAGCCTCAACTTGGACGGACTAGAAGCTACTGAGTGCTAACAGCTGCTTATTTGGGGATCTTGGTAAGCGAGTATCTATGTTTTGAGAAATACAAGGCACACCCAGAGCTAACTGGTGTTGCTGAGATGAGTTCCAAGCGTGGCTATTTTCATGGAGTGGGCATGGAAGCTCAATTACTCTCTCACAGTTCTTTGCTTATCTGAAACCTGGTCAGTGTTTAGAGTTTAAATTCTGTTACTGGATCAGTGGATCCCCTTGGTGCTTATGCATAGAAATGGGACAATAATGAATGGAGAAAAAAACAGTAGCTACACTCCTCAGCTGCTTGTCAGCTGCTTGTTCCACTCTGGGAACTTGGTGTGAGAAAACCTCCACCCCATTGAGAGAGGAAGAAGCTCTCAATTCAGAGAGCCTGTAGAAAACCAGGATTTTCTAGGATGCTAAAAAATTAATATTTCAACACTTCTTACGAAGTCAACAGTGGTTGATAGAGGCAAAAGAAAAAAAAGCTAAAGCCTTCTCTCCAGCTTCCTTTGAGCAAGTGCATGTCCTGCAGAGGGCATACCAGTCATGCATGAACTGTGGATAGCTTGGAAAATCAAGTTACTTAGTTCATGTATGCACCAGAAAGGTGTGAAATACAGAAGTATTGAAAGTGGCTGGAAGTGCAAGCTCTAGAGGAGCCAGCTGATGGCTTGCCCATCTGTTTATTTTAAGTATCCTCCTGTTGATCAAATTCATCCACCTCAGGAAATTTAAGCCAATACTGAAATCTCTGCGGCTTTAATTATAGAATACCTGGAATGGTTTGGGTTGGAAGGGACTTTAAAGATCATCCAGTTCCAACCCCCTGCCATGGACAGAGACACCTTCTGCTAGACCAGACTGCATAAAGTACTACTTATGTGTCCCCAGCCCTCTGCTTTCCTCCTCCCTGTACTGCATAGAGAGGAAAATGTTTTGCAAAGACCTTTATAGTTAATAGAGATAAAATGAAGGGCTTCTGTAAATGTGTGAATCTGATCTCCTGGTGCGACAGTCTCTTCTGCATCGAGATGGTAATTAAGTTTGCTAAGGGAGTTAAGGGCCGATGGAAACTCTAGCAGCAGATAAAGTGTTTCTATTTCTGGTACCTCAGGGATAGAGTATCAATTCACCACAACAGATGGAGCAGAAGCCCTTGAAGTGCTATTGTTGAAATAACTTTGAGACCTGTCATCTGCCAACAGATCCTGGTCACCCTCTGGCACTGAGTAGACTCAGGTTGACAGTGTGAGATTCTGCCAAATGTCCCTCACAGCTGCAGTTTGAGTAAAACCTGACAGGGAAACAACAATCTGCAGGTAAAGAGCAGCATGGGAAGTAGAGATTGTTGGAAAGAGGTTTCTCTCTCATAATGTTTGTAGGGCAAAACTATGGAGCGAAGAGAGTGTGATTTATAGTTTAGCTTGTCTGATTCTTCCTGTGTTAACAGATTGCTTTGAATTGTTTATAATTTTGCTGAAATTGAACTCTTTGTTTGAAAACTACGGATCTGTTTTGTCTGGTCAAATATTATGTAAAATATATGATATATTTGAAATATTTTTAATATTGAAATATAGAAAAGCTCAGCTAAACAGGTTAACTCTTTCCATACCTGAGGTTACATTGGGGAGTATTGGTTTCCTTCTGTCAAGAAATGAAATCCTATAATTGGTTCATAGAAAAGCCCATGAATGTGATACATGATCCTGAGGCATCCAGAGCTGCTGAATAGTGTGTGTGAATCATGGTAAAAGTAAAACCAATTAACATACCTCTCATATGCCAGCTGGGCTGAGATGCATCTTTACTTTTTGACCTTAAACATATTTCTTATGGGAATACTTTTTTTGGTATCTAACCTATTAATAAGTTAGCTCAGACTTACAACCACAAGGGGAAGATAAAGTAAAATAAAAAATCCACAACAAAATACACAACCAACCAAACAAAAAAGCCACCAAAACAAACCAAACTGTTGTCAGAATGTAACATATATATATTGTTTATCATGAACCACTTAAAAAAAAAATCACTTATACTAAGAATGAAATTTAAACTTGATAAATATTATTAACTATGTTCTGTTAGGACAGATGCTTATTTTTATTAGTTTCTCTGATATTTAGTATTAATTGTTATAAGCAGCACATGGAAGCAATAAGAAGGCACTAGTTGAGACTGAGATTTTTTCTTTTACATTTCTGTAAGAATTGGCTGAAAGTTGTCATATAACTGAAAAGCTTTTGAAGGAATTCTTTCTTATTCTGCCTTTTAGGCATCAATTGCAGGGCACTTGGAGAAAGCCAAGTAAACTCCAGTGTGTCCTTTGAACTTGTTCTGCATTGACTGCACCATGTCAGCTAAGTGTGTTATAGCCTCATGCCTCAAATAAGAAGTCTCTTTCCATCTGGGAAAAGAGGGTGAAAAATTGGATTCAATGGCTTCAATGGAATTCATACTATAAAGGTACTAAATCTCAAGCATTGTCTGCAAAATAAACTCTTCATCTACTTTTAGTTCTTAGCAAATTGTTTGCTCTCCCTCCACAAAGGGCAAACAGAGCTGAATTGATACCTTCTCTCTGATTTTTTTTTTTTAGGTGCTAACTCATCTGCAGAGAAAACAAGATTTCTGGAAACCATCTGCCAAACATCACAGTGGAGTGTGGGAGGGAAAGAGCAAGTGAAAGTGAACTACATGAAATATGGGGGGGAAAGAGACTAAGGTAAGTGCAGAGTGTTGGTTGGAGGTTTTGATGCCCCCGGGTTGCTGTCTTCCAGCTTTTCTGTGTGAAATGGATTAATGTAAGGACTCACTGTCAAAGTAGTCATCTCCTCTAACAACCTAATAAGACATCCTTCTGTCTGATGAGTGTTTGTTTAGTTCTGCTGGACTTTTTAACTTGAAGCAAACCTGTAATATGCCAAATTGTGGGACAGAGGGGAAGGGTATCTTGGAGGTGGGCCATGATACCATGATCCTGCAGCACTTGAGTGTCCCTAACAAAAACCATCTAATGCTTGGAAAGAGAAAAGCCAGGAACCCAAGATGCAGATTGCTTGGGGTAAAGGGCTAGAAAACTGCCTGCAAAGTAATACAAAAGTAAATGTACTAGAATTGATGCAACATTTATACAGAACTATGGGGATGTTGTGAAGTTGAACCAGTGTAGCCCGGCTTACTGCAGAGGAAGCAGGACTTGTGGAAGCTCCTTCCATTGCACTGGATTTCCTCAGCGTGGTACACGGTCTTTTCACAGGCACCACATTTGGCTCCACCCCCCCAGTTTGGCATCCCTGTCTCTGAGAGGTAACCTAGAAAATCAAATTGAAAAGTGAATTATTTTAAACAGAACAGCTTGATTTTTTTAAAAAAAGTTATTATATTTTCCCCCCCTCTCCAGTCAATTGCTCTTGCATACTTGCAATGTACTACCCATGGGTGAAGGAGCTACCCTGGTGCTTTAGGGGCATGGACAGTCCAAATCCTCTGTCCTGTGTGACCTTCTCTTGTAAATAAGGCTATTCCTTAGCTTAGTATATTGTGATGGTAAATACGTGAAATGATTGTGAGGTGTATCAGTGAAAAAGTGCTAATACCACTGAAATTTCTTCTGGAGAAGTGGATCTAGGATTTATTTTCCATCAAATAGTCATTTACTTTTAGTCCTGCCCTCCTCTGTACCCCAGTGTAGCCTTTTCCCCTCAGTTTTTGCTTAGTGTTGATCTGGTTTTTGAGGCAAATTTTAATGGAGGCTAGCAAATACTTTGGAGCTTTACTGGAGTGAAGCAAAAGTCTGGACATTATTTGGCATTAAATTTTCTACAGAACAGCTTCCTACCTTGACTCTCTGTTAATAGGTAGACTAGTTATACCTCTCCAAAGCAAGTGCTGCTTCATCCAGTACCCCATAAGCTGCCTTGGTCACACATTCTTTGCCAGTATGATATTTTTTTATACAATTCATACCTGGATAATTCCACCTTGAAGTTTAACAAGGGCACTTTAAGAGGACACATCAATAGAAACAAGTTGTTTGTTGCTTTTCTGAATTCCTCATGAGAATTCAGAAGGTTCCCAGCTGCAAGGTCCCTGTGCTGCACAGCCATCGCAAGGTAATAATACATAGGTTCCTAAGGTAGGTTTCTTTCTTTCTTTTTCAATTGTTTTTGAAATGTAAACATAAGGGAAAAGAAGAGCAGTGGTTGCTGTTGGTTGCTCTTGCAGTGACTGTTGAAGTGACTTGGCCAAGGTCACAGGAGGGCATTGTGAGGGGCAGGAGCCCAGCTCAGGTGGCCTGATGGCTCAGTGCCCTTCCTGATGATTGTGCTATCACACATCAGAAACAAGCCCAGCCCTCAGGCTGCCCTTCTGTTTTCTTGTTTGAGTCATCGTTTCTGGAAAGACTGGGATGTCATCTTGTCACCTGCACATCATATTATCAAGCTCCTGGCACAGGCCTTCCTTCTCCTTCTTGGAAAACCAGTCACCTTCTTATTATAGTTATTTTGAAGCCTGCTTGTGCTATTTGTGTTTGATTAAATTCACCATAAGATACTTTCAACTAAGAAAGGGGTTTTGAACACTGAATCAGGCCTGCCACCTGAGAATTTTCTTCTAAGATTAAGTGAGAGATAGAGGGGAGTTTAGAGTGTTGTAAGTCACAGTGGTGATGTAACATAAGCCAGTATTTTCAATTACTTGCATATTAGACTAATATTTTACTATATATTCACACTGGACACTAATGTCCCCTGCTTATCATCATTGTAGTGACTTCCATTCTGTAACCTTCTGAATTTCAGAATGAAATGAACAATGTCTACATGCCAGCTCTGCAGCCTGAAGGGAATTCTTTCTGACAACTAACACCAAAAATCCTACAATGGTATAAGAATCTGTCCAGCAAAAGGAAGGTGACATGAGAGTGTGTGCACACACTGAAGCCATAGCACTGGAGACATGGCAATGTGAGCAGGTTTTACAGTCAGTGTTTGATAACAGTGCAGGTACCAACACATCCAAACCTCTGCCTTAGCACAGCAATGATTAGTATCTCTTTAACCCTGTGTAATTAAATAGTCACTATTGTGACTGGTACCTGTGGTAGACAGCACACCTGTCATCCTCATGCAGGGTCCAATCTCCCCTCCTCTTTGTGAGGCTGATTTGTGCTCAGCTGAACACCCTCCCCAGCTCAGTCAGCCCAGTCCTTTGCTGTAACACAGCAGCACCATCGTTAATCTCTTCCAGACCCTCTCAGCTCTCTTGGGAGGCTGCTCATGGACTGCTGTGGCAGTTCCAAAACAGTAATGATGCAAAAAGGAAAAGAAGACTCATCTTTCCTCTAATTCTGTTTATCTGGTGTAATGAGTAAGAAGCATAAACCTAATGTAGATGAAGTAAGAAACAAAACTAATTGCATGCAAGAAACATATAGTGGATTTGATCCCTCTCACTCAGTGAAGCCTTTACTGAACAGCACTGCTAAATTCTTTTTTCATTTATTTTAAATGTGAGATAAAGGCACAGAGAGAAATCTTTCATGTAAATAGAATCTTATTCCACCATTCTATATTTTCTTCTATTTTTAAAGTACTTTCATGTTGGTGCCATTTTCTCTTATGAAAATAGTTCAAGTGATGCTTCAAGCATTTTAAAAGAAGGAAGAGAGACTGGGCATAACAATCAGTTTTGTGACACTTTCTTGAAAATTAAAATGAGATTTTTGTGTTCCCTTTCAAATCAGGTTTCCAGTGGAATCCCTTCCCAGCTGAGGCAGCACTGGTAGCTGCCAGGGAGGTTTGTACCTCTGGTCTCTGTAAAGCTATTTGTGCTGTGTTAGTTCCCCTCAAAGGCACACCAAGAATCTCTGTCTTTGGCAATGGGATAGTTGTTGGAAAGTAGCTCCAATTACATCATTAGCTGAAGGGGGGAAAATAATCTCTTAAAAAGTCTGATAATGTGTGATAGTGAACCTTGTGCTGTCAGGGGCCATGGTTAGAGCTCTCAGAAGAACCATTGTCCCTGAGGCTAATTATAGTAACATGACTGGGCATGCATACACATTTTCCATGTTTTCTTGGCATCACCTGATGGGAAGCTGTAGGAGGAAGAAGAAAGTCACAGTAAAACTACAAGGATGCCAGGGGAAGAACAGCCATGTGTGCCACGATGTCTGCGCTGGCTGGAGTAACAGCTGGGTGAGGTACCAGGGCAGGTTCTGTCCTTGCTTTGATCATCTCTCTGGACACTGAACTGCAGTGCCATCCCTGTGGATGGTGCCTGTGCAAATAAAGTCCACAAGGTACATGGCATTCAGTGTTTTCTACTCGTCTAAATTATAAATGGTGGATAAATCTCCATCTTAACAATGTGCAAATAGAACTCAGTCTTCCACTTGTTGTCAGAAAAAAATATACCCAAAATCTTCACTTCACATAATTTCATTAGATGTCAGTATCTAAATCCCCTTGAAATTCCCTGAATTTAGTTGTCTTAATCTGATTAACTTGCAGTGTCTGCTCACCACATGGTGCTTATATTCTCGTGATCTAGTGGGAAGTAGAGTGGACTCATCCTAAATGTAATAAATGTGTTTATTTATTATTAAATAAACTTTTGAGTGTTAGTACTGCAACACGTAGGCACTCATGGTACTGTTAAACTGGAAGAGTGTTCTTGAACTTCCTCTGTTACTATTCAGCAGCTTGTATTGTTCCTCAAAATGCAGTTACTATATGGAGTAGAATTTATACACAAGATATGCAGCCAGGGATATGTGCCTCCCGTTATTTAGAGCTTATATCACAGCTATATGGGCCAGACTTGGAGCAAGGGAGCCTTTGAAGTGTTTGTGTGCTCTGCACAGGCATGAAAACATTGTGAGCCGTCTTCTTTTGGGCTGTTAGTCATACTGTACAAATCTATGTGTCACATCACTGTCACAGAGTGTCTTACTCTAATCAAAGTGCTATTGATAAGAATATAACCCAAAAATATATTTAGATCCACTGATCTCAATGGGTGGTGGACACAGTACTGGCCTGATGCAGTTGTGTAGAGGAGTAAAATGCAGTGCAAGTGCCAGACAGTGCTGCAGGTGAAAAAAGTCTTGAAAGTAGTTTTGGTGCTTCCATTCTAAACACAAGGTTTTCCCTTTTACATGCTCATGTATTTGGCAGTCTGGAGCTCAGGCCTTATCTGAATGGGCTGCAGAAGTTGTGTACTATGTGGCTGGGAGGATTATCTCTGGTGCCACATATGCTACAGGATGGCTTTGAAGGGGATAAACAGAATGGGAAATATTGGCCTTTGTGAGCACTGGTAGTAGAATTACTGAATGGGAACTGGTGGGTAGGATATGCCTTCCATCTCTCTCCATTTTAGTCTCAGCTACATGCTTGGTCTAGACTCAAAGAATACCAATGCCTTACCTAATGAATAAGCAATAATGGTATCAAATCCAAATATCCCTGTCTACACTGAAATACAAGTATTAAGGCTGCATTTGAAATTCTTTTCCCCACTGAAGTCTGTGGGAGATGCCAATGCAGCCAGGACTTCATTCTGGTATCTAATCACAGCTTTGCTGTGACCTGTCCTGTGACCACCAGTGACTCATTTGACGTCCTCAGTGTTACGCCCCCACAAGCACTGGGGGGGTAACGATATATCTCTAAACAGTAGCAATAAAATGCTGCTCTAGTTTCTCTCTTTCACTGCAACTAACACTCATGGGGAGGTTTTATCTCTCTCTGTTGGTCTGCAGTGCAAGGCACAATTCCTGCCACTGCATCTTGAACAGCCTGAAGGTGTTTCTGTCGAAATCCAATCCCTTGCAGAATGAGTTCTCTCTCAGCAGGACAAATTCACAACAGAGAAAACATTTGTGTTTGAAAGTTGAGCTCTTTTAATGAAGATGTGATATTGTTTATACTCTTATTTCTTCTGATTCATTCAGTGGACTTTGGATACAGGTAAATTTTAAGTTTATTATGAGCTTCCACCATGATCTCATAACGATTAGCATTTTCCCTTCATTTCTGCAGTAAAGCAACACATAGAAATCAAGGGGTGGGAATTCCGACACTGACACAAGAAAGTAAAAATTGATTTTGCATTGACACTGGTCACCCTAAGTTACACACTCCTTTTGAAACAAAAGATTTTAACTGGCATGATATGAGGCATGCGTTGTGTGTAGCTGATAGTTTCCCATTGCTTTCATCTCTGTTCTTCCAAATTATCTATTATTTTCTAGCATAGGGATGCCATATTTCTTTTGAAACTTCCTTGATGTACACTTTTGCAGAAATTTAAGTTTGCATCTCCAAAAAATATGGTATCCTGAAAAGGTACTTCATTCATCCTACAAGTAGGACAAGGTACTTCATTCTGACTTAAAAACCAGTGACACCCCACACTCATATATTTGTAAATATGTGCTTAGAGTTCAGTTTGATCCATGTGGCTGTGGAAAGCTGCATCCTGCTGTACAAATGTCCCATTCCTTTTTTCAGACCTAATCCTGGGCTATCAGCTTTCACTTTTCATTCCATGAGATCCTTCTCTAAATCCTTTCTGTGCACTAAGTCTTTTAAGTGCCAAGTAAAGCTATTACCTACTTTGAAATAGCACTGTGATGATTAAGACACAGAATTATTTTATCCACATACGAGCCCTATTCTTTGAAAAGCTTTCTACCTAAGGGTAAAATTATTTCAAAGGAAAAACATGTATTTATTTATTTATTTAAATTATTGGGGCTTTTCTGAAGACTTGACCAATCACACTCTCTTGTAATGCTTGAGTGATGGATGTGGGAATAATTCTTTCATCCTGCATCCAGTTATCTAGCAATTTTCTTCCAAGTCTGCATAGAAGTTTTCTTCCTATTTGATATAAAACCAGCTGGTCACAAATATTAAATATTTTGAAGTTTTGGGGGATGCTGTTTTGGTTTTTTTACTTCTAAAATCCTATTAACTGAGAAATCATGAAAGCACCCAAATTTATATGCTTTGTATATATGCTTTTTAAAAACGAATCGTTTGTGGAAAAATAATTCGGTAGCTTTGAAACACAATTTTTAAGCACTTCTGAAACTTCTGTTATCCAGCCTTTCATAGTCAAAATGAGTGTCTGTAATGAGGATCCCCACAACTCTGTTCTTGCAACACCAGTAGCTACTCCCCAGGCTGAAAAGTCCAGAAGAATCTCTTATGAGGTGGCTACTCCAAACCTAAAATACTGCTCTCAGCTCTGCAGGAATCATGTTTCTGTACTATGCCTGCACATTTTTCTTTGTTAAGCAACCACCTATTAGGAAAAAATTGCCCAAACCCTTGTATCAGACAGTCTTGGCAGAACCCGCTGGATGCAACTTACCAGAGTTGCTTGAAGTGTCTCCCTCTTTCCTTAGGTCTCCAAGAGTTGGAACAGGAGGGTCCCTGCACTCCTTAAATGCAGTGACCACCACTGTCAGCCCTATAAGCTGGGAGGGGAGGGGAATGAGAGTTTCAGGGATCTGAGCAATGCCATTGCTATCACCAAGCTGAAAATAACCTCTGACAAAAGCCTGGCATTTTGTTCCCCTATGTCCACTTGTGAGTAGGTGGACAACAATGCAGCCCCTTGGATTACACCTAAAGGACATTCCTGACTGCAGCCTAACAGATCAGAAATAAAGATTAAAGTTTTATAGTTACTCTCCTGCATTGCTTAAATGTGAATCATGAAATAACAGTCCGTTGAAATGAGGATTTAGTTATTAATGGTCACATTGCCAATATTAAATTGTTAAAAATAATAATAAATCAAAACCTGTTTGCAGCACCCCCTGGAACACAACATTTGTAACCCAAAAAGCATTTAATTCTGTAGTTCACGATTTGATAGATACAACTAGTTTGCCTTCTAGGATACAGGAAATTATGCTTTTCACTGTAATCTTTCATTTTTTTACTGTTTTTAGGCATTAAGATGGTTTGTTAATATGTATAACATTTAGTCTGTCTGATAAACTGCAGTTATATTTGGCATGCCTGATCAGTCCCTTGGAAATGGATGATGCTACAGATGTGTTAGAGAGGTGAGCAATAAAGTATGAAGCTCTTAAAATTCACTTTTTACAAGCTTTTATTTTACAGGCTTTAAAGCTTTAGATGCCAATTCTTATTTTCTATTGGGATGCCTGAATTTAGCAACTTTGTTTGGCATCATGGACTTCACTGCGTGTGAAAGGGCCAAGCCCTTTACAGCCCAGGGGTTAAACACCAGAACTCTGAAGCCAAAATTCTCAGGGAATTTCATGGGAGTGTAAGGAAATTAAATACCAAATCCACATCAGATTTTAGGGGTCTGTTTGCTCAGGCTGCTATGCAAACTCTTAGGAGCTTATAAATCCATTTGCTTTTGAGTCAGGCAAGGTTTTATAATGCAGAGACAGATCCTTGGTGTAAAGTTGAAGGACTGTATTTTCCTAAGCAGGAGAGCCAGAGTCCATCCCTTTTTGGTCATTCCCCCTGGGTAGTTAATTGGACTCTTCTGCCTGTGTCAGATAATTCCAAATGCAGAGGGGACAGTGCAGTGTGTGTGGGATTGTGGCAGTTTGAGCCACATTAGAAATCTAAAAGTCCAATTTCCAGGCTTCCCCCCACCCCTTCCCACAATTTATACTAACACTGGAGAGAAACTTTCAGGCCAGAGGCTTCTGTAGGGGGAAGGGGAAGTATATACATTTATTTACACAAATAAATATACTGTACAAACTAAAAGCAACTATATACATATATATTACATTTCTGTCAGTCCTTTCAAGCCCCTCCCTTTAACTTTAGTCCAGGAAGAGTCTTTTCAGGCTGGGAAGTAACCAGTTTCTCCCTTGTGGGAGTGTTCGGGGCCTGAACGCTCCCCCCTCACCAAGCTCTGGCTGTTTGTTGCAGTCTTTCTCCTCACGAAGTCCAAGAAAGTAGCTTTGAGTCCTTGCTCCTTGGTCTGCTGTGTGATCTCTCCCTCTCGATCTCATACCTCGGTTCGTAGGCTGCTGCAGTGTAGTTAAGCTTATCAAGTGTCCTCCGAGTCAGTTTTCAGCTGCCCACGGTCAGCTTTGGCAGGGCAACTGCCGAGCTCTTGGCCCATCTCCAATTTCGCCTGGGATTCTTCTCCGGAGTGCCGCGCCTCCTCCTCCGGCCCGTCTCTTGGCTCAGCCCCGATGCTGAGCCTCTCCTCCACTTCACAGCGGAGGGAAAGAAAAAGCCCCCCTCCACAGCTTTAACTGCAGAAAGGAGGGGGAAGAGAGGGCTTGGCTGCAAAGCCTGCCTCTCTTCTCTTTACCTCAGGTGCTGTGAATATACATAGCACATACTCCAAATGCTGCTTCCAGCTCCGGCCCAGGCAGAGTTGGGGGGGCCGCAGGGCTCCCCTCTGCCCCCCGGAAGGGGGAAAGAGGGAGCCCAGGCACCCCCTGGCCTCCTACACCTACACGCAGCAGACACCAACAGCAAAACAGAAAGACTGCCAACCACTTCTGGTGCTGTGTATATATGATTTTGAGCAGAAGCGAACAACGAGTGGTGACTGGCTCTCCAGGGAACACTGCCCTGGCACCCAATCACCTCTGAGCCCCCCAGCCTCTCACGGGGGGCCAATTTCAAACCATGACAGTGATGAAGGTTTCTTTTAAGAAGGCAGTGAGGAGGGGTTGAGGCAGGACTGAGTTCACTATTGGAGTGCATGGGAAGCACTGAGAAGCTTCTAAAAAGCTTTGCACCCTTGGTGATTCATGTTAGGATCCCTAACATTTGAGAGCGCTGAACCTTCTGTAACCTTCACTCGTGTTTTATATATCGTGTCCTTGGATGGATTTGCACCGTAACCAACTGCAGGGAAATCTGCAGAGAAAGATTTTGCCCCCAAAATATGTCTTTTCCCTTTGAATTTGGAAGAGGATTTAAGGGGAAAAATGCAGTTTTTAGTTTTCCCGGTGTTGGGTGTTGCTTAATTTCTTTACTACTGTGTGCCCCTGTGAGGAAGTGCGTTGTTGAGAGGGTCTTAATAGCTCCAAGGAGCAGTTGGCATTTCATATAATTCCTGCTCAACTGTGATTAGCAGGACCTGGGATTGGAAGAACAGGCTTGAAACATGCAACTGGAGCTGCACATGCATGAACTGGGTCAAAGATGTAAATCAAAGGCAGGGATTAAGAAGCCCTGCTCAGAGAAGTGGAACTCAGTGAATCAAAAGCAAAGCAAGTCTGAGGAGTAGAGGAACTTTCCAGGAGGACATCAGGTGCTCAGGCCACGTTCAAAGGGAGGTGAGGCAGGTGGAAAAAGGGGCCCTTTGAGCAGCTTTTCAGCTTGCAAAATGAACAATCAAAAGGAAAGGTCCCAGCGAAAAAGCAACTGTAGTCACAGGAGGCAGGGGACGCTGGACAGCATGTCAGAATGTATGCTTGGCTTTTCAGGATACAGCCATTTGTGAGACCCTTTCACCAACCCTAATTACTGTAGTTTCATTAGTCTGTCAAATGTGGTGTCTGAAAATGAAATGTTTGGAGTTTGTTTCCTATGAGTAATGCAAGTTTCTAAAACCTTTGCCTTTATATTTCTAGAATGAAATCAATAGCAGGTGTAAGGAAGATCAATCAAGTTATCCCTTTGGAGAAGAAAAATCTACTCTCTGCTGCAGTGAGAATTCCTCCATCTTGCAGCTTTTATTCTTTTCTCCCCCTCATTTAGTATTTTCATAGTGATCGTATTCTGTCAGGTGTATTTTGTATTATAATTTTGCATTATTAAAAAGCAGCCCAGATAGTTTTACTGTGTTAGCTGTTTTGACTATGTTTTTTTACCCCAGTCCAAGACTGAATCTTAGGCTTTGCTACCATTTCTCCTGTCCTAATTTGGTCTGCCAGGCACATTTGACCTGGAAAAGCAGATACATTGTATTTTGATTTAATCTGTTAGTTATTCCTCATTATCTGAGTGTGAACTGAGTGAGGAGTCTTCATCTTTCTTCCTTCAGTGTAGAAGAGGTGCTGTATGTATTTAAATTTAAATTAATCATTTAAATTAAATGGTCTAACTTAACTTGTTTGAAATTTTTTTGACATTTGGACACACTTTGCATAAAGATACTCAGAATCCCTTACTTCATAACTATGTTTTCCTCTAACTGTTGTTGTTAGGAGCTATAATATCTTGTGACAAGAGTTCAGAAGTTACATCAAGTTATTTAAGTCCCTTTCTGATGAAATTCCATTTTCCCCTTCCTTCAGAACACAGAGATGCCCTTATTTGGCAAAAAAAGAATGAAGATTCTTTGCCAGTGAATACAAAATGTATTACTTAATTCAGATAATCTAATTTGATCAAACAGAAAAAGTCAATGCAGGGTTTTATGTAAGTTTAATCTGAACAAATTGATTTAAAAATACAGTATAAATAATTCTTAACTTATATAAAAATCGATTAAGAAAATTTGGGGAGATTTTTGCTTTTTTTACTAACTTTACAAAAGAGCATTATTAAACATAGAAGCAAAACATTTTAACTATGGCCTTTTTGTTAAGACATAAAATATGTACACACTCACAGTACTTTTTTTTTGGTGCAAAATAGGTACTGACTGATAGACTGTACCTTTCTGTACAAAGACAATTTCAGCTTACTTTGCATAGAAGAAAATCAACACACACACACACACACAGAAAAAAAAAAACCACTAGATACATAACTTTGTTGTTAAAATACTTCAGGTAAGCCTTTTGGAAAAAATCATTAGGTATTAACTCTCATTAAGAGTCAATTTTATTTCTAAAGCATTAATTAAGGCTATTCCAGCACTGAGGTTTTGCCAATACATGTCCAAAATGTATTTTGGACAATGCCAGACGTGTGCAGTGTGTTAGCAGTAATTATGCCCGTTAACACATTCAGCAATTCCATATCCCAAAATTAGTCTTCCAAAACTTCAAGTTTTCGTTGAGGAATATAAAGAGTTCCTTGAGAGATTCTCTCGGTACCATCTGAGTTTGTAGATAGCGAAGATCCAGAATTTGGGCCTCCTGGTGTGCGGAAAAAGCTTTCTGTAACTGCCTGAGGCTCCAGAGGTTCCTTTGGAGCAGAAGGCTGAAGAGAAAAAGTTACTTTCATTTAAGGGGAATAAAGGTGAATTCTAGCTCTAGGTTTCTGCAGGATGTTAGCAAACTCTTTCCCCCCCCCCAAAATTTAAAAACTTAACAACTTTTTACAAAGAATTTACCTGTATTCCTTGATATAAATATATATAAGTAAATAAAAGTATGATTTTTCTAATCCCCTCCTACCTTTTTTTTTTAATACAAACAGATATTAGGCAATACAGTATTAAACAAAATATACAGGAAAACTTCCTGGAAGAAAAAAGTATTCTTTAAAGTCCTTTACAATCCTATCCTATTAAAAGAAAAAAAAAAGCTAATATTAAACACAAGAACTTGCGAATATTAGGGAAGTAACAAGAAGGAAAGATAAAGTAACAAAGGGACAATTTTTTGATAAGCATAATTTCAGATCTATGCAAAATCCTCCCTCTAAAACAGTTGTCTCTTCACATCTTGTCATCTTCCAGGTGGCTCCACTTCCACAACAAATAAGTGACTTATCTTCCTTGCTAACCTCTCAGTTCTATCGTACTTAGGCTGGCCTTCACTGCTAGCTCTTTTTGGGCACTGCTGATTTCTAAAGATCAAAAGAAAATGTTTATTTAAAAACTTTACCTGCCGTAAAGGAATTGCTGCACTGTACTTCCCACTCAACCCACCATGGCCAAGTTGCAGTATATTTGTACTTACCTTCCCTTCTTGCACGTTCATGTTTCCTGAGCTATGGCTGGTGTTTTCTGCTTGGGAAGAGACTGGCACGTGCTGAAGAACAGGATTTGCAGGAACTTGCACACCAGCAGGTAATAGTCCTATGTGTTGCAGCATAAAGTTCAGAGCTGAAGAACTTGGATTTTGGGCAGAACTGGCATTGTTTGAATTGAGACAGGAGTTGCTCAGTACAGGTGCAGCAGCTATGGAATTTGGTGACAGCATAATGTTCAAGGGTGTTATATGAAAAGCAGGAATGTTAACTGTTTTCAGCTCTGAGGCTGTCACTGGAATGACACCTGAAACAGAAACATCAAGTGTTGAAGGGGATCAAGAACTGAGGCTCAGGACATTGTGCTGTGACTTCATTAACTCAGTAGGATGAATCTGGCCCGCAATTCCTTAAACCAGACAAGTCTATGCCTGTTTTATTAAACACTCACCAGTAATGGGTGAGCTGTAGGTAGGGTGCTGTAAGGAACACATCCCAGCTTTCTCTTTATTGGAGCAGTCTGCCTTTGTGCCATGGGTGCAGTGAGTAAGAGGAATAAGATAACCAGAGGGAAAAAAAGTCTGACAAAGAAAAAGACGACACACTTTTAGCTCAAACATGTAATAAACAAAATCCAAATATGTTCTCCCAAGCTGCATCTCCCTTGCCCTGTTCTTATTCTCTATCCTCCACATCCCCAGGATCCTGTATTCCATGCTCCTGCTACCTTTTGTCTGAAACGAGACACAACTAACTCAAGGACATGCTCTTAAAAGACCACATACAAGTCAGCTGGCTCCATTTCCTGCTGATATCCTCAGTGATTAACTAAAAATCCGCCTGAGATTAACACAATGCAATTAGACAAGATGAAAGAAAAACCCTGACACTGAATACTTTTTTCTAGAAGAAATTACTGGACTCATTAGTCATCATATCACCTCATTGTTTTATGAAAAACACAATCCAAGATATATTGGAAGACAAACCTTTTGCATTTACACGTTTGGGTCAACTGCTCTTTATTCAGGTTCTCCTCAGCAGTTAAGTCTGAACTGCAGAATACTGGATTTTACTGATAAGGAGAGAGTTTTGTGGGATTCTGTTTCAAAGCCTGTGCAAACAAAGGACTGGGGAGGTGAGGGATCTCAACATTGCTCTCAGCCTCAGTCTTAGGGTGATCTTCATTCCAATTGAAGCCTGAAAGCCACTTTATGTCCTCTTATTTGTGTGCTAATGCAGAAACAGAAGTTCTACATTCCTACAAAATAAGGTTTTAAAGCACTCTAAAAAGAATCCATCCAAAGACAATCTATGTAGGTGTAGTTTGTTATAGTTTTGTTTCTTTTGCAAAGACTCCAAATGGTGTTTTCTTAGGAATGGCAAGATCTCCTATGGTGTCTGACAAAGCTTACCTCAGGAGTAGGAATGGCAAATGCTACAGGTATGTCTTGTTTAGTTTTGATTTTATCCTCATCTTCTGGAATATTTTCCTTTTTACATTGGTCACAGCAACTTGCCATGTTTTGATCCACATTTTGATCTAATGTTTCTGTTTCCTTCTGTTTATCTTCCTGGACATTATCCATTTCATGATTCACTTGTGAATTATTAGAAGGTGGTTTTTCATTTTTAGTGGATTTTCCCTTTAAAAAAGTACACACAAAAAGAAAGGCAGATATTGTAAGGCTTAACATTCTCAATTACAGCCATACAATGATATTTATACATTTTTTAAAATTGGAAAGCAAGCTTTCTCCTTTCTCCTGATCCCAAGTTTGTGCAATAAAAATTTCTGATCGCTAAGATAACCAGGTCCATGTTATCCCTTCTTTCTCCTTCACAGCTGGTGGATGTTTGACATCACATGTTGTCACAACATGGTGACAACATAGGATGACTGTTTCAGAAGCACAATTTACAGCAGGGTTATAATTTACAGAGGTCCTAAAACTTTCAGCAACCAAGGAGTAGAAAGCAATCCAGCCCCAGTTTCTCAATATGCATCAAATTTGTCTGAACCTCTTATTCTCTTAATGTGCTACTTTATTGTGCTTACAACAACCCAACAGTGCACAACATTGGGTGGAAATATTTAGAAGGCATTAGGATTTGGGGATGTTCCCTGTCCAATGACTTTTATGTGTCCATTTTCCCTCCTAACACCTCTAAAGCCAAGAATGGGAGCCAGCAAGTTCATGGAGTACTAGAATGGTTTGGGTTAGAAGGGACCTTCCTACCCCACTCTCAATCTGACCTAATCAGGAAAAATAGGTATAAATAGGTAAAATATAAATAGGTAAAGTCTTGACATGTTTTGGGAGTTGTTTTGACTAACATCTGTACACTTTGACACATGTTCTTAGAGCCAAAACCAAGCCCTCCAACATCAGCAAGTAGAACAAATGAACATCATCTCTTCAAACAATGTTATTAAAAACACACTGGCAGGCTTCTAAATCACTTTGAAAATGAGTAGGTGGCAACATCATTAAGCTCTAAAATAGCATTTTAAAACTAATTTAACTTACCAAAGAGGTACCAAGGCTCTCCTCATCACCTCTATGCCTTTTAATTAAATTATTCTCTTGTAATGCTTGTGATCTTTTAAGGCACCTCTGTGATGAAGTTTCTGATTTAATCTCTGGTCTTTCTTCAGCTGCCAAAGGCTTTGTTGACTCAGCTGTAGCGATCTGATTGTCCCCTTCCTCAGTGGTTATTTTATTTAATACTTTTGAATTATTACTCTTAATTCCAGTTACATTAGCACATGGTAGAGGCTGCAACATGAAACCTGGGCTGTAGGTTGTCACAGTGTGGGCTTGAGAAGGATGCAGATATATTGCATATGACATCCCAGAGTGAGGATGAGGTAGGATTACTGGTGAGACTGAGCTGTGGCTTGCAGGGCAGACCCCTAGGGGCTGGCTGGGAGTTGGCTGCTGAGGGGGTTCAGGCTTGGGGACTGCCTCAGGTGAGGACAGGACACATTTCATTTGCATCTCCTCTGCTGTCCTTAAGCAAAACAAACAAAAAAAAGCCCAAACATATTTTAATTCCTTCAGGCAGAAATGAATGCCCTGACAAATTATTTTCTGTAGTACAAAGACTTAACGTGAACTTGTACTTCTCAATCCACTGAACAGAAAGTAAGTGAATAAATAGCCTGCAGTACCAATGGTTAGCTGTTTTTACAGACTATTGCCCCACTCAAACTGAGCATAACTTTAACTTAATGGCCAGTGCCATCATAAAGCTTCTCACCTTAACACTTGTGCAAACTTACTTGGATTGTCCTTCCAGCTGCGGTTTAGCGATTGCTGGAAGCTGAGTTATTGTACTTGGGAAAACTGGTAAATTTTGATAAGTACCTGGTGGGAAGAGGAAAACAAAATCAAAACTGTTAGTACATCAAATGTAGAAGTTAAAATTTAACTTTAATTTGAGGAGACTTCTTTATTTAATGTAGCAAACACATTCAACGGCAAAGCACTAAGACCTATTATCCTCAAACTGCAGACCAGACTTGACTTTATCAATTGGATGAATTTTAAAGCCCCCAGAGAGGATCCTTAACAAGAACATGAACATTGATAGGTAATTTTCTGCCAATTTTCTGGATTATAGAAGAGCTGTTTAGAGAGGATAGCCCAAAGCAGAGTTTCCACAACAAAGCAAGCCCACATATTTAATGCAAGACTGGATCTGACTTAAAAACAAACTTAAAAAAAGATACGTACTTGTACTCATTTTAACTGGGCTGGTTGGAGCAGACTGGATCTTTCTTCTGTCATTTTCTATACTCTTAACTAACTTTATTAGAGATGAATGCCGAGTGAAGTTTTGCTTCCCTTTTGAAGGAAAAAGGTTTTTTGAGCAGTGCTCTTTGGAAGGAACAGATTCTGAAACAGGTGGGGAACAGGTTATAGAAGTTGCTTCAAGTTTTGTATCTAAAATGCAGGAAAAAAGGAGAAAATATATATAATATGCAGATTCAGTAATTAAAAGCAATTATTTGAGCCTGGCTTATAATTACTGAAGTACTAGCAGCAGCAAACATGGAATTCAAGAGTCTCAGTATGAGAACATCTACTTTGTGGAAATAGATACTGGTGTGCTGTGCTGTCAAGGACTAAGGACAGAGATGTGACTAGTAAAAGACTTTCTGCTTAGTTATTCTGTCTTTTGATCTAGAAATTCTAATAGAGAAAACAAAGAAAAAATCAAAAATCATCAGCAGAACAAAAGGAAATTACACATACACCTACCCTGAATGTTTGGCAAGACCTCAGGTCCTGTCCACTTGAATGCTGGTTTTCTACCTCTCTCCTCTGTAACATGAACTTTCTTGATAAGCTTAAGGCTGCTGAGAACATTTGCTATGTCATAAAGCCTCCTAATTTTGGCTGAAATGAAATAAAAATAAATAAATGTAAAGTAAGGCAATTCCAATTAACAGGTTAGTATATATGAGATGAAAAAGGGTGGCTAAAAGGAAAAAGCTTTATAATTTTTTTTGTGAAAACAATTTTGTGGAACAGGTATTTATACAATGAAATAACATATTGTGATACAAAGTTTACATGTAAAATAGAATGACCTAGATATAGATCTGGAAAAGAAAATGCTGCAAAGTTTATTATGCTAAATACAGGAAAAAAAAAAAACAACATTTTCCTGTGCAATGATCAAATCTATACAAATTCTGCAGTAAAAATAAGTAGATTAAAAGGGAGGTACACACGTGCAATGGCAAATGTGGGAACTGGAGGGCAGAGAGACTAAAATCCAACAGGATAATCATCCTGCATGTTCTTCACTGTCTCTAGGTTAAGCTATTAGGGAAAAGTTTTAGGCTGAAGTCAAATTACAAGTGATTTCTAGAAGGTAAAGTGAATGGGCTTAGGCCTAAGCTTCTGCTACTGAAAATTTAAAAGTCTAGCAAGTTATGGAACTTGGGACTGTGCTTTGTAACCAAGAACATGGTAAAATATGTGATACCTGAAATACAGGCACATGGCTGGAATGCCCTGAAAATGCTTTTATTGTGAGACAGGCTTTATGGAGGAAGACTGAAAGCAAACAAAAAAACCCACTGACTAACCATCCATCTTCTCTGTGTTGCCAGGAGAGAGTGAAAAAGAAATTATGAATTCAAATCAGTGAGGATCACTTTTTACATAGATACAATTCCACCAAAAAAAAAAAAATCAAGGAAGGGTCTAATTTTTAATGAAATCCACAATTAATTCTTGATCCTTCAAAAGCAGGTACATTTTTAATTATTTTAATTATTATACATGTACAGACCTAGACCTAGAAGTACCTTTCCATTTGAATGGAGAGGAAGTGTGTAGGGAACTGAGAGCAGGATAAAAGAATGAAGAAATAACTGGCAGTTAGAGCTTTTGGTTTCACTTCCTCTGACATTTAAGTTACTAGTAGGACTTTTACAGAATCTCTTTATATTTCCACCAAGTTAGTTATATAACCAGAACATAGATTTGAATAATTGTGGGGCATCTTTGGTGAAATGATGCTGAAAACCTTCTGACAGGTCTCTTGAGGAAAGAAATTGGCTCCAATGAGGAGCCTTGTGGCATTACTTCAGGAGAGAAAATTTAATGGACTTTTCCTCTTGTGGGCATTAGGTACCAATGACTATACAAGTGTGTCCCTCTTATAAACAGCACAAGGTGTTTAGTGAGTTTTTGGAGGCTCAAATATATTTATGGTAGGAAAAATATGACAGTATTTTACGTTATATGAACTAATACTGGAATCATTCACTTAGTTTAAGCTTTATATTTACTTACTTTTAAACTTGCTTTTATCTAAGTCTTCTAACTGGTCTTCTCCAATCAAGATTTTAGCAGCAACTTCAAGGCTCACTATTTGAGGTGTTGAAACAAGAAACAGCATCACAAATTTCTGACTCATCACTCGTAAAGATTTGTATTTCCTGCCATTTACTGATGCTGCAGCAGACAGGAGAAAAGATTAAAGTATTAAGTGACACACCAGCTACAAACATTTCTAAAACACTGAAAAAATTTGTCAGTAATAATAATTACAAGAACAAACAACACAGTGACTAGACAGGGCCAATGTGAACTCCAGAATCATGACGAGAGCCAGATAACTGGGTGCATACCAAGTCTAACTACACAGAAGAGAGTGTGATGTACCCCCCATATACATTTCCTATTGTCTGACAACTTGTACTCTTAAAGATGCTCGACCCTTAATTAAAATTTCTTCAATGACTCAAACCTAAATTAAAAAAAAATAATTTATGCTTTTTGCTTCTATAACATTCCATAGTAACTTCTGGCTTTATAACAATTCAATGGTAATTGGTTGTATTTTGGTATATTTGATACATTTGGTGTATTTTGGGATTGTATGTTGGTATATTTGATAGTTTCACCTGATGCTCCCTTGTTCTTGCCCTGTAAAAACAAACTACATGTGCAAGAATTGAATGAATAAGACAAGTGAAAGAGTGCAGAGCACTTTTTCTCCCCACAAACAGTTGTGGTGCCTTTGGGGCAGTACTATCTCCGAAAAAAAAGGTCAACAAATGTTTTTTCAAAGTTCATGGATATTTATCATTACAAACACATATTATTCTTGGCACTATAATTATTACCAGCACGAAATTCCACTCCTGGGAGCTCAACAAAAGACATTTCTGACTGTTCACTTGAGCCAAGAGAACTTGCCGTTTCTTCATTCCTTTCACCGTCAGGATCAAATTCATGCTCGTACTCTCTTTTCTTGATCATTTGAATTTGCTGTATGTATTTGTTCTCTTCTCCAACTTTTTTCAGAGCCTGCAGGGTCTGGGGGAGGTTATGTCTCCCGTGCCAAACATATCTGTTTCTGGCCAGGCGGCTCACCATGTGCAGGCTCTCCAGCACATTCACAATATCATAGATGCGCCTGCGTTCAACATCTGGGAAAGAAAGAGAGGAACATGACATCTCTACTACACAAAATATGTTTAGTCACGCATTTACCTGCAACAGATCCCTATCCTTCCTTCTCTCTTAATACACTTCTAAACCATTTTTGCCAATTCCTTGTTAGAAAAGTTTCTGGAAATAGCCCTCATAGATCTTGCCAGCAAGGAAAATAATTCTTGCTTCAGATATGGAAAGACTCGCTGTTCCACAGTTGTACTTGGCTTACAGCATTCCTTAAGAAATAAAACTTACTGTTCCCAGAAGAGCCATTAGATGGGTTTGAATCCAGCTTTAAAAAAAACCAGAGCATTTTTAATTATTCATTGTATTGATTTTAGATTGTCCCCTTAAATAACCTTGGAAACTTATGGTAGGTAACTGCTTTTTTTTTTGATATGTTATTCGATTAACACACTGTCCTTTTCTCTTTTTTCTGTTAAATTCTTGGTTTTGAGTAGGCATTTTCTAAAAGAGATGTTCTTTTGTACAAAGTACAAAAAAATACAAATCACAGTGCTTTAAAATTTTTATAACTATTACCAGTTTGTAATCTGTAGAATACTGTAACTGCATAGCTTTTTGGCTTACAAAAGCTTCAGCTTGATGTTGGCAACTTAAGAGTCCCTGAAAATCATTGATAATTTAACTTTCTCATTTTATATCACTATTTTTATATTGCATCATCAAAGGCAGAAAATAGTTTCTTGCTTTGATGTCATGGTTGGACAGGAAGTTGTGGATTCAGTTTGAGAAATGCAAATTCCTGCTGCCAAATCCCAACCACTAATCTTAGCCATCATCTCTAGATCCAAAAAATTGCAACTGATTATTCATGGTATCAGCAATAATGTAGATGTTTAATATGAAACAGAATTCAGAGTTTCTCAGTTCAGTTCATTGAAGAAACTTTAGCATTTTAAAAAAATTGTTCTAAGAATGAGGAGTTTAAAACTGGATTTAAATAAGTTTGAGAGAATACAGTAAGCATTCAACATTTTATGGAGCAAAAATGAACTAACACAAATGGCAAGTTACTGGCATATTTGCACGAAGAAATCTTTAGCAGTATGTACAGCAACTTACGTAGCTCTTCAGTGACTTCGTCAAGGCAAATGTAACTTTTCTGTGCAGCACTGGGGTAATCAGGATATCGAGCTAAGAATTTATGACACAGCAATCCCAGGCTTTTCTCTTTGCGACTTGGCTGAGATTTTTCATATTCATCTCCCAATAAGTGCTCCTACATGGGAATGAGAAAAAGAGAATTTGAGATTTTTGACAATATGTAAACACAGATATTTAACAGCTTCGTTGTTAGCACTGTAAAAGGCCCAGTGTTCTCCCTTTGTCCTCGGCAGCTGTGAAATTAAACCAGAACATTACCTGTTGTATGTAACTAGTCAATATCCTTACTTATATTTGGTAAATCCTCCAAAATCAAAACTTAAAAAAAGTTTTGTTATGTCAATGTACAACTTTTTATACTGAATAAATAGCCTTCAGCTAACTTGAAAAAAAAAATACCTGCAAACAGTGTTTCACCTGTAGAACCTCAGTTGAACTGTTTGACAGTTGCTTTTTCTGTTCTCTGCTCCTAATCTCAGGACTGGCCGCACTAATCAGCATTTTCAAGTTGGAAGTAGGTGTCCATGGCTCTGCTGGAGAGGTTTCCTTAGGTTTTGGGGGTGTGGTTAGTGGCTGACAGTCAGGCTGTCTCTCTGTCAGTACCACCTGTGAGGTAGCTGCTTGTTTCAAAGGGGTTTTCAGTACATTTCTGTGTGGCTCAGAAGGCTCGTTTTCCTATACACCAAGAAAGAGAACAATGGTGAGATTAAAAACCAACAATCCATTGATCAATAGTAGCCAAAGGGGGCACAGAGACCATCGCATTTTTTGTGCAACGGTTCCAGTCCTGCTCTGAACCAACAAGTCCTGTCCCTGAAAACCATTTCTGTGCCTGGAGCTTAAGGCTCGGGGTCTGTGGCATTTATTCCTTAGGTAATTTTCCTTTTCTTTCCCTCTGGGGCAAATACAGTCAGAACGAATGTTAATGCATAGCAGAGCTATGAAAGAACGGCTGAAACACATTTTCAGTGGGTGTGATGTTTCTTATAAATTCTTGTTGGGCTGAACAGACATCAGCGTATGTGTCAGGGAATTCATCCTTTATTATATAGCCGCCTTAACTCCGGCAGCCAGCCCACTATAGAGCCACAGAAGTGTTGGCTAACAAGCCCTTAACTTTTACAAAGAACTTTAACAACGAACTTTAACAAGCTCCAAAATCGGTGCAGAGTAAGGGGTGGAATATTATTGCGGCGCTTGCCTAGAGAAAACAAGAGAGGAGGGAATAAAGGCGGAAAAGAGGGAGAGAGAGTGAAGGATCTCTGTGACCAGGAACCGATCCACTTCCTCGTGTGGTTTCCCTGCTGGAACCCCTTTACTTTTGGCGCCGTACATTCGCGCATGCGCGGTCCGCGCTTTGGAGCCCTCCAAGGACTGGGTCAGGGATTTCTGGAGTTCCCGGGGGTCTTTGGAGCTCCTAGAGCCCATCTCAAGGAGGTTCCCGGGGTTCCAGGCGGGCTCGCAAGCCCGGACCCGCACGGGAAGCGGGCTCAGCCCAGCGCTGCCCCACTTCCGCGGGACCTTCTTCCAGCGGCAACTTCCCTGTCACAGCACCGCTGAATGCTGGAGACGGACGTGACCTACTTATCGTACCTGCTCCTCCACACAGCTTTCATCAAGGAAAAAAAGAAAAGAAGGAGAGGGGAACCAGGAAGAAATGGTGCTCCTTAGGGACTCGGTGGATAAAGGTCGTCAGAGGTGAAGTTTTAGGAACTTTCGTTACGGACAGGGATTAAAGCGAAGGTAACACGCGCCCGGTTTCTGCCGTCCCGCGGTTTCTACGCGTGATCGCTCGGGCGATCGCTGAGGCGGCTTCGCCCCCCGAGGGTCCGAGCACAGACACCGGGACTGTCACCACTGCCGCGGGAAGGCGCCCGGGACTTGGGAATTACCTTGTCGCCGATGCCCATCTCCCCGCCCGCCGGCCGCATCCTCCCGCCGCCTCAGCAGGCGACACCCGCCGGTCCTGCCGCGCCGCTCCGCATCGCAGGTCCTGCCGGCTCTGCAGGGAGGCGTTGCTTGGCGGGGGAGGCGGTGCCGGGCCGGCTCCCGCTGCCCCCGGGCTCGTCCCGTCGCCTCCCGCCCCAGCCCGCGCGCGCCCGCCGCCCAACGGCTCGGCCCCGCCCCGCCCGGCCCAGCCCAGCGCCGCCCATCGGCCCCGCCTGGGAGCCCGTTCGAACACCCGGAAGGTGCCGCTCACGCCGCCCTGTGCTCCCGCCGCGCACCCCATGGGCCGGCAGCGCCGACGGCCCACGGGAACAGCGCTGCTGCTGCTGCTGCTGCTGCCGCTGCTGCCGCTGCTGCCGCTGCTGCCGCTGCCGCTGCCGCCGCCGCCCGCCCCGGGACCGCCCGCGCCGCGGGGCCGCTCCCGGAGCCCGGTTTGAATTCACCGCGCGGAGCCGCCGCGGGCGGGTGGGGCAGCCAATCAGCGCGCGGCGCTGCTCCCCAAGCGGCCAATGGGAGCGCGGCGCCTCCGTGGCCGCTCCCTCCCTCCCTTCTTCTCCTCCTCCCGCCTCCCGCCGCTGGGCGAGCGCCGGCGGGGCTCGGGCTGGGGCTTTGGCGGGTTCCCTGTCTCCCGCCCGCCCCAACGGCCGGCAGGGTCGCGGGGCCCAGCGGGCGGGCCCGGGCGTGAGGGGCGCCGGGCGGTTTAGCGGAGCCAATTTACCCGCCGCCGCCTCGCCCGGTCCCCGTCCGTCAGGGGCCGCACGCCCCGCGCGGGCTCCGCGCGCGCCCCTCGCGCCTCCCCCGCCTGCCGCGCGCCCCCTCACGGGATGCCGCCCGCGGGGCCCCCGCGGTTGCCGCGCCCCTCGAAACACACCGTGGTTTAACACGCCGCGTTTGAAACACTCCGCACATCGTGTTCGAAACACCCCGCACACTGTGTTTGAAACACCATACATTGATGGTGTCCGCGCCCCGGCCCGGAGGCTCCCGGCTGGGCCCCCCCGACGGCCGCGCCCCTGCACTCCTTGCTCAGCAAAAAGGGGGGAAAAAAATGTGAATAGCTGAGCGATTGCGGGGCTCGCGGTGGGTGGGAGCGCTTGCGATAGCCTCTGGGCAAGAGGCATTAGTGTTCCCAGGATGAAGGTCCGCAGCCGTCTGGTGCCGCCTGTCACAGAATCATTTAGGTTGGAAAAGACCTCTGAGATCACCGAGTCCAACCTGTGACCCAACACCACCGTGTCAACCAGACCATGGCACTGGGTGTCACGTCCAGTCCTTCCTTTAACAACTGCAGGAACTGTGACTCCACCACCTCCCTGGGCAGCCCGTTCCAATATATCTAATCACCCTTTCTGTAAATAAATTCCTCCTGCTGTCCAACCTAAACCTCCCCTGGCACAGATTAAGACTATGTCCTCTTGTCCTCCTCTCACCTGTTGCCTGGAAGAGCCCGACCCCCACCTGGCTCCGACCTCCTTTCAGGGACTTGTAAGCAGTGATAAGGTCCCCTTTGTCCTTATCACAGGGGTTACAACACCCCTGCTCTGCAGGCAGGCGTTTAGGATGCAAACCCACCTTGGGTGTTCTTTTTACCAGAGCTGGGATTGCATAAAGGCAAAACCTTTAAATGCAACTGTGTAATTTTCTGAAAGGAAAATCTGAAAGCTTGTAAACTCAAAAAAAAAAAAAAAAAAAAAAAGACCCTGAGTGACCTTCACTCCTTGGCATCACCAGGCATGTAGCAGCCAAGTTTTATTCTCTGGCAGGGCATACACGCCCCACCTTAAAAAGGGAGGAGTAGGATTTGAGTGGTCATTTGCTCTTTTCCCTTGTTTGTGCTTTGATCCAATTGCACTGATTGTGCACTGGCTTCTTTATGTAAAAGACGCACTAGAAGGTGTGATTGTTGTGTCCTGATAACCCAGAGCTGCTGTGCGACTTACAAGAATTACAATTACACATACTAATTACAATTATATATACTAATTACAATTATAAATACCAAGTACAATTACAAATGCTAAAAAAATAATGTGTTATCTTTCCTTTTTTTTTTCCACAGGGATGACCACATGCAACGTGCATGGAATTTGAGTTACTTAAATGAGGAGAAAATGCATTCAACATGTTTCAAAAATCAAACTGGAAAAAATAATCAGGCTTTTGCATTCAAGTATCACCTGATTACTTATTTCATTTATGCTGAGCTTTGAAAATTACCTCTATCCCCTAATCAAGAAGCCATTATCTCTGTTCAAACACCATAGTATCTCTTGTGACCTTTGTTCAGGGGAGATATTTCCTGGTCTCAAATTTAGCCTTAAAAGCTGGTCATTTTGAGAGTATCAGACATTTTAAAGCAGAGATTAAAAGAATTGCTACCATTATTACCATTATTGAAATAATTTTTCTTTTAGTAACTTGTGTGCCTCTTTTGTGATCCTCCTTAGCACGATACTGCCTTTGCCTTTTTGAGATTATGGAATTATGTGGATCTGTCAAGGGTGTGCTCTGTTGCACCCATCAATTTAAAGTATTTGTAGTATTTGTATTTGTGTTTTCCTTTGCTCTTGCTTGAGTTGCTCTCTGCAGCCCTGGGCATAAGAAACAATGATTCCATTCTCTGCTAAGGTACCTTCTAGAGAAAAAAGCACAAGGATTAAAAATCGTATGACCCTGACATGGCAACCAAAGGCACCTGTAGCAAGTTAATAGTAGGTCTTTTAATGTATAACCTTAAAGGCTCTTGTGTGATCATCCTTGTCTGGGATGTTTGCTGGTTTCAGGTATTGTGCTTAATCAAGACACCGCCTGATGCCAGAAATCAGTGTTGGAGAGTGATAGGTAATTTTATCTCTGCTGGTTCAGCTAAAGAGTTACTTGAAGCATCATCCAGTGGATTAAAGAGAATGTGTGACATATCCTAGTGATTTGGTCAAATCAAAGGAACGATGAGGTGGTAAATAAGTGTAGAATATGTAAAATTAAGTGCTTCCAGTGCCTGCATTCTAGTTAAGCCTCCCTCCTTCTCTGCCCATAGACATTTTCCTCTTCCAGTCACAGCATTAGTGATGAACTGTTCTAAAGAAAGCACTAATCTGGTTTGCTTTGCATGCTCTACTCTGAGTTTTATTTCTAGTATGAACACGTTGTCAATAATGGATTGGTTTTAGTGTGATCACAAGGCAGTAAAGTTCAGCATCTTGTGCTCATTTGCTTCATGGATGTGATGCTGTACTTCTGTCAAGAGGAATTGTAATTAATGGCTCACATAAAGCCAAAATACATAGAGAATTTTACTGAAATCATTCTTATTAGGTAATTCCATGTATAAGATCACTTACAGAGTACCCAGGGAGGTGGTGGAATCTCCATCCTTAGAGATATTCAAAAGCTGTCCAGATGGTCCTGAGCAAGGGGCTTTAGGTGGCCCTGCTCAAGCAGAGGGTTGGACAAGATGCCCTCCAGAGGTCCCTTCTGACCTCGGCCAGTCTGGGATCTCTGAGATATACAGTGATTGTATTTCTGAGCATAATCTGTTGTAAAGTTAAAAAAAAAAAACAAAAATCACTACTGGTAGGTGTATTGAAAACTTTCTGTGGTTTGTACAACCTTCTGAAAACTGAACTTGCTGTAACTTCAAGCCCTGCTGTCTGAGTGTTCAGACTATTTTAGGCTGCTTTCCTCAAGGAACTAGTTTGTAACTACTCTCTCTAGGACTGGAATTGTGAATTTGTACTCCATGGCTGCCAGCAGGAGCTTTGCAGGGAAGTGCCTCGAGTTCAGCATCCAGTTCCATTATGGAAACACTGCTTGTGGCAATCTTGGTCAGTGCTGCTGTTTATTGCATGGGGTCACTTTCAATTTTCATGTTTTCTTGTAACGTTTCTTTTATTCAAGTCAATTTTAAAGGCAATAGACACCCTTCTTTTACTATACCTTAATTCTAATGTCTGATGGGTATCTAGGATAAACTGCAGAATTCAGCAGGTATGTACTTCTAATCAACAAGTTCATGACATAAGCAGACCCCAAAATACTTCAGAAATCTCTCCGTAGATTGCGTTAAATATTCAATATATTTTAAGTATAGATAATGAAATTATTGTATTAAATAAAAATGAAAAGGAGGCAGAGTAGTTTCAGAAATACAAGGTAGTAATCAGAAACCACAGTTTTTTCCTTATTCAGATGTTTCTGTAATGTTAATCTCTCCAGTCAATACAAAATTCTGCAGTAATTTGGTTTATAATTATCCTTTTTTGTGCTCCTCTTCATTCTGGGTTATGCTGCAACAAAAATCTACCCTTAATTTCAGAGCTATGAGTAAACTTTTGCAGAGTATGAAGATAACTTCAGGCTCTGCCTCTTGCAGAAGTGGTATAAGCACTCAAGTTCACTAGAGGTCACACTTCATTTACTCCTCTGTCTGTAAGACAGTCTGCTGCTCCTCATGGAGATGTGCTTGCGGGCTGTGTTTACGTCATATTATTTACCCAGCAAAATGACACGAGTAATTTTGTACAGGGTCATCATCATCATGGCTAGGCTTCGTGAACGAAGATTTAGGAAGGCTCTATCCACATTTGTTACAGGCACGCTGGTGACTTATGAGGCCGATATGAGATAGACATATCCGATTGCAAAAGGCACAGCAGAAAGACTCCTTAGGTGGTGTATTCAGCAGGATACGATTCTTTCTGCGTTGTCTGTTCTCCTCGAGAGTGATCCTGCGTGCGTTCTCAAAGGAAACGGCAGCATTGTAGATGGTGTGTCTCCAGGCCTCCCGATTTGAGGCCAGAGTAGACCAGTTATGATGATCAATGTGGCCAAGGCTGAGATGTTGTTTCAGGGAGTCCTTGTATCTTTTCTTTGAGGCTCCTTTCTTGCGGCATCTGGAGGCAAGTTCACTGTAAAGCAAGATCTTAGGGAGGCGGTGATCCTTCATCCTTGAGACGTGATTTTGTACAGGGTATAGCAGCACTAAATGGCTTTTAAATGATTTAAAAAAAACCCCAAACTTTTCAAAGATTAAATAGGGAAGTAGTAGGGAAATGATGGCAAATAAATGACATGGCAGACTGAAAAAACAATGTCTAAAAACGATCTCAGGTATTTTTGCCATCTGATATCTCTGCAGACAGCAACGTGTAGTCATAGAATCATAGAGTGGTTTGGGTTGGAAGGGACCTTAAAGATCATCCAGTTCCACTGTCATTGGCAGGGACACCTTCCAGCAGACCAGTTTTCTCAATGCTTCATCCAGCTTGGCCTTGAACATTTCCATGGATGGGGCATCCACAGCTTCTCTGTGCAGCTGTATGGCCCGGGTGGTCAGTGAGATCAGCTCCACAGCTGACATACACAGCCTTAGTTGCATGCAGAAACCCAAAGGAATCACTGCTGCCATGTGCCAGCCTGGGAACTGGTGTGCTGGGAGAAGTGATAGGGGAGAAATAAGTGGCAGCCCAAAATCTGGGTGAGGGAGCTGTGCTTTGTGCAGGGCACAGGGATCAGGAGGTGGCAGTCCCTGCTCCAGAAGGTCCTGTGGAGTGCTTTGCGCCAGCCCTACATAATTTTGTATTCATTAGTCTGCATAAAATTAAATCATATTAAGGCATATTATTGAACAGGCTGATTCAATTTAACTTGAGTTTATTTGCTTTCAGTTGTTACATTATCTTTTAAAATTAGGCAAATTAAATCAGCTGGTCAAACTGAGGCAAAGGCTGGGAAGGAAACAAAACCAAATCATTATGGAAACCTGGATTCCTAAACAAACAAATGCCTTTTTCAGGCATGCTAATTTCAGAGAATGCTAATTAAAACTTAATGCATGCACCACAAACTACACTGCAAGAATATTAATAGCATGGTACAAAGAGAAATAGAGATGTAGTGTTTAGGGTGCTTCACTTCTGTAGGTGTATTCTTTCTGCTAAGATGAATTATTAGAAAAAGAAGATAACAGCCCAGAAATGTGTGTTTATTCAAGATCAAACACAGGGCACTTTCTTAGCAATGGTGCTAAGCATCTAGAGCTAAGAGTTTAGAGTACTCAGTAAAGAGCATGTTTCTGCTTCAAATGCATTCTACTCTTTGTAGTCAAACATTTCACAGGTATATTTTAGTGTACTGTAGATTTTGTTGTTTCAACATTTCAGAGATGAGCTATCTCTACTAAGAGTTGAGACTCATGGCCATTTAAATGAATCAATATTTTTGAGAAATTAAGAGGAACTCTGCTTGCCAAGGAGAAACATACAGACAAGTCTTTCACAGAGTTATTTCGTGATCCAAATCCGAAGGGTAGGTTGGAGCAAAAGCCTGCTTGCTTCATGTCCTTGAACTAGAGGATTAGATTTTTTATTCTTTATTATTTATATTCTTTTTTTATTACTTTGTATGCTTTCCACCCAACTCACTGAAGTTCACAGCCCAGCTAAAATATGGGGTCAACTCCATTCCTGAAAAAAAACTTACAACAGTGACAGAACCCACATTGCTTATAAATATATATATATATATATATACATAAGGAAAACAACAGCACTTCTACAGAACTTGCAGATCCATTGCACATTGTATGCCTTGGTCTTACAGGCATCTACTCTGCAAGTGTCAGTGCCCATCAGCCCAAGCTTCTTTGTGTTAGATATTCTCCCTGCACTGCCTTTTGCTGATGATTGAAAGGAAGATGAGAAGATAAATGCTCAGAGAGGATGAGGCAGGAGCAATAAAGATGAGGATAAATGTCTAAGAGATGAGAAGTATCAGTAGCGCTTGTGTATGAACCAAGCAGTTGGGAGGGGCTGTGGTGGTTCATTTTCAGCTGGGATCTGCTGAAAAGAGGTGCTTTTTTAGGGCTACTTTGATGGCATCAGGCGGTGTTATTATAGATAATGTCACAAGCTCTGCTGTGCTGTCACAGAGGTTACTGTTGAATATGGGTTGAGCACATGTCATATCATTAGGTAGTATCTAATATTACTGTTCAACCAAAAACTTGAAAGGACTATGCAACAAAAGAAGTTAATTCCCAACCCAAATGTTTTATGTGTAAAAAAAAGGGCTTGATATTATATTGTTATTTGCAGGAGCCTTTGGAAGATCTTATTTCCCCAAGTGATTGTGCTACTGAAAATGCTTCATTTATTTTGTATTTATTCTGTCACGTATTTGTAGTGGAATCCAGTGTGGATTCTTAAAGCAGCTTATGAAGCATTTTTCTTAAGATGTGATTTCATTAGGTTCTTATCAACAAGCAGCATCTAATTTTTTATTCAAAAGGATTCCTACTACACAGACACATTCAAAAGTTAATGTTTGTTCAAACCGCAGATTCTTAGACCAATTCCTTCCTCCCTCAGTGCTCTAACTAAGAAATGACACATGCAATTTTAAATGGCATGTCAATAGCAGAATACTCTGCATTGTGGGATTAACTAAGCAGACTACACTGACATTGCGCAGACATACTTCACTCCTCTGGCTCAACTGAATAGATTCTCAATATTCTCATGTTGAATTGTTTGGCATAACTCATCGAGTTGGAGTAATGTTGCATTCACATCAAGACATCTTCCTCTACTGTAAACTGACTGGTTTCAGAGGATTTACATCAGGAATTAATATAGTTTGAGAACGTTAATAGTATTTTCTATTTGAAGATTTTTCTCCATGTCAGTGTAGTTCTCCTTTTCCTGAATTTTTGTACTGTATCATATTTGAAAGCTGTTTCTTTGAGTTTGCTCTTCACGTGTCTTGCTTTAAACCTTCTGTCCAGCTCTGCCTTTCTAATTTGGGCCACCTTTTCATCTTAGGGGACTTCTTGCTTGTAGGTTCTCTTGCTCTAGTTTCTGATAGCTCATTTGTTTCACATCAACTCTCTTAAGCTTGCTCTGGGTAATCCCATCCACAAGAGGTGTGTTCTTGCTGGCTGCCAGGTACCACAGTGACAAGGACATGACAGGAACCCGCACTGGGACATGAGTGCACATTGTAATTAGCTCTAAGTTTGTGATGTACAAGTGAACACATTAAACAAGGACTCAGCATTCCTCTTTCCTGCTTTCTGCCATGTTCCCAGCTGAAAGGATTACGCTGCTGAATGACCTTCTGCTTTTTTCAAAGGTATTCAGCACCACATGCCCTGTTTCCAGTCTGTTGATGGAGAGGTTTAGGAACACATGCAAACGATCAATGTGATCAGGCAAAATGTCCAATTTATTATTTAAATCAGTTAACTTTCATACAGTTTAGTTTGCTCAGGGTACATGCTCACAACAAGACGATTGGATAGCTCAGTTTGTGCACGCGTCTAGTGCTCTCAGTTTATTGGATCTGAAGCTCTGCCCATGCGACCTGAAATCATTCTTGGCATAAAAAGCTCTTTCTAATTAATCTGCTTTTAGAGGTTTTCCTAAATCTGCAGGTGTACCTTTATCTCTAGTTTCTCAAGGTTTTCTTTCTATAAACATATTATGTTCTCAAACCTTATAATTAGACACACAGCTAACAAGTATAAACATCACATATTTTCACACAGTCTATAAGTATAAACAATACACGCTTGTCACTTCCATGGCAAGCAAGGCCTACAGAGTGCAGGAAAAATTGTTCAGAGAAATCTCTCTGTTCCGGCAACACCAGTCTTCCTTGTAATAAGTCCATAGGAAAGGCAGACTCTTAGCTTGTCTGTGCTGTGGATTCCACATTGTGAAATGGGTAATAAAAATTCCTTACTTCTTGGAAATGTCATGCAGTATAATGACATAAAGGGAATAGGGGATTCTGAGCTTCTTCTGTGTGCAATTAAAATCCTTTTATGAGTTGAAAACAGACTTTTCTGTCTGTTGACTAGTAGTCCATGTCTTTTGTGTGTAGAGAGATTTGTTCAGCACTGCACAGATAACCTTTTTCTTTTTTCCCCTACAAAAATGCTGCTTGAGTTCAGTAAATCCACCACAAAGCCCACAATATCTGAAATAAACTTTACTTGCACCTGCCATCTCCTATTCCAAATGCCATATCTGTTGAAACACTCCTGTATTCTGCATGTAGCATCTCAAACAAGCTGAATTATTTCATCTGCTACAAAGGGATTAAACATGTCAACAGTAATTATCTTTGGCTTAATCTCTGGCAGTTACTTTTCCTTAAATATGCTCAGAGGTTCATTATAACTTTCTCACTGAATCTCTTGCTGCATAAATCTACCAAGGTATCATTTGCTGGCACAGCAAGTGCTGACACATTTGTCCACTCTTGCAAACAGATGATGGTCAGGAGGGTTTTACTCATAAATTCTAATCTGTGTTGTTCCAGTTAAAATCCCAGCAGAGCTTACACTCTGCTTGGAAGCCTCTTAGGCTGCTGCTAGAAAGTGATTCTAACCTACGAGAGGACTGAGAATTTTTGCAAAGCTTTGTCTTATTAATATGAAATACTTTGTGCTTTAAATTCTAATGACAGTCGAGCTGCCAAGGAAAACTGGCAGATGTGAGTGAGGACAAGAGAGCAAGCAAGAAGAATGACTAACTTGACCTTTAAGTTTCATAGACTTTTCAAAGACACCCCACCCCCAAGGAAAGGGCTCCTGAGAGTTTCAGTTTATAAAATAACTGAATAGTTTTTTGTAGACAAAATATTTCAAGTGCTGTTTTTCGAAACCTATTTGTAATTTGTATTGTTAAAATAAGTTTAGCTTCGTGTTGTGGTTAATGAACAAGTTTTCTTACTTAAAATGACTGTAAAATGTCATTTACCAGAGCCTTGCAGTGAAGGTTTTGATAAAAATACCACAAAAGTCAAGAGAAATAAAAAATTTTGTTAACATCAGGTTTTAAAGGGTGTTTCTTTTTTTTTGATATTAAAGCCACGTTTCACACTTTTGAAATATTTTTATTGGAAAAAAGTATGTCATCAAATATACATTAATCTAGAACTGTATGAGAAAATAACTTACAGTCCTCTATTATTAAAGGAAACTTGTGTTTATTACCTTTTCACTGTATTCCTGCTGAAAGCCTGGCAATTAAAGCTAATAACTAGACAAATACATTTAGGGTGCTCTCTGGGCATTATAATATTCCGGATGAGGTTGTTGGCATAGACGGTACAACACAGTAATACTTGTGCTCCAAGAAGGCGCAGAGGATGATAAATACACACTGTGGTGTGCCCATCAAAATAAAATCCGGTTTGCTCTGCTTGGCAGCCTCACAGAAATTATAATTCTCTGAGGATATTTTCTTGTGGAGATACAAAGGGGGAAAAAACCCAACTTAAATGCATTTGAATATTCATTTCTTAGCTATCTTGTTCTGTTTTGTTTTTTCCCCCTTGGAGAATGCAGGAAAATGTGTGGCACTCTAACAAAGAGCCTTTTTTTCGTCTGAATAATATGACATGGGAAAATTCTGCATCCAGTGAAGATTATGATGAACTGGGGTTTTCACTGTGAATACCCTCCTGGCTGCACTCCAGAATGTGGCCTGTCAGTCAGGTGTACACTATGTGCAGCATTTGCTCCTTTTCCCCCTGAAGGGACTGATACAGTGTTTAGCTACAACTGAGAGTTGTCCATTAAAATGACAGGGGCCTGGAAAGACACTTGGAGGGCTGCACTCCTGAGATGAGGTATAATGGGCTGTTAACAGTCACACAGGCACCTTTTTCAAGGACCATTTATCCTGAGGGAAGCTTGCTGTGCATCCTGACCAGCAAAAGATGGGCTCCTTGTTGATAGTTTAAGAAAGGGAAGCTCCTCTTTGGAGAACTTTGTGGTGTGAAATGATGCCTGGCGGTGTGAACCTGCACCCAGCATATCCCGAGATTGAGGGTGAAGGTTTGTCACTAGGCTGGGGCAACAACCAGTTGGTTTTTACACCTATTTGCTTTTGCTGTCTCTTGTCTCTTGTTACAGTAGCATCCAGGAGCATCAGCCGAAACAAGGACTCTGTTTTGATATGCTGTTCACAACCACAAAATACACAATGACAGATTTTTCCAGCAATTAGGGTGCTTATTATTTCAAAACTGGGCTTAGATTTTCTAAAATCCTTGCTCAATTCAGTTGATTGCAGACTGCACAAAAACAGCTGCCTCTGGCTATGCCTGGAATTATTTTAAATTTTCTGCATTATAGATAAGCCAACATTTATTGGGCCAAAGAGTGCAAAAGAATTAAAATCTGTTACAGCACCTTCATCTGTAAGAAGATGCTCCTGTGCCTCCAGTGTTTCACACAAAATACCTGTACATTGTTTGATGTAGGGCCAGAATGGCATGTGGCTGCCCCCAGTTTTCAATTGCAATGTCTTTCTTTCTCTGTCCCAATAAAAAGTCCGTTATGCTCTACAAGTGAAAGAGCTTCAACAGAAGAATTGGGAGTATTCTACTGTGGTTAAGGCCATGCCAAGAGGAGATAGGACAGACAAGTTCAAATGTCCCTGTGTAGAGAGGAAATTCAACTGTCTTACTAGGGAGGATTTCCAGATGAATTTTGTGGGGTGGAGCAGAGGAAGCTACTTAATTCTAGAAGATGGTGTAGACTTTAAAAATCCTGAGGGGAAGAAGGTGCTACCTTTAATTTTTTTTAAAATAATTTTATCGAAATTAGAGGCCTGGATGGGGTGAGGGAGAAACTTATTGAGTATATTAATCAGGCATTGGAATGGGCTGCCCAGAGAGGTGGTGGATTCACCATCCCTGGAGATTTTTAAACGCAGATTGGACGTGGCACTGAGTGCCATGATCTAGTAAATGGACTGGATTTGGACCAAGGGTTGGACTCGATGATCTCGGAGGTCTTTTCCAACCCAATCGATTCTATGATTCTATGATATTAAAAGCTCAGCTTTTCACCCTCTCTTGAGCTTGTGGGAGCAAGAGTATGTCCCCTTTATGCATTTAGGCAGATATACATTCCTTTCTTAGTCTATTTAAATAATTATCTTTACATTAAAAAAAGGTAAATTCTTGGATTTTTTTTATCTGGAGTGGGGAGAAAAAAGCAAGGTTCAAACACATCTCTGTTCCCCATTCACCGCATGCACCACATGGAAGAATAGAAAAGCCAGCACCACTGCTGATTCTTAGTTCACTTCTCAACATCTGGATTTCATCTGAAAACATGATCAAAGAGAGACACTATCAGGTAAGGTTCAATATTTTTCCTTTAGAATTTACAGGATGCACAAAGTAGCATTGACAGATAGTTTTAAGCAATTAAATACATGAATCAAAATCAGAATCATGTCTTGATTTGAAGGGCAGATTTGGGTGGACTCAAGTGGCAGGGTCAGGTTCATTCAGTCATGAAAAAACAAAAGCTCCCTATTCTGTAAGCTAAACAGTAGAGAGATGTGCTTCCAAAGAAAATGCAGTGGACGATGGATGGGTCTTGGCATGGAAAGCTGCTGCTTATATCGGAAAGGATACGATGGAAACTTGTGTGCCCTGAAAAGCAAACCTCTCTGCAATGACCTTGGTGGAGTGTGAGTGCCGTGAGCGGTCTTTATACACAGGCCAGATTGCTCTTGAAAATTTTGCTTTCCTTCACATAATTGCTGGAATGAATCTGAGGCAGTACAAGGCCAGTTCTCTGCTCCCATATCAGTATGGGAATGGTTTCCCAGGGTGATTGACAGATTATTGGGTTGGAGATAAACATGTTTCTCCAGTTTTTTGCAGAAAGTCCTGCCTCACGTTAAGTCATTTCTCTCCATAATCAGTGAATCACAGATCGAGATAAACACTCATGCAGAGACAATAAAACTAATTTTTATTTTTATAATTAAATCTTAAGAGCCACCTGATTTTGCATTCAATCAAGACTATAATTTCAGCAGTAAACATCTGATATTTTATTGTAATGAAGAATCTGAGTATGAATAGAGCCACATTTTTGATTAATTAGAATCTTGTTGCCAAGGAATTCATCTGTTTTCCCTTCTCTGAGGAAAAAACCCAACCCTCTCTAAAATGAGTTTCTCAGCAGGGATAATTACAGAAATGTTGAGTGAACTCCAGCAGCAGACATGTTTCAACATTTCTTTGTTTTCCTGGAGTAAGGGGGAATATGGGAGAGAATAGATGACCATTAAAGACTGAATATGGCTATTATTTTTTCTGACTGTAAAGTAACAGAAAAGTTAGTCCTGGACTTGGGATTCTCAGTCACTAAGCTATTTCTGGGTGAGATAAGAGTGAGTTTAACTCAGGATGTAATAACTCAGAGCTGTATTCAGATAGAAATAGCTCCAGGGTGGAAGTCTACACTACTTAGCTGCTGCTGTATCAACTGAGGGATTGCTGTAGTAATACGTTACATGACTGTGCTTCCTTAGATGATCCTTTGGACTGATACTCATTTCCTGTTGAGGCCATGGGGGTGATGCTAACAGAACTGACAGGCCCCCCAAATGAGTTAGCTCTACTGCGGTAAACTTTACTGAATTACTTGCAATTTATGGATGTGAATCCATTTGTGCACATGGCAAGCTAACGTGTAATTTCCATGGGTGTGAATAAATAGAACAACCACTTAATATTTTAAAATGTTGCTTTCTGTCATTACTTATGTCAGCAGGGGATGTATTTCATTTCTGCTAAGGTTAAAGGAAGAAATGCTTTTTCTTTTCTAGGAAAAGCTACCACACTTGCATGATTTGTAATTAGTAATGTGTCTGTTGCCATATTCCTGCTTTATTATGTCTCTTTAGGATGCAGCAAGCTATGTTCAAAATAATGATACCCAGACAGCGTTAGAAAATTCAAAAGGAGACTGTCTCCATATCAGAAGTGTGGGTTGAAATTGCTGCAGCTCATCAATATTGGTAAGTGTTTGAGATGTGAGTAATTGAAACTTGCTGTTACTGTGCTTCTAGCAAAGTGTGAAATTGAGGAACTAGAAGACAATACCCAAAAGCACAGATGCATGACTGCAGTTTTGAATGCTTTCCTTGTGGGTGACCGAAGGATTTTATTGCCTGATTACCTCAGAGTGGAGAGCACAGAAACTCTTTGGGATGAGAACACTTTGAATCCTAAACTTTACTTCTTCATTTTACTGTTAAAAAAACCCCAACCCAAAGCCCTGTGTAAGACTGATCAATGGTACAATCAGCTGTTAGCTTAGCTGAAACTGTACTGATGATATTTTTAAATCACTTTCTCTGGGAGACGTGTAGTGTAATTTTTCTTGTGTGAGTGCTGCTTGTTTAAACAAGCAGCATATGATATATTTTGAGCTGCAAATTTTTTGTGTAAACTCAATTTTGTATCTGTCTAGGATTCCAAATCTTTGTTCGCGAAGCCTACCCATGATGATCTGTCTAGGATAGGGAGAGATATTTTATCCTTGTCTGGTCAGCTACATTTATGTCTCATGGAAGCAGTGAATGAATGCTATTTAAATTAAAGTGCCTCAATATATACATTTATCATTCCCATGAGTTCTTTTTAAAGAGAATAAAATGTTGAACACATACTAGAAATTGCACCCCAAGAGTCTTTTCACTCCAGGAGGAACTGAATGAATACAGTGAATCCAAATTTCTTCATGCTTCTTCTCTGGAGGGTGAGTCAATTCAAAATTCAGGTATTCCACTCAAATCCATAGTCTGCCTCAACTCTGAAACCTTATAAACATCCAGTTATGAAACTGTCTGAGTTTGAAACAAACAGCAGGTTGAGATTGACTGCTAACTCATAGATATATTTTGTTTTCTTTCTTGCTCTGATTAATATTTTATTCCTTAAACTGTGCTGCAAACTCCACTGAGACTATACTTACAGGAGCTATATTATGAAAGAGTGACAGATTGTGGATGAGGAGAACCTTTTTCATAAATCATTTCCCTTTGCATCGCTTCCATTTTCTCTTCTGTAAAATAATTAGGTAAAAATACCATATTCTTTCTGTTACTAATAAGAAAATTTGTAAAACAAATTAATTCTTTGACTCCAGGCAGTTGCATTTTATCTACCAGCCCTCAAAATACAACAAAAAAGGTATCAGAAGCTTGACCTGGTGTCCCTTCCTGCTTGCTAATAAATCTGCTTCTGTTTCTTTCACAATTTCATCACAGATATGGGCTTCAACCTCTCCAGTGTTAATATCAAAACCACTATTTTGGGTTAAAAAAAAAAGTACTTTCAGTCTATTAGAGCGTAACAGTATCATTCCATCGCACATTCTACCTTCTTAAGAGGTTGTCACAGCAGCAGTAAACCAAAGATTAGTTAAAAGCCATGACAAAATTGTAACATTCCTTTATATAAAAAAACAGGCAATGAAAAATTTCCACCCCACTGAAAATTCCTGCTCTCTTACATCTTCTTAACTGACACTTAGTGCTTGGATAATAATGAGAACATAGGAAAAAAAGATTATAGCTTTATGTTAGTGACAGTAGAGTTATGGCCGAAGACCTGCTTTCATTCTAAGCCTTCATTTTCAGCACTTACAGCTTTCTGAATATATTACCTTTTGGGCTCCCATTACACATGCTTGCTTTCATCCCAAAAGGTGGTATTGGCTTTTTTGTTTAGCCTTTTTCTTTATTCTTTCACAACATTTTCTTGGCTATTTATTTGATACCATAATATGTGAAAAAGTATCTTCATTATTTCATCAATAGTTCAGATTTATTTTATTTTTTTTTGCACATTAGTGTTGGTGCTTCTGCAGATCATCTGCCTTTGATACAGTAGAGGAAGTTTCTTTTATAGATGACTATACAAAGTTCTTAAAACCTGCCTGCTCTGTTATGTTTTTGCTTCTTGAAATTACCAGGGAATTTGTCCTTAAAGAAAGAATCCTAAAGTGTGATATCATGGTTAAAAATGTAAATATGTGCTGACTCGTTCACAAAGTTGCTCTGTGTGAATAGTGGCTACACATATCTGAGTAATAAGAATAGATGATTTCTGAAAGTTTAGAGCAGGATTCCACTTTCTTTCATCATGTGGTGGGAGAATACCATCTGTTTCACCAAAAAATGCCATAAATAAAAGCCAGAGTTCATACACAGCTTCAGTTTTGAATTTTTCTAACCCCACAAACAGTAACCTCCCTTTGTTTATGATACAGTTTTGATTAGTGGGCTTGATGTGGGGAAAATTATGAGGAATGAGGAAAGTCAAGTCCACTGCTGTCAGCCCCCAACAATAATAATTTCAGTCTCTTGGCTTTCATTGTAAATGGATTAACTCAAAAGATGAGTTAACATTGAGGGTTTTGTATTTCATTGAGAAACTACTCCATGTGCCTGTGCACATGCACAAAAGGAATGAAGGATCAGCAAAAAGAACCAAAGATCATTAAACACAAAACCCAAATCTTGAGTGGAAGTTTCTCTCACACAACTATAATCTACAGTCTTTCCTAACTTATTTAAGATGGTGAATATTGTTTATTTGAGAGCTTATCTAGGCACTTTATTATGTTTTTAACTACCATTAGGTGCGGATCCAGCAATATATCAATATTGTCCATTGTAATCCTGAAACAAAAGGGAGTTTGTAGAGAAAAAGCATCAGTAGAAAACAAATAGTTAAAATCTACACTATCTGTTCCTAGGGCCAAGTTTGCTGTGGTGCTTGACTCAACTGGAACTGGCAGTAGCATCTTGAAGTAACACACACAAAACGTATCTAAGCAAGGTCCTCCTTGCCCTCAGGGCCTCTCTAAGGTCATAATTTCACAGTGGAAGTGGTCCTGGCAGTGCTGGCTGCTGCTGGTCTCATTAGGACTGGGAATATGGTTGGTTGGTTTGTTCTCCTATTATTTATGCACATTTAAAATGCATTTAAATAAATATGTGAAGATTTCAGAATTCTTAAGTCTCACACAGTGAGAAAACATAGAGTCCCCAAAGAAGGACATAAACAGACATTATGGAAATACTGTCTTGTCTTTCCAAGCTACCATAGGGCATTATAAGGAGAGACATCCAAGGAAAATCCAAGGCTGTATATCACCGCATGCTGTGAGCAAAACTCCTGCAGTCATAACCTAATCATGACATCTGATGGCCACTAAAAACTGCATCTTTTTGGAACAAGGTTTAGTTATGATAGAGGTAGCATAAAAATGATGGCCTTGAAAATGTGTGGTTTTCTTTTAAAGGAAATAGTAAGTATGAGTCTAAGGCATAGTTGTATCCTTTCTCTTCCTTCTTTTCTATAATTTTCCCCCCTCTCCTCCCTCAAATCTCTCCCAATAGCTTGGTCAACAGCATTTTCTTGCTTCATTGGTTTTGAAAAGGACTTGCTGTTCCCTGCTGTTAGATTATTTCCAGGAGACTGTCTCAGGTCAATAGTCATAACATTCCTTGCTTCACTCCTTCTTTCCCCCACTCAGAGAAAAAAAATAATAAAATTAAACAAAAAATAAATTAACAAATTAAGTTGGGAAGTGGGAAAGGCAAGCACGTGTGTATTTATGTGATTAATCCAGAGATTTAAGGTATGGACCCTTCTTTTTGTTTTCAAGCACCTGTTCTTTGCATGCGATTGCCTTAGGAAATTTCTCCTAGCAGCTAGGTTTCAGGTGAAACTACCAAAGAAATGTAGGGACCTTTAATTGGTATTAATTTTATTGCAACCTTAAAAAAAAAATTAATTGCTTCAAAAAGTCTAGGAGATATTGAATGTAAAGAAGAACTTAGCCAAAATAAACACCATCCAGTTGTGGTTACCTTAGATATTGGTTGTTTAGGCTTTGTTTCTACTCATCATCAGCTTTATTCTAACAGTTTATAAAAGATGGTCAGCTGAGGTATATGTTGCCACCAAATTGATGCCTATTTTGGCCCATCCACAGCAGCCCAGCACTGCACAGAGGCAGGGCCAGCTCATGCTCTGGCTCATGCTCTTTCTCACACTCTTTCTTGCCTGGTTCATTCAGCAGTTTTGGTAACAACTGTTTTACATACAAAGGTGTTTTAGGTGCAGACTTCTCAGCTGTGGTTCATCTGCAACTGTCCTTCCCCCGCCTCTTCTTTCCCCTAAAAATATGTGTTTAAAAGTGTCCCAGGTTAGGACTGCCAGTATAAAATAAAGGTATTACGTTTGTCTGGCACTCAAGTAAATTTTGGTTAATATTGGGATGGATTTTAATTTTCTGTAACTGCTTGAACTGATTAAAATTAGTTTTAATTTTGTGGGACCAAGTACTTGCAAACAGAGACAGTTCCTGTTAACTGAAATGAAAATTTGATTGTATGGTGTTTAAATAGGACGAGACGTGATAACAAGCAATCGTTGACAGTTTTACAGTTTACAAACTAGGGAGAGACCACAGCAGGTGGATTTGACAACAGCAGAAGTGAACAAGAAGACAAGTCAATATCCTGCTAACCTGTCTTGGGAATAAACACATTTCCCTTATTCCTTATAGGATTTTTGTAAATCTGATTAAAACTGTCTTTTATGTGCATCTGAAATTGCTGTTATTTGTATGTGCCATTGAAGAGTCACACAGTTATCCAGTGGCCAAGCTGCAACCTTCACTGAGACACTGAATGCCTCTCCTTGGAAAAAGAACCACTGGAATTCTAATCTCAGCCTTATTCTTGCTTTCTTGAGTTTGCCTGGCCAGCTTGGGGCACCCAAGACAGGAGAGGAACTTTTAGTATCAGTTGTATTTTAGAACCAGTATTTGAATGAGTACTTAGTAGTGGCATGGAAATAATTAAATTATGATAGAACTCTGAGCCAGTAATACAGGCAAATCCAAGACAAGATTTTTGTGATAACCCCAGTTTGGGAGCTTGCATTTTGCAGACTTTTCAAACGCTTCAATTTCTTCCCTTCTCTATGAGATGCAATGTGTTCTTTTGCCTACTTACAATCCATATAGTGCAGGACCAGAGAGACTGTTTTGACCTTATATTCATTACCAGTCATTAAAACTGTTAGTTCAAGTTTTTGCTTGTATTTTGTAGATGAAAAATTCGGGTTCTGTTGATGATAAACTTCTACTGCATAAGCACCTGCTACCCAAAAGGTTTAAAAAAAAGATAAGTTTTTGCTGAAACAGTCCCTATTTCAAAGATGGTTATCTGCTCATACAAGACAACTAAAGATAAATATACTGGATAACTGTCTTATCCACATATTGAGGGAATGTCTTAAGTGTGAAGATATGGAGAATGACTAAGTGTATGTGCCTTTCTGGCCTAACAGCAGTTTTTCATACAGAATACAAGAGTTTGGGCTGTAGAAGTTGAAGTTTCAAGTTTTGCTTCAAGACAGAAACAATATAAATCCTTTGAGTCTGGATATTTTGCAACACACTGCTGCTTTTATTTCACACAATCACAAAGTAGCTGAGATTGGAAGGCATCTCGGGAGTTCATCTAATTTAGCCTCCTGCTCAACCAGTCAGCCACAGCAGGTTCTCCAGGATTTTCTCCAAGGATAGAGACTACACAACCTCTCTCAGCAACCTGCTCCAGCATTTGATCACCTTTAAAGTTAAAAAACCCCAACCAACAAACCCACAAAAAAAACCCCAAAACCAAACCAAGACTTTAAAAATATTTAAACAGAATTCCCTGTATTTCACTTTGTGCCCATTTCTTCCTGTCCTTTCACTGGGCATCAATGAGAAGGGTCTTGTTTTGTCTTCTCCTTACAACCCTATGGGAATTCATACAGTTTTACTTATCTTAATGGAAAGAGATGAGGAAATTGTGTGGGATGCCTGAGTGCCTATGATGCCCAGCTGTTTATTTTCAGAAGAAGATTTGGGAGTATTCATTTACTCTCTCTTCTAATACAAGAACAAGGCTATGAGCCACAAATTGCTGCAAGCTGGGACTATACAGTTCATAAATATAACTGTGCTTGGTTTGTTATATCTTCTCTCAGACTTTGGTTACTGAGCTCTGTTAGTGATAGGATATTGAACAAAACTGGTTTTTGGCATGGCTTGGTACATCTGCTTTTACTTTCTGAGACTTTAGAGTAGTTTTAGAGGGATAGATGGAGCTGGCTTGCTACAGTACTGCTATTCCTGGTTTATCTGCATAATGATGTTGATTTAGGGGTTGGACATCTTTTCAGCTTGCCATACTCTCTCTGCAGAGGTGGAAATAGGCTACAGCACCAAGCACAGGGGAGGATGGCCTTTAAATGATGCTGCACCAAATTGTTGCTGGCCAAAGTGACTCAGGAGCTCCTATATTTGAACACTTGGAATAGTGTCCTCCTACAGGAAAGAAAACTTGCTCCTAGATGTTTATCTTGAAGCTTGATTATTATAATTGTAAATAAAGGCTAATATGCATGTATTATAACTGAGGTCTTGTTTGCTTTTTATAGAGTGTGAAATGAGCTTCCACTTGTAATTGCACGTTTTCTTGATTGATGTGAAACTATTTTCTCTGTAAGCAGACACTTCTCAGTTTCTTGCTTTGTTCAGAGCATGAATCAAAAAAAACAACTTGGAAATAAAATCGATTTGCAAAGTGGTTAATTTCCTAATGCCCCAGGACAGCGAGGACTTCTGAGTTAGGAAATTACATACCCTTAACATGATTGTTGACTATTCCCTTGAGTGAAAGCTGTACATTCAAGAGAGATCTCTCATTACACGATTACAGCACATATTCTCCTTGGAAGATACAAGGCACTTTGCCTTTGGATCCTGCTTATGAATTTTTACAGCTTGGAGAAGTACAAATGTGTTTGAGAGGAAAGTGTATCTGTGACCAATGGAAACATAAAAGGGGAAGAAAAGTTGCAAGACTTCACAGACCTCCTGAAATGCTGTATCCCTGTGCATTGAAGACTTTGCTTGCTCTCTGAAAGATGCTGTTTTTATCATTGCACATGATATTGCATCCTTTGGGATGAATTCTGCCAACTATCAATAGAATTATTTAATATGAAACCTGTCAGGTTATCAAAGGCCCAGGAATTCAGCTGGTCATTAAAGAGGTAAGTGCATTTTAATGTTCTGTACACTGTGCATTCCAGTCAGCCCCAAGACTCCTTCCCTCTGCTGTGGCCTCTGTGTTCAGAGACTGGGTTTCTGAGCAGGAGAGCCTTTCTCCAAATCTACTGTCTTGTTTAGTGATTTCATACAGTCTTGAACGTTGTAATTTGTGAAGAAAATCCATTTCAATACAAAAGTATTCTATAAAATCTGTTACCTCTATAGGCCAAAATTAAGTTTAACATGTTCAAAACAACTCTTTTTTTTTTGCTATCTGTTTATTTCTGCTACCACTGCTGTCACTGAATCCAAACTGTCTGTATGTAAACAGTTGTAAACACTTCTTACCATCTTTTCCAGTACTGTGAATTGCCTTGAAGGCACATAGGATAGAAAGAAAGAGGCAAATAGGGGATTTTCCATATGGTCTGAATACTATTTGATATTTTAGGAATGCTATTTCCCATTTATATCCATTCATCTCTTTGAATTTCAACCTTTAAACCATTACCTTTTCTCTCAGGACTGCTGTGAGTCTTAATTCATTAATGTCCATAGAGTGCTTTGAAATCCTTAGATAAAAGAGATTATAGAAGTGGAAAATATTAAAGGGAAAATGTGAACTCACAACCTCTATCCCTCCTTCTCTTACCTCACCTGTTCATAAAGATCTTTGTAACCATATAAACTTAGAATCAAGGCAAATATATTTTCCGTTGATGTACAGATAACATGAGGTTGCAAATGCCCATTTTTTAAAGAATCTTTTTCATATTAAGAAAGTTAATGTAAAAAACTTCTTAGCAATGTTTTTAATCTTCTATTCTCTGCTCTCCCAATTAAAATGTGGTCCTGGTTATATTCAGCTGAATCTTGTAGGACTGCATCCATGCCGAAAGATTCATACTGCTCTCTCCATAGGGTTATATTAGGAAACAGAAGTTCCTCTATCAGGTTTATGTCACTTCAGACTGTAAAATAACTGGCATAAAACAATCTTTTCAAAATGCATCATTTGTTCTCTAAATGGGAACCATCTTCCCTATCCCAGCATCTGCGCTGGTTTCTGTACAGCAGATTCACAGTATGACAGGATAATTCAGGTTAGAATGACCTCAGAAGATCTCTAGTCCAACCTTTTGCTCCAAGCAAGGTCAGCCATGAGATCAGATCAGGTTTCTCAGGGCTTTATCCAGGCAGAGAATCTCTTCGCCCACCAACTTCTATCTGGAACCACTAGATCACCCAATGAACTCAGCTGCTTCTGTTTTCATTCCATCTCTGTAGCCAAAAGATTGTCCATGGTCATTCCCAGTAACTTCTTTTCCCCTGTAAAGAATACTGGAGAGAAGGGAGGGTAAGAACTGTTAATAAGCCTAAGGGAGGTAAGGCAACAGCCTTTTTGAGACCCTGGAGTACACACTAAGGACAGACTTAGAGCAAGGAAATAAGGGTTGCCACCTCAGCTTCTTGGTTTGGATATTGGAAGTCCCATTCTCCAGGCATGATAAGATAAGATATTCCCTCTTTGCTGTTGCCATTGACTAAAATCTGTAGAGAACTGCTTTTTTCAGGCATTCAGGATCACCCTCTTAATCCACATGGGGCATCCCACACTATCTTTCACTGTCTCCAAGAGGAAAGGCTCAGTTTCCTATCTTCTTTGTCAGAGTGAAAAGACCAATCTGCAGCAGAAGGTTTCAGTTTTCTCTCCAGTGCTGTTCTTACAGCCTCCAGCTGGGCAATGCTTTGTGTTACTGCAATTTTTACTGACAAATAGGATGGGGAACTCTTTATCAGCAGGGAAAACCCCCACCAATCTATTCAACGTTCAGTTACAACATTCTTGATATCCAGGTTGTCCAAGACAGAGCAGCTAATCATGTTTCTAAAAAGATACCATTGCAGTGTCTCTCATCTTCCTTCTGGAGTTCATATTTATTTCTGACAACAGCCAATGTATTTCAGACCTTGTCCTTTCTGCTTTTCTGCTTCCAGTTCAGCCATTTAAAGCCAGTAGAAAACTCTAGTGGCCTCTTCATTTGCAGACAGAGCAGATATCTACAAGCCAGTTGTGGAGACTAGCTAGTTTCAGTCTATATTTAAATACTCAAATGAGCATATGGTTATTCAGATTTCTCTTTAAACTTTAGCTCTGAAAGTTTCTCCTGTGTTACATAAGCATATGTTGATATAATCTGGAATTTTGACTTGACTGTAATATTGTTACTAGATATTAGACTAGAGTTGTTTTACCAGCACTTCATCCTCAAAGGAGAATTAATCATTGACTTAACTAGAATGCTAACATGAATGATTGTGTTGTTATGCATATGTTGATTTATTCAACTTTTTCAGCCTTCTAGGTCCCTTTTGAAAACAAGCTTAGCCAACCAAACTTAACAAGCTTTCACTTGACTGTGTATAAATGTTAAGTAAACAAAATGTTTTTGCTGCTTATGCTTGCAGTATTCAGCTTCATTAAACATGTTTATACGCAGTCTTTTACAGCCTTCTGCAGTGTACATGACTAACTTGTAAGACACATTTCTCTCAGATAAAAGAAGACATAGAAAATGTTTTGGAGAACTCCTTTGAATGTAGCTCTCCTGAGACACTCTCAAGGAGTCCTATTCAAGCAAAAAAAAAGATCTCAAATCTTGAAAATCGTGAGGTGAAAAAGGGCTGTCGTGGTTTCACCTAACCCCACGCAGCCACTTGCTCACCAATAGGATCAAGGAGAGAATCGGAAGGTAAAATCTGGAAAACTCTTGGTTTGAGATAAAGACAGTTTAACAGGAAAAGTGAAAGCCACACTCACAAGCAAAGCAAAACAAGGAATTAACTCACTGCTTCTCATGGGCACACAGATGTTCAGCCATCTCCCAGAGAGCAGTGCACCATGTGCAACAGTTACTTAGGAAGATAAACACCATCATTCCAAACATCCCTCTCTTCCTCCTTCTTCCCCCCACTATATACTGAGCATGATTTCACATGGTCTGGAACATCTCTTTGGTCCCTTGGGGTCACGTGTGCTAGCTGTATCTCCTCCCAGCCTCCCAAGCACCCCCAAATTCCTTGCCAGCATGGCAGTACAAGGAGCAGCAAAGGCCTTGGCTCTGTGCAAGCCCTGCTCAACAACAACAAAAACACCTCTACATGATCAGCCCTGTGTTCAGCATGAATCCAAAACACGGCGCCACGCCAGCCACCGTGAAGAAAATTAACTCTACCCCAGCCAAAACCTGCACAAATGTGTAACAACAGGTCAGGTTGGCTTCTCTTAGATGGACTTTGCACAGAATAACACATAATAACCACTTTGCCCTGTGAAGGTGTCCATATTAGTGGTGTCCCTGCTGCCAAGCAGGAATCCTCCTGTTACACACCAGTTGCAGGCTGAGGCCAGCATGGTGCGAGGGTTCATACATCCCACTTCCTTTGGCAGCCCGGGAAAGGGTTTGTTTCCAATTAGGCAGCCAGGCTTCAGAGGCCAAGGAGACACAAACAGCAGAGAGAATTTTAGGAATGCCACCACATCTGGCAGATGTTCAGGGAAGACCTTGGGAGTGAAGACAAACAACTGAGGCCTGCCCTGAGCCCCCCCTACCAAAGCAAGGATTAAACAAGTGTGATCAAATTGCTTCTTCCTACTACACAAGCAAATTCCAAGATTTTGGTGCCATGATGCAAAGTAACTACTTGACAGAATCACAGTATAGAATGATGCCCCTTATTAAAAAAAATCTGATATCCTGAGGGAACATCCATACTGGTTAAAGGAGAGCAGGTTGCTTCAGCTGTATGGGAACACTGGTAATATTTTGGGGCAGTGGCTCACCAAAATACCAACTTGATGCTGACAAAGGTGCTTCATTGTAATAATGAGTGACCATGGAGGATGCTGGCTGTCCATGGATACAAGCCATGGAGGACGCATCCTACTTTGAAGAGGTACATATTCCAACCATGGAAATACAGAGTGACAACTCTGAAGATGATGGAGATGCTAGATAACGGTAACAACAATTGGTTGTTTCAGAATATTTTAACTAAAATATAAGGCACTGTGAAGTAAATTCTTAGTTCATGTAAACCACTGCTTAGACATGCTCTTGTGATTGGTCACTGAATCTACCCAGCTATCCTCATGAGCCATGAGTGAGGAATCCATGTATTTCTTACCAAAGAGGGAGGGATACCCACCCTTTAACAAGTACAGGGGGGACATAATTCTTAGAGAACTGCTGTCCTTTTTCTTTTAAAACTGTAATTTAAATTTTGGTGTTTGAACTTTCTCTTTAGTCTAATGGTTTTCAGATCATAGGACAGGTAAATGGGTGAAACAGCACCTCAGACATTATATACCTGTCTCATTCAATTGATCAGCAGTTGATTTCATTTTCCAAACTTAGATGATTTTTTAAAGAAACCTTTCATTTTTAAAAAGCAAAACAATCCCCCTCGTGCCAAAGAATATAACGAAGAATGACAGCATCTGGCTGTCCTTAAGAAAACCTATTAGCTATCTCAAGAGTTAATCTTTCAAAGATTATATTGGAATTCAGAGAGGTAAATAGATTCTAAAGATGCATTCTATCCCCAAAAGCAACAACTTTTGTTAATGCACATGCATTACACAATAACATCTTAAAAATGCAAAATAAGACATTTTTAAGAATTCACTGCCTAAAGTCAGAACTCATATGAACATTCAAATTGATTAGCTACAGCCAAAAGCTAAAAGGTACATAACAGAGCATGAAAAATTAATGAAAGCTTTGCTATTTTAGTTTACCATCCCTGTTTTTCTTCTCTTTTAACACTCCTACCATTGCAACCATCAGTTTTGTAACAGAATGTTTTACCAGACCCTGCAGCAGACACACCGACAAATGAATTCAAGATTGTCCTGAAAAGTCTGTGAAAACACCTCAGGAAATGTTGACTCTTACAGTCTTAGGATCAAAGCTGAATTTTCTGAAATTAAATGATTTAAATTCTTTAGATGATGAATTGCATGTAGCTCTTCATGAATGTTTTGTTTTCTAATTATGAAACATTTTTCACATACGATAAAAACTGGTTCCTTAAGAATATGAATATTCAGTATTTTTAGGCATCTTTTAATGTTTTAGAACTGAACTTTCTGTGACATTTTGGAGTGTCAGAGGAAAAGGCACTTGCAAAGGAAGCCTCATATTTTCAAATGCTTATGGCAAAGTGTGAGATTATGGCATCATAGCTTTCACAGCATTTTAATAGCCTTGTGGTAATTAAACTGCATTGGGCCAGATCCTGCTGTCCATGCTGAGATCACAACTCCAAAGCATGGCCAGTGATAGTGTGCACTTATTCATTGTGGACTTGGTATCTTGAAGTTCCAGCTAAGACCATGGGCTCATTTAGCAGAATTTCTAGAATTTGTGGTAAAAGGCGATCTTTGATTTAACACATTTATAGTGCATGGCTGGCCGTTAGATTTTATCCTGTGGGAACCCAGTGAGCTTCCACAGTACCCAGGGTGGGTTTAGATGACAGAAAGCTGACAGATTCAAGAGTCCCAAGTTCCAGGCTGGTGCTCCCACCCCCCCCATCATTTCACTTCTGTGAACATACTAGAAGGCTTTTTCATAGGAATTGTATTGGGCTTTGAATGGCATTTTCCCTAGACTAAAGGTGTATGTTTAAAGTGTTTTTTTACCTGTGGTTCTGTATGGACTCTTAAATAAGAGAATTATTACTGTGTTAGTGTCCTATGAGAACTTGGGCTTTGATCATCATTTTTTAGAGTCCAAAGCTGTAACGCATGATTACTTTTACCTATCTAACAGGCTGGAACACATCAAAAGGATAAGAACCAAGAAGAAGGGGAATAGCTTGTGGTTTAGATGCTGATGTTAGTTGAGAGATGTGATCTTGGCAAATTCCTCTCATCAGCTCTGTACCATAGCTTTCTGTTTCTAAAACAGAGATTAAAATGTTGGGGTTTATTTTCTTGTGCTGGTAAAGGTAAACCAGCAGGGGAAATGAACTCAACTCAAAAGAGAGATTATGAGTCTGAATAACAATTTAATAAAATAATACAATAAGTACGATTATACAGACAAACAATTGGTTTTAACCCACAAAACCCAAATATATAACCCAGCACCCTGGGGCATGAACAGAGTGGTGTTCTTTGGGCCCCTTGAGTCCAAAGGAAAAGGAGAGGGGAAAACCTGTTGGTGAGAGTGCTGTTGCAGTCTGGTTGAAAAGTGGTGGTTGCAGTCCAGTCGAGAGTGGTGGTCTACAGTCTGGTTGAGAGCGGTGGTCTGCAGTCTTCCTCTGGTTCCCACAAGTGGTTAAAAAGGTCCCAAGACTCCAAGATTATATATCTTCCAGTTCAGGCAGGAATGCTCAGTACCTCTCTCAGGGCGGGGGGGTTCCTTAATGGGTGTGAGTCCTATCTAGAAGGCCTCTTAGCACCTAGTTTATAGCCTGAGGAGTCAGGCTCTATGTGCAGATAGTGTAAATGGTTCATTGATAATAGTTTCTGGGAAATGGCATGGAAGGCTATAGAATACACAGTTTTGGGTTACACTCATCCAGTGATGAACTGGTCTCAGCTGTCCTAACTAGGACATTTCTCTTGCCTTTTATCTGTCTAGATTGTAAGCACTGGTGAGGGCACACACGTGCAACACCTTGTATGTTAGTGCTCCTTGCTACAACCACAACATTTAATCAATAAAAATATGCCTTGTGCTTCTTTGATTGATAAAATGCTGAATGTCTCACTAGTCTGAGCTAGAGAAACAAGTTTTTCAGATGACCTTTAAGTGGGAATAGTAGGAGATCACTTGCCTTTCAGTTGGAGAGTATGAAACCAGTAATGCCAATTTTCAGGCTCTTGGTATGCAAATTAACAAAAGAGGTGGCAGTACACACATCTTTTCAAAGCTCAAACCATCACATGTGAACAGGAAAAAATAAAAAAGGTTACACTTCTGTAGTTCTCTACAGTCAAGCATTCTTTCAAAGGGAAAATGTATCACTTTGAAGAATTTACAGAAGGAAACCTCCACAACAACTAAAGCTGCAGGCAAAGGAGTGAAAGGCAAAATGCAACTGCTGAGAAAAATAAATAAGGGCCTTTACAGCAGTCCCATTGAATTGAAATTTTCCTTTATCACAGACTAGGCTGTTCTAATCTTCTTTTCTACCTCTAGCCACATATTTTAAAAGAAGATTTTCTAAACATAAAAATGTTACAATAGAAGCAGAGTTTCTTACTAACGTATTATAGACCGTCTCTTACCGTACCAGAACACCAACTGAATTTCACCAAGGAACCAGTTTGGCTTAATTTTTCATTCTTGTTGTCTGCATGAGAAATATCTACACAAAAAGTGGCAGCTGAGTCACACATTGATACAAATTTCATCTTCCACAGGAGATGGCATTCAGCAAGTGCAACAAATGCTTGCAAAGGCCTTGGAGCACAGGCAAGGCTGAGCATCGTGGTGAAGCCTCCTGCAAGACACATTGTCCTTAAAGGTCCCAAGAGCCACAGCAGCCCAGACACTTGTGACATCTTGTTTTTCCAGGTAAGCTTAAACAAAACCTCAGGCAACCTAAGTTTATAGGCTATTTTTTACAGAGGCCACATTCTTTAACACTTAAAGTACAGAACTAAAGAATGGTCTAAATGAGATGTAAATTTTGTTTACTGGTGTTTCATGTCAGCAGATGTACTGAATATTGGGTGGAAAGCTGTAGTTCTGCTGAATCAACAGCCTTGAGTATCAAGCTAAAAGCAAGGTGACACTGTAGCCATAATTTTATTTGGGAATGAATTGATTTTTCTTTGCTCAAGAATGAGGTGCCACAGAAGGAATCACATATAGGACTAACTAGGGAGTTTAAGCAGAAAATGAGGAAAATGCCTTGAAAACCTGGACTGGTGCGAGGATAGGAAGGATGAAGTGTGATACTGCTCCTGAATATATACTCCTGAGGAACAGGAACCATTTCTCGTCACGCTGGCCACTCCCAAAAAGTGGTTGGTAGTGGCCATCCTGGGTGTCTTGGACTGTAGCCAGAGCAGGCAGTGAACCATGACCAGCTGATTGCCTTCAGAAATCCAAAGTCCCCTCAATACCACCTGTTTCTGTGGCCTCCAGCCAGCCTTGACTTTGATGGTAACAATTCTGCTCTAAACACAGTGTGTTACAGTACTCCTGCTATAAAAAAGTGTATTTCAGTTTGAGGCTAAATCTTTCTACATAAACCCCATTTATTTCTCATCTGTCCTGATATTTGGTAGTGCTTCTTTTACTTCTCCACAGAAGTTGTGTGGGCCAGGTTAGCACAGATATGGGGATGACCAAGGGAATATGTGGCTGCTTGAGGTCTGCTGGGGCATGGGCACATGCTGGCACCGAAACCACCACAGGCCAGAGAGTCATATTGGACTGCAGGTGGCTTCTGCAGAACCTTCTGGAGTGTGGGTACATGTAATTTCCAGAACTGTTTTTGAGCTGCCAAAGTGGGTCTGTAAGGAATTAACTTCCACCCAGTGTGGCTTATTAGCCCTGGCTTGTTAAAGCCTGCGAGGCTCCAGAGCAGGCTGGACCTGCTCCAAGTAATTTCACAGAATATTCTGAGTTAGAAGAGACTCACAAGGATCATTGAAGTCCAACTTGTGATTGGCCTGTACAGGATTAAACTCACAACCTTGGTGTTATTAACACCATGCTCCAACCAGCTGAACTAATCTCAGGGTCCAACACAAGGATTTGCACTAATGAGAGGGTTCATACCGGTTTTTTTTGAATACATACCTAATTGAGATGTGTTTGGTACCAACAATATATTGCATTAATAATACTGTATGTGCAACAGGGCCTTGTGGCTTCTCCCGACTGGCATCCCCCAGGTCTGTGTGCCTGTTTCTTTGTACTGGTCTTGCAGCGATGCTCCTACATCCCATGGGATGGGATGTAGGATAGCGGGCTGGGCAGACAGGGGACATGACCTGATGTGTCCCAAAGCCTGCCCGCACCGCTCTGCTAGCGACATCGCGTCTTCTTTCCTGGGGCAGGTGACGCAGGAGAGCCAAAGGGTGCCGGTGGCTGCTTCTCTGGTCAAGGTCGCGCACTGTCAGCCCGGTCCGGAGCCCAGAGCTTGGCGTGGCGTGGCCTAGCTTGGCTTGGCATGAAATGAGCCCAGCACGCAGGGTGCGGGCGCGGGCTCTGCGAGCGCTCCCACCGCCGCCTCCCCGCGGAGCAGCCGCTCCCGCCGCCCCTCGGCCCCCTCTCCCGCCCAGAGCACGGGCCCCCATTGCCTCCGCCGGCCGCATCCCCCGCCCATCCATTGGCGTCCCGGCCCCACGTGGGCGCGGCGTTTGCCGGGAAGGAGGGGGCTCGGCGGAGGGGGCGGGCGGTCGTTGTCCTGGCGACAGGAGAGTGAGTTGTGGCGGCGGCGCGGAGCGGCGGCGCTGGAGCCGGAGCTGCAGCCGGGTGTGCAGGGCGGCCCCTCGCCCTGCCCTGGGCGCATGGGCCGCCGGCCCGCGGGAGGAGCAGCGCCCAGGGCCGCCCACCCTCCCCGCCGCAGCAGCCCCGGCAGGTACCGGCGGGGACCCGCCCGGCGCGGGGGAGCCCGCCCGGCGAAGGAGGGATGCGAAAGTTTGTCCCGGCGCGCCCTGCCGCTCCGGCGGCGGGAGAGACGCGGCCGCGGGCGGGCGGAGCGCCGAGCCGAGCCGAGCCCCGCCGAGGGAGCGGCTCTCGGCGGCGGGAGGGGGGTCCCGAGGGGCTCTGCCCCATCCGCAGCGCGGCTTGGCGGGGCCGGCGCCGCCCGCAGGAGCGGCTCCTCCGCGCTGCCTCCCACGGGGGCGGCCCGGGGGGCGGCCGTGACTGGTGCGGGGGGTCCGGGGGTCCCTCCCTCGGTGCCCCCGCCCGGATTTGCGCGGTCTGGCAGACTGAGCCCCCGGCGGGGATGGGCGCGGGTGGGGTTTGCTGCCGGGCGAATCTTGCCGCTGCCGCCCTCTTTTATTATTTTTATTATTATTTTGTCTCATGTCGCGTGCGGGGCAGAGGGGCGCCCGCCCTGCCTGGAACCCGCGGGTGGAGGTGTCCCCGCGGGGTTTTTTGTCTCTCACCTCGGGCCGCGCCACAGACTCGCGGAACTTGGGAGCTGCCGGGCTTCTGTTTTACGTGGAACTTGCGGATTTGCTTGGCTTGCTTGTTCTGAAACACAAGTCAGTGGCGGGAATGAAGGATTTCTGATGCTGCGAGATTGCGTGGGATTTTTGTAATGAGACCGACCCCCCCGCCCCCCCCAAAAAGTTGTGTTTATTTGCTCTGCTTTCGATGAAAGACTGGCAACCAGGAGGCGTGTGCGGGGATCTGGGTACTCAGCGAGGTGTTTCTGAATGACATTGCGTGCAGGTCGGGATCTTTTGGGGCTGTGTGCTGAGGATGGACCCTCCTAGGACACATCCAGGTGCAGGCCTTAAGGTTTAAATTTAATAACGTTAACTCACCTGTGGTTTATTGAGATCGTTTATATATTTAACCCATGGTCAGGTGTAGGCTTTCGAGTTCTTACAGCTGTTTATTCAGGGGGGGTTTTCAGTCATAGCCCACCTGGATCCAGACTGGGGGTTCTGGATGTTGCAGTGGTGGGAAAACGAGGTAAAATTTTGTGTCCCTTGATATTTTGTTGGTTTCAGTGTCTCTGGCTATGTGGTGATTTCCCCAGCAAATCTTACCTTTTTTTCTTCCTGAAGTTTTTGTTTTGTATTTAATGCCAATTAAATTGGCATTAAATTAAATTTGGTAGTAAATCAATTTCCACAATTAGAAACATGGAGAGATAAAAAGTGAAACTTCTTTTTATTGGAGATAGTAAGAATAAAATTCAGTCTAATGGCTGATCAGAAATGTTTCTTCAAGCTTCAGGGTACATTTCTTTTTTCCATGTTAATACCTTTTTTTTTTTTTAAATATATGAAGCTTAATGTAGCTAACTCATGCGATGACACTAAATATCTGTAATACATGCTCTTAGGTTACAGGCATATACTAAGTACTATATACAAATAGATACTCACATATTTCCCCAGAGAGTCTATCTACTCCCATGATGCTTAAAGCTGTAACGTTGAATGCACAGGAACTTCCAGAGATTGCACTTTTTCTTTTTTTTTTTCTTTTCTTTTTTTTCCTAGTTCAGGGGACCTTTCATGTTGTCCTTAGTTGCACTGGTTATGTCATGCTATTCCAGCATGGCATTACACGATGTGACTGATGCAGTCTCATGTGTCACATCACAGTGAAATCACTGGAGGGAAAAAGTTTTCCTTGGTGGGACTTAAGGATATTTATAAAAGTTGGGGGTTTTTTGGTGTGTGATATTTGTTGCTAAGGTCAAAGGCCATTCACTGCCTTCAAGGTACCTTTTAGATTTCCCTGGTTATTGGCAGGTTTGAAACCACAGATCAGGAGGACATTCTGGTTCAAAATAAAATTTGAAACCTCTTATTTCTCTTTAAAATAGTTTAGATGTGTTTTTAGATTATTTTCAAATGGCAAAGCACAGCAGCATTGCTGCAGTCAGTTGTATTCTTCCCTGTGCTTTTTAGAAGAAAAAGAACCGGATTAATGACCTACTGCTTCATGGTGAGGAGCAGTGAAAGAGCATTTGAAGTGATAGGCAAAAGCAGTATTTCTACTTGTTGTCTTGTCAAGATTTTTTCCTTGGAATAACAGTGGACCTCAGCATGTAGAACAGACATTTTTACTATGTTATGAAAAATGTATTTTATTTATGCTGCTTATCCTTTAGCGATGGCAGGATGTCTGACTTTCTTCTTTATTAGTTCCTTTGTTACATAGGACAGAGGTTTGGATTTTTTTTGGAGCTTGTCTCATGACCAGGCTTGTAACAACATGCAGTTAAATATGTGGTTTTATATCATGCTCAGCTAATGTGGCTGAAATTGATTTAATATTTAGCCTTTTTAGTATGGAATTCAGCGTAGTAATTTCCTGGTGCCTGCATATTGAAGCCTGCTGATATTGATCCCACCTTACAAATTAACTCAGGAAGCGATTTGTCTCTTGTAAACTTGTGCTTCTCGGTGCAAAAAAGAACAGCATTATAAGGTGTTTGACTTGCTAAGCTGTGATTTCAAGCATCACTTTCTTTCTCAGGTACTAATAGAAACTGTATTAGTGTGCTCAGGATTTTGAGAGGTGATGCACAATAACCTTATAGACTGTGGAGAAAGTCTCGTGGGTGAGAGACCCGAGAAGAATAGTGGGTTTGGCTTTAGGGACTCGAACCCTGCAAAGCTGGGTTTTGAGTTGATCCTTGCAGGCTTCAGTCAGTGTTGCAAAAGGCTCAGCTGTGGTGTGCAGTACTGTCATTCTGGGGTGTTTTTATGCAAGAAGCCCCAAAGACAAGGTAATACACTAAATAGGCATCAAAGCATTTCGAGAGGCTTGCATGAAGAGTGTAGAATGTTCAAAACATGAAAGTATTGTATCAGTTCTGACTTGTGGCTCCTGGTGGTGGGCAAAGAATATCAGTAGCTATGTTTTCCTTCAAGCTGGTAAAAACTGCCTTTTTCCCCCCTTTCTAGGTGTTTGTTTGAATACATAGAAGAAGATGACAAGCGTGCATGGATGATTTTACGTAATTAACACCTGCTAGATTTGCAAAAGGCAATTATCACTGTGAAGTGTTTACATTGATTTATGGGAAGAAGGTGGCCCATGAGAGGGATGCTGATAATATCAACACAGTGGATTAAATGCACATTAACACCTTTATTGACATATAAATTATCCGTGCCAGGAATGCACTGAAAAGGCTGCTGATGGAGCAATAATGTGGCACAAACTACTGGGTTTGGATTCAGCTCCGTCATCCTTCTGTAAGGCATGTACATGGAAACCTTCATCTGAGCTACTGTAGGATATAGAGGCTCACAGAATGACTGCTTGTTAAGGTAATGAGCAGTGATGGCAAACAGGAATTTAGAAGGATGATAAAGGACATGGATGAGGTTTGAAGGAATTATCTTGCTTTTTAAATTATTTTTAGATTTCTGTTGTTTATGCTATGGATTTTTAGAGAAAGCTTAGAGGCTGGAAGAGTCTTTGTAGCTGGGAAATGGAATCTGGCTCTGAATCCAGCCAACATCAGAAAAGGAAGACTGTGACACACGGACTGGAAGATCAAAAAAGGGTAAGTGACAAAAGGCGAAAGCACTTTCTGCTTAAATTGCTGAAGGAGGCACAATGGCAGAAGAGCTCCTTATAACACTTCTATCAGTTGCACTTGCTGCTCACTATGCTTAGCCAGCTCTACATTTCTTCTTCTGATTATATATTTTAGAAGATGTTTGGTTTTGTCTTTAAGCTTGTTCCGATGTATGGAGTAAAGAGCTGAGGGAAGGGGAAATTGTAATATGAGTGAAAGAAGGGAAAAACCACTAGAATTGTGGCTGTTGGTTGGTGAGGAGACATACAGTGAAAATGAAATATATTGACTCTTATTGATTGACAACTTACTGGTTTATTATAAGTTTAATTTTTTTTAATTGATACCCTTAGTAGAGAGGTTAAAAAATTGTTTTCTTGTGGTTTGGTGTTTTAATTTGCTGAAAATGTCCTACACTTGTCAGTATCCTCATTGTCCTGGTGGTCGTGTTTGCATTTTACTGGAGTTGCCGGATGTAATTTTGACTTGAGACAAAATGCACGGTGGAATGTGCCCAATGTCAGCTGCTGGACCTTGTTTTGTCCAAGTGGTTTGTGAAAGCTCTGTGTGTCAAGGTAGCGTTGTATTATTTCATCCTAATGGATTGGTGCTGTAAATTGACCTAAATGAAGTTGCAGTCTCAGGCAGACTCTGGTTTGTGAACAACTGGGACTTGAAAGTTGTTTTGTTGGCACCAGTCAAGCAAAATGTAAAACTTGACATGTTTCTACTGAATAAATTACTCATGCCACTTTCCACGCAGATTTGATGGGCGATAGAAAACACTGTGTTCAGCTTTGTGTGGAGAGCTCCTTTCCCCTGTATGATTTTTATTTCAGTTGAAAAGTGAGTTGGAAAAAAAATTGACTGTCAGCTATTATTTTGCTGTTCAACAGCGCTGCCTCATTTTGGAGAGAGGGAGGTTTGTGTCACAATTTCATCAAGTCTGCTGAAGAATAAAAGTGGTTTCCCTGTCACCCCATTAGAAATATAAGCGGCCTGGAAAACTTTCAGAAATTGGATAAAATGCAGCTGTTTGCTTAGAGAGAAATAGCATTTGGGGACTATTTATTTGGGGAACAAAATAGAACTTCTGAGTGTATTTTAATTGCACCAAACAAGATCTGTTAACTGACAAGCTGCCAAGGTCTTCCTTCTACTTTTTTCAAGGAAGCATTTTGGGACTGAAGTAAATCAATATGAGTTGTAACAAAATCCTTCCATTGACTTAATTTCTTTCTGGAGGCTGCTAGAACACTTTTTTTTTTTTCCCCTCCTTAAGTGTAGAACATTATACTGCATATGGGGTGTGATGGGAAAAACATTTGCGACCTGTGACACCAAAGTAGACTATAATTGTTTTGATGCACCAAAATTAATATGCAATTATGTCTGTCTCTCCTTACTGATAGGTATAGAAGCCTACATCTCCCATCTGCTCCTGGCTCTGGGTATTTGGTGCACATGTAGTTGGGGCCTCTGAATGTATAATATAACCCCAAGTGAGGCTCAGTGGCAGCTGGGATAACATCAATTGGTCATGCTTTGCTGACATTCATTTTAACTTGAACTCGAACCGTCATGGAGATTTATTAAATTTATAATGATATATGTAAGATCTATTTTAATGGCTCTGCATGCATGGGTGATCTCTCTCACTTCTGTTTGCAAAACAAGTCTTAATAGAGTATTACATTTCATTTCCTATAGAATTTTTCAGGGAAAGGTTACTGAGGAGAGGTTTGCTTAGACTTGTGTTTACTGAGAAAAAGCAGTTTGGAATAATAATGTTGATGCAATTCAGTTGTTGTTATTATGGAGTTTAATAGTAATATAAACTTTAGTGGTTTTAAGCTTAAAATTCTGAGATTTCTGGTAGGGTAAAGTGGATGTGTGATCACGGGCCATTAAAATTAATCATCAGTAGACACTTTTTTGTTATTGGAAATGAGACTTGTGCTGGAAGAAATAAGACCAAGCTCTTTTTAAATTGGGTAAGTGCATTCTCCTTTTTAGCACCATATATTTTATGGACATAAAGTCAAGCATTGTTTAGTGGTTTTGAAGCAGTAAGAAATCATTTTGTATGTGTACACCCCTCGATGATGGATCTGGCTTGTCTTTTCTAAGTAAAATACAGAATGCTAGGCTTGCATTTGTAGTGTAGAAATAAAGCTTAATTTCCTTTCTTTGGGGGGGAGGGGAAATAAGTGTATTTCTGGGTATCAACTTTGTAGCTGTATTGATTAAAGGAAGACAAGATTTAGTATTTGTGCTTGTTTTTTAGAGGTAGGGGGTTTTGCTTTCTATGTGTTGGCTGATCTTCAAGATCTCAAAGCAGGGCTGCCTCTGGGAGTGCTGAAATCAGTTGAAGCAGGTTCTTTTCACTCATCACAGCTTGCCAGGCTGAGCTTAAGAGGACTCATATTAATGTTTGGGATAGCAATGCATTTATGTACATATCTTAAGTTGGTTCTAGTGGGAATTACATAGCCAAATTCCATGTAACGTGTAATGTAGGAGTGAAAAATTTGATCAGATTTAACAACCGTGTAAGCAGACCATCTGAAGGTAGTAGGATTACTAGCATGAATACTAATGTGAATAAAGTGAGCAGGTTTTATGCCAGTATATGACCTTTGCAATGAAGTCTTTAAATGCAAGAGTAATAGAGGTGATACTGCAGATTTTTGTCTGTAGAGTTTGCATGTATATTATTGTTTTGATATAAAATGGATGATTGCTCATGAGCAGTAAATTCAGATTTTCTTTATTTTCTTGAAGAGGAGACTTGAGGTAAAAACTGCTGCTAAAATAATCTGATTAGTTACATTTCCATGTCTTGTGTCATGAAAAATTTAGCACTGCCCTGTGTTCTGATTAAATGTGTTTTCTACTGATGACTGAAATGGAATATTTCTTCAGTTGATTTCCATCAATTTCATTCCCACTCTTTCTGCCTTTTTATTCAGATCCATAGCTCTAAGTTAGTAGGACATGCTAAAGAAATGTGTATGTGCAATAGTGACAGAAGCGTCTTCTGCTCTATTTGAATGAACACTCTGTGATTGATGAGTAAAATATAATTGTGAAATGCATTCAGACTTTGGAAGCATCTCTGTAAATGTGTATTTTATGCTTATATGTGCTCTATTGTCCAACTAAACTTTTGTCTCTGCTTGAGTTGTATTTTAATTTTTTCTTAGAGTTTTTTTTGTACCTACCTGGTGTACTGGGCCAGTCGGTTTTAGGAAGGACTGTGTTTGTCAGCAGCATGGTCATGGCTGGGCTTCGCGAACGAAGATTTGGGAAGGCTCTATCCACACTGGACCTTGTAAAGCCAAACTGATGGTGGTCATTCAGTATATTTCTTTTCTCTCTTGCTACTTCATAGTAAAGATCTTCATCTCTATTTTTTTTTAATTTTGAATGAAGAATGTGTTAGCTGCAGTTTTACAGTGTTAAAAGCAGACTAACACTCTTTCATGGGGTGTCTTCTCTCTTGAATTGTTTTTCTTGAAGCAGTCGTGGTGATACACGTGACTGAAGCCATATGCTACAGCTTTCTCCTTGGTTTGTATTTTTTCCTGGTTTATTATTGACACCCTTCCAATTTGCTTGAGGATACTTTGCTGCTGCCTTTATATCGAAGTCAGTTTAAAGAGCATAAGTAGTCTCCACTTGTATTGACCTGCTCATTCTGGGAGCTTGTGTTGTTTAAAGCAGGGTAGTGGTGGCTGAGTACGATGTTTATTAGTAGAATTTTGTGCTGAGACAATAATGCAATTGGTGGGTGCTGTGCTGCTGAGCCAGTGTGAAAGCACTCAAGTATAACCACATAAATTTCAGCAGGGCTTACTTTATGAAATTACAGCAAACTGCTATGTGGTGTTCTGATAATTTAACTAACTGGGCTTTTATGGAAATAGAAATGCAATGAAAATCCACTGAGCAAGAGAACTGAGAAAATGTCAACTTCTTTATTTTGCAAATGTTTAAAACCTTCCATAAACATCACAATCTCTGTAGGATTTTAGTTCCTAACTGTGGGGTTTATGATTTTCTTACAGTATATAAGATTTGTTAGTAAATTTACATTAAACCTTATAATTCAGAGTTAGGTTTGGGAAGTTTAGTTACATGGATGTGCCTGGGTAATCCAAGGCTTGGCTTTTGCTTTAGGATCTAAGTTTTCTGCTCTTAAGATGCTTCTGAAACCCTTTTTGTGGATGTGCTGTCTGTGACTATTTTAAACTACTTTTTACTAAGAAATTGGCTCAAAGAAACAAGTAGTTATATTCATTTTAGTGATGCTGATTTTCACCTTGGTGGTGAAAGGTATCACCTTGATGCTACAAGATATTCTATTTTCTGTAAAAGTTCTTTCTGCAGCGGTTTTAGTGAGAGTTTTATGAGTGTGATTTGGTATTGCCAGTCCTTTCCCAGTCAGACTCCAGTCTTAAAGGAATTCCCATCATGACAAATATTTTTATATAAGGTAAACAATGGATCTTGCCTATTCAGCTGATGTCTCCTGTAATGTTTGTCTAATTAAAGGAATTTTGCAAACTTTTGAAAGTTGGGGGTGACTTTTTTTCTAACTTGTGCAAGTTCACATTAGGATGTGATACAAAGAGTCTATATTGATGTGGACTAGACTGCAAGTGATGAACTTTATGTGCTTGGGGACTCTGTGGTATAGTCTCATCTAGAATTGACTCAAGGGTAATTCTATCAGTCTTTCATCTTTTTGCCCCTACCTTTCCCCAGGTCTGTTACTGTAAAATGAAAAAACCTTGTGTGTGATTTCTTGAGGCCTTAGACTTGCACAATTTTTTGAGTTTTCTCTCTGTTTTGTAAAGTGAGTAAACTATATGTAGCACGTGTACATATGCTGTGACTTTCAGCAATGGATATAGATACATGTGGCTCCTAAAAACAACAGATGGAATGTGTATGGATGGGATTTATAAGATGGGTGTGCTGCACTGTTTATTTCTGTTCCTGTTGTGGTCAGGTGAATCTGTCAGTTGTTCATATTGCTAGGTTATGCAATTTCTGTTAAATGACTTGTACATCAGAGTAAATCTAGCTTAAAAAGACATACTTTTTATTGGTATATTGGCACAGTTCTATCCTTCCTGACTGACAATGCTAAATTGAATTCTTTAAGTCACTTTGGTTGAAGCAGCACAACACTAATTTCACTGAACAACAGGAAAATAATGAACAAAAAATTCTGTCATCACCAAGACAGTATTTTCTCTTCCACGTACTGAGGGAAGTTCATTATCTTAAAAATAACTTGGCTAAGGAGTTCTGTCTGAAGTTCTAAGGATGTGGAAGAAATATCCATGTGTAAGCAGATGGCATTGTAAGACGATGGAACATAACTGTAAATCATTTGGGTGTGCTTTGAAGATTCTAATCTAACAAGTGGTTTAAGTGATGAAGGACAGTATTGGCTTTCCACATGAACAGTGGCTTAAAGCCTTTGTAAGAGGGAGGGAGTGAAGCTGATCAGGAGATGCAGCTATAAGTAGGTGATGAGATGCATAAACAACTGCTGTTTGTGTTGTGGCTACATAGTAACAGGAGAATTACCAATGAAGCATTGCACTACAAAGGAGAAGACTTTAAATCTCTGTTGAAAACACCTGTAACACCTTTTACAGACTTGCTGATGGCACTGATTTAGCAGGATGCCCAATTTTTTATCTTTGTTAACCAAAAATAGAGCATTAGGATGAATTGCAATGTGGTCAGAAGAGCCTGACATCCACTTTCCCCCACATGAACAAAAAGCAGGACAATTATTCTTGTGGGTTTATTCCAAAGTCCTGGCAAGCATGCTTCTCAAAATGCTTGCATGGTAGAGCATTTACACAGTAGATAAGTGTAGATGCTGTTGTAAATGGAACTGTGCAAAATCAGGCAGAAATTATTTCCGTTTGCTGAAATTGTGTTACTCTGTATGGAAGAGTATTTCCAGTTTCAAAGGAGTGAGGATTGATGCTGATGGGTACTTAATATGACACCCCTAACTCTGCCCTTGCCGGCAAGGACTTCCCTGCTTGCATTTGTGTGCATCTAGTTTTAAACTGGCTTTGCCCCCCTTCTCTTATAGATTAAGAATAGACTGGTGTGATCTGCTGGTTCCAGTCTTACCAACAGTATGTCTGGTGTTGCTTTGCTGCCTGTGGCACAGATCAGTAGCTGATCTTTCAGAGCTGGACAGAAACCCAACAATATGATGCATCAGCTGGTTGTGTTGTGTATAGGGAAGAAATCCAGCCCTTCCTCCAGCTGCTACTGACAACAGGCTTTGAACCCTAAGGTTTTTTGTTCTTATCTTGGATGACTGCAAGAATTAATGGTCATAAATTAGCTGAGATATTTCAAAATTTAGCCAGGCATCTTGAGTCTGTGGCAAATCTCCAGTCTGTGGTGGATTATATAAGCTGTCTTCTCTAGCTAGCTTTGGGGTTCCTTGTCTGGGGCCCACATGAGTGTGGACTAAAGAGTGAAAGCTGGACCTGATGCTGTATCTGTGTCTCAGTGCATTAGTGAGCCTCTTACTCTAGTTTTCCACATCCTGTGATATAAATGAGGGTTTTATAGCTAAGATCCTAATGGCTTCATCAATCTAATCTCAAAGGTAATGAAACCAAAAGGCTCAAGCAGTAAATACAGCGAAGTGCTATGTAGTATAGTATATATTCTTTAGTGTATAAAGAACACTGCTTCAAAATAAAGTGAACTTCTGATGTTAAAAAGGAAAAGCCTACTATATTTGTATCAAACATGGGTTATAGGATGCTAAGGAGAACTCTATGACTAGCAGAAAATTCTTCTGTTGCTGGTTAGATTGTAAGAAAATTTAGTCGTGATGCCAGAGTGTTCTTGGAAATGCTTCTGCAGCTATGAGATGCACCTCAACAGAAATTGCTGTATTTCCCCCATTCTTTCAGTGATTAAGATGTAGCAAACCCATGTTTTCTGTGCCATAGGATGCATTTCCCCTATGTACCCCTTCAGAAACCAGCCCACTCGCACAGTCCTTACACATGTGAACAGTCCAACATGAATTACTGAGTTCCAGGTGACTCAGTGTTGCAAAAATGATACCTGTGTACTTTTGTGCATTTAATAGGACAGGTGTCTCTCAATCTGTTACATAAAAGGTACAAGTAGGTAAACATTAGAGATTGTGTTTTTAATTATTTTTATAAAGCAAGTGTGACTTTCAGATAATATACACTAGAACTCATTAGCATGTAGTTTCCTGCACACCTCTTTAGAAAAATGTTATTATGCAAATGGCCACCCCTTTGGCTTTGAATTAATTGTCACTTGGAATAATGTGTGGGCTGTGGTATTAAATTCTTTGAAACCTAAATAGCTGGGAAATTCATATTGGACAGTCAGACACTGCCTCTTGTTATGTCTGTGCCTGGAAGCGAATTTGATATCCCTGAGGTCTTCTATCTATTGTGATATCCCTGGTGAAGGAAGTGGTAGGAAAGGGAATGGGAAAAAGGAGGAAGGAGTGGACAGGAAATAACCTCTGTGATAATTCAGACTTATTTACTAATTTTAGGACATATTGCAAAGCTAAGAGTACCCTGAGGGTCTTTCGGAAATGGAGGCATTAGGGAGAGACAGACTTGCATTTGTCAGTATTTTATTTTTAGGCAGTCAGTGTTAGGGGTTTTTCTACTTGATTATAGTCTAGTTTGACAGATGTGGTGTAGATTTATTTATGCTTGCACACTGCAACAATTCATCACTTTAAGAAACAAATATTAGTGACAACTTCCTGTAACAGCAAAGCTCTAATGTATTTAACAAAGCAATTAGATTTCTGTGTTAAGATGTGGATCCAGTACAACAGACAACTTAAAGCATATTTATCAGTGCAGTGTGTGGCTCTAAAATAGATGTGCAGTGCAGGTGAAGGAGCTCTTGGTGAGTGTGACAAAGGTGTGTGTTTTCTGCTATTCCTCCTTGAAAAGCATCATGTATCTGTGTATGCATTCATGTTCATTTATTATTTTCAAAGGATTGCTAAAAGGAGTACTTAAAATGTAAGAGCGTGGTGGTGAAGTAGATGTGTTACAGATGAAAGCAGATATTTTCTTCTAAAATTGTTCAAGGTTGCATTGGTCTAACTCTAAAATAACTGTAGGAGACTGCTGGACTAACTTATTCTCCCAGCAGAAATCCCTTTGCAGTGCAGTATCTTACTATTGTTTTCTAGATCCAGTCATAATTTTCCTTTGCAGAGGAAGACTGGAAGGGAAGTTAATGTGAGTTTCTTGCCTTTTCTCACACAAAGCCTTTTGCCAGTCAGACAGTTCACTCTCTATTTCTGATCTTTTTCTGTCAATGCAGAATAACCCGGAGGTAGGAGATGACAGAGACATGTGGAATGACATGTGTACAGCATTATGGGGGAGATGGAGCCAGTGTAGACACCTCAACCTTCTCCCATTCCTCAGAAGTCTATGCAGCTTCTGATGGGAAAACAGACCTGTCTTTGGGAGACTGAGATGCTCCTGCAACTTTCCTGTGGATATAAAAGTCAGTGAGAGGATAGGGTTTTTTTGTGGTAGAATTAAAAGAATCCCTTCTTTACAGAAGACTGTCATTCATCCTTTAGAAAGGAATCATCTGGCTTGCAAATTAGCTTGTCCTTGCAGCATTAGGCAAAAAATAGCACAGTATTGAAGACTGTGATTCCTTTCTTGCTAACAGATTATGATGCGTGGATGTCTCTTGAGGCTATCGCACATTGATGGTAATAAATATGTACTCAGACTTGTGTAGCTATTTTTCAAGTGTTCTGCACTAAAAAAGGAGTTGTACTCAAGGGAGCTGAGGGGCAAGGGAGTGGCTTCTGCGATCTGATAATAGTTGAGAAATCGATGAAGACAAGGTAGGCTTGTTGTGAAAAACCTCACTTATAGGTGAAAACAAGAACTCTATGTGCTGCAAGCATTGAGTTTGCAGTTTATTTGCTGGAGTCTTTCAGTTCTTCATTGTGATGACAGCAGTGACTATCAGATCCTCAGTAACTTGGAGGATTTGTTTTGGATAAACAACATGCATCTGATATGACTACTCCAAAAATGTAACAAGGCAGATGGAATTGTCTGTGTTATTTCAGTGTCTCCCTCTGAAGTTTTCTAATTCAGATGCCTTGTTTTCTTCATTGATGTTTGCTGTATCATGTCAAACAAGGTAATGAATTTTTAAAAGGTCTTTAGTTTAGTACTGTGATATTCAAAATCTTTAAGTAAATTCTGTAAACACAGTAAAAATAAGAGTGGTTAGAAACTGGAGAGATCACAAAATTGCTAGGCTTTAGGTAAGGGAAATTGGATTGTAGTTAAATTTTTTGTGATATGGGCAGGAGCTGGGCCTCAGTTGTTCCATTATTGTCCCACTGGTTCCCAACATGAATGTTAAATCAACCAAAAAAACCCTAGATAGTACTGGTTTAGTTATTGAAAGCGTGTCCTTTCGATATCAGCCTTGATCAAAATCAATATAAGATATTAGAAATGAGTGAAAATTGCAACAGCTATCTCTTAATTGCATAATGTTTGTGCTTTAGTGTTATTTAGGCTGATAGCTCACATCCTGTTAATGAGAAAACCATCACCAAACAGCAGAAGAGATCTTTCTTTCAAACATTTAGTTTTTGCAGATTTTAAATGCTTCACTCCATTGTTGTGAAACTCATGATAATATCATGTGCTGATTTGTTGGGGTTTTTTTTTGGTTTTGTTTTTGTCTTTCAAGCTGGCATCATTTTGCTTAATATGCTGACTTCTGGATCTCAGGTTTGGCAGTAGGAATAGCCTGTCTTCAAACTCCTTTTCCTTTAAGATGCTTGACTAAATAAAAGAAAGATTAGTTATAGTGTGTATGTGTTAGGACTGGAGTAAAATCTTCATAAATATTTATCAGGTGGGAAAAATAAATACATGGATGCATCCTTTTAAAACTCAAATGACATGACATAATAGACCAGCTGGCAGAGGATGAAAGTTGAGTGGGGGGAGATTTTTCACCTTGTGTAACTACGTAGTAACTTGGAGGGCAGCACAGCACATTGAAATGCCAAAATAGGTGAAAACATGTACAGACAAAGGTCTTTCTAGATAGACAGACAGAACTTCAAATCTTGATGGTGGGTGGTCTAATGTCATGCATTGCATTTACAGTAGCTGAGTGTGAATGTGTTTATTGCTTTGGCAGAATCACAAGGAGACAAAAGATACACACTGAGTTGAGTGACACTAGCAGAAAATCCAGGTTTCTTAACATACATTGTAATCAGTAGTGGTATAAACACAATGTTTTGCTTATAGTCTCCTGTACTCACCTGTCTTTATCTGATATGTAGGTAATATATTTTCAGCTTGTAGATGTAGCTGTTGGATTTTTCTGTGTGTATAAGCATCTCCATAGTGTAGAATATTAGTTTCCAATTGCTAATTGTAAATAACAGGAGGTAAGATGTAGCCCTGTGGTTCAGGAGGAGTGTGGAAAGTGCTGAGGTGTAAAAGAAAAACCCATCTCCCTTGTTCTCTGTTATCATCACAGGATCTAAATTGGCAAGTGCTGCAGCTGGGTGGTCATAATTGGCCCAACCTGGATATGTTCCAATAGCAAGAAGCATCTCTGGGGCTTTACTAAAAAGTTCAAATAAAGAAACCCCTTAAGAATCTCAGTGTGACACATAGGTTGGAGTGCTCTGTCTGCCACTGCCTTACTGCTGCAGCTTTGCATTTCAAGGGCTAACTTGTTGGGATAACTCCCCTGCTGCCCTACACAGATGAGAATATCTGAGATACACAGCTCCCAGTATTGGAGTCCCCTTGGATTAAGATAGTGTTATTTTTTTTAAGTGGGCATTATTTTCAAATGAATCTAGCTGTCACCATGGCCCTTTGTGGCTTTTAGGCAACATAGCTCCAAGATCCTTGGTTGATCTGAGGATCAGGGAGATTAAAAGTGTGATGGAGGTTGGGAAGCTGGAGGAGAGCTGGCTTGTTCTTGCAGCGCTGGTTTTGGGTTTTGTTCGGGGCTTTTTGTTGCTATCAGTAAAATGGGGTTTAGAACTGGATAATCTTGATGAATGATGAGAAATACTTGTTCTAGTCTTGTAGACAAGAACACAAGGTAAGCAACATGAAAGCAAGTATGACACAAGCATTCATCTCATACGAGAAAATCTGCTTAAAAATTGAAATATATACTTGTCCCTATTTCTAACAAAAAAACCCAAAAAAACCAAAAAAAACAAACAAAAAACCCCAAACCAAAAAAACCCTTAAACCACAACAAAACCAGCAACACCCTCACAATATATTTTGTAAATGAGTGTACTGTTCTGTAGGTGGCTTTTCAGCAGGTACACTTCAAATATTCAAGAGAGAGAGACAGTGGTTTTGCTTAATTTTTAGTGAATCTTGTCTGAGGGGGAGAGTAAACTAGGGAATGGTTAGAGGACGACAGAGTCTATTCTGTCTTAACCCTGGCAAGTGCTGTGTGCACCACACTTAGCGCTGGTAGATGTACTTCATTTACTGAGTAGTTTTTCAGGCTTGGATCTCTTCCTGGGGAGAGGAAGGGAACGAACCCCCCATCCCTGATGAACCTCCATATATACTATTAACAACCTCATACTGCATGGAATGCTCTGGAGTGTATCGTAACTGCTGCCCCAGCTGAGAATGGGCCTTTAGAAGAGAGGTAATACGGTCTGTTAGTGTGTTCCGCAGAGGGCACAACAGGATGTAATTAGGTTTCCTTAAAGCTTGCATGTGTTTTTGACAAACTTAAGGGGTGTCTATCATAACCAAATTCATTTAGGAGTTTGGAATGACTGACTGATTTTTTTCTGAAAGAGAACAGTATGCTGAAATTATTCTATTGCAAGTCAATTGCTATGATGAAATTCAGTGATGTCTTTTGTTGCCAATTAAGATTAGTAATCTAGAGTGCTTTTTACATTATGACAGTTATTTTCTATTCTTATATCCATGCCTACTAAACTAGAAAGTGGATTGCAATTTAGAATTTTTACAGCTTCTAAATAATGAAAACCTTCAGTCTTAATTTCTGTTTAAGGGCTGAGTAAAGACTGTTTTTATTTGTAATGTAGTGTTGTCTCCTTTGCAGATAATGTCAAAGATGACATAAAACAACATCATGACTGTTTAATAAGTTAGTTTCATCCTTAATGCCTGAGAGGAAAATGTGACTGTGCATTCAGCAAATGGCTCAAAATCAAGTCTTAGACTCCAATATTTTAAATCTGTGTGTGTCCACAGTCCAAGCACATTGTCACTCATCGTATGTGGCAATGCATTATATGTTCACAGAGAACATTGTGCAATTAAACCTGCTGAAATCAAGGCTTTTGTGAGGGACATCTAGGCAGTGTGTCAGATGTTTGAGTGTTGAACTTTGGAAGCCAAAAACTATTCATAACCATTGATGATAACTTAATTTCCATATGTTTCTTTTTTTTTTTTTCTGTTTGGCCATGTGTCCAGACTCTAGAATGATGAGTAGTTATCTTTGCAGTCTTTCACATTATTGACAGCGATTAATAACGTGTTGTACACACTTCTATTGCATCAAATACCAATTTTTTGGGTAATGGGAAAAGAATATCTAATTATGGAATTAATGTCATTCATGTCACACATTATTTTTGGAAAAACAAGGGTATGAGTAGTAGTTTGAATTAGGATTTTTATGTAGTTATGGGACTGGAGTATTAGGTTTTAGGTTAATTTCTATTGGTTTCCCAATACAACTGAAATACAAGCATATGAGCACATAAGCATATTTTTAAAGGATTTTATTGTAAGGAAGAAAATCTTTTAAATCACTAGATGCCTCATATACTGTCTTGAATGTTAAATCCTGCAGTAATAAAGATAGCAGATGCTTTAAGAACGAGATGACTGCAGCTCAGAAATCTTGTTTTTTTGTGAGCAAAACTACTTGAAATTACCAGTGTATGCAGTGGTAAGCACTCAAAACTAGGAACTTATCTCTCAGACAATGTGTAAAAAGTGTAAAACTGATGATTGGAAATTAGACGATGGGTACTATTATCATACTTGGATACCTTTCATGTAAGTACATGTCCTTCAATTGCTGTATTTTTATTTTCTTTTAATTGACAGCATTTAACCTGAATCTTAATTTTTTTTCCTTTTTGATAGTACAGAAGTAGTTTGCATCTCATTGTATCTACTCAAGAGAAATTGAACTGTAAGTTAGGTCACCTATGCTGATTTTTCCACACCAGGTTTTTTTCCTAAAATGAAGTTTAGCTTTTCTACTGTTTGTGTAATTGTCTGTTAAGCTTCTTTACCTTTTAGTATTCAGGGCTGGTTTTTTTTTTTGTGTGTTGTTACAGCTGCACTATTTATTAATGCAGAGCCTGTAGTTTCATGATTTAGATGATATCTATGTGTATATATTAATTTCTATTCATGTGGCTAAGGCCTGACATATTAAACTGGTATACTTTCTGGTCTGTGTCATGGTTACTTCATTAACCGTGTTGAATTATACTATAAATATTTGCAGGAGCCCAGTCTTTGTAGTCATCCTCCGTGGGGAATTTGCATTGAAATTGTTGGGGAATCTGAGTGTAGAAGAGCTACCTGAGTGGGCATCATCTGCTCTTTCAGGCAGGCAGGCTTAAGTGGTAGAATATATTTATATTTTCAACTGCTAATGTGCTGTTAGGGCAATCAAGGGGATGATTTCCTTGATGATGTAAGTGGTTAGGCAGGAGGGAGATATCTGTTCACTCAGAAATAAAGGAGATTTTTATCCAGAAAAGCCCTGGATAAAAGCAGAGGCCAACAGAGAAGATGCAGGAATATTTCAGGAAAACTAAACTAGGAGATGAGGGTGGGAGGGATGAAAGTTAGTGAAAGAGGGTTGTGACTATGTAAAAGCCTTTCATTTGTTCTTTTCTCTTAAAGTGTTTTGAGCCTGTTATGAATATTGTACTAAAGGTGACATATTCTAAAAGTTTGCTTTAGAGTTGCTGTGTGCTGAGACATAAGCTCATGTAGAGCTACAGAGGAAATTATTTTTGAAAATGAATTTAAACAAAATTCACACCACAGTGGAAATCTTTACACAAAGGAAGAATGATATAAATTGGCTCCCTTTTCTCACTGCAGCCGTGGAAAGGAAAGGTTCTTGAATAGCAGATCTTGTGCCACATGGAGAGAAAACTCAGTTGGAACAAGTTAATTTTGCAGACACACAGTAACAGCAGAGAAACAATGTAGTGCTCTCACTAGAAATGATCAAATTGCTATTTCCTCTTACATTGACTATTTGGCTCTGACCTGTATTTCAGAAGTATACACACAGGGAGAATGAAAAACCATGTTAAATTGTTGAAAATTTGCATTTTTGCATTTTGTTACATCCTACAACCTTTATCCTTACATTTGTCTAAATAGGTGGTAAGATCTCTGGGACAGAGACTCCATTATTTCCTTGGGGAAAGGTGCACACCAAACTGGAACCATAAATGAAAGGTGGTGGTTTTGCCCAGATCTTTCTGTCCATAAAGTACACTAACCTTTTTGTAACAATAATTGTTGCAGTTCTTCCTTCTCCATTGAAGCAATGAAAATGGAGGAGCAAGAAGCTTGGCACAGAACAGCTTTGTGATGCCTTACTGTGTTTCAGGGTATATTCTGCTGTGTTTTTCAGCTATATTCTTTCCAGTTTTTGGCTGAAGTAGATTAGCTGTGTTTATACTGCATCACTTCAGTGGTCCATCCAAGCGTCAGCAACACAGAGCATGGTAACTAGTGAAAGAAATGGAAAAAAGCTGAGGAATTGTTGGTTTTTGAAGGAGGGGAAGGGGTTTGTAGTCTTTTTCACAACCTAATTTGCATTTTGCTGGAGACAGCCAGTGGTGATATTAAGGCCTGTGTTATTTCCCAGGGCACTTGGAATTCATAAAGTCTGAGTTAGACTCTTCCGATTCTGCTGTGAGTTTCCCTCTGTGATCAACAGAAGAATTTTTTGTCTCACAAAAGTAAGGTCTTGTGATTATGGTAATATGCTCTAAAGAAAAATGGATTTTCTCATTTGAGACCTTGCAGAAGGGGCTTTATTTTGCTCTTTGTTCTTTTTAAACTTGCACTTGAAGTATCCCTGCCATTTTAGACGCAACTACAAGATCCTAAACTACAGGCAGAGAATCCTGAGGAAGGTGGTGCCCTAGTGGCTGGAGACCTGCTAGTATGCAAATAGAAAAATACTTTCCATAAAAACTAGGGTTTTTCAGTCTTGCATTTCCAAAGATGCAGTTTCCCCAGCAGCACAGTCATTTGCAATTAATAGCTTAGAGGCAAGGAGTGAAGTGCAGAATAACATGAGAAATCCTATGAATATCAACCACAAAATAAAGCATATCTTTTCCATCAGGAATACTTGATTTTTCATTAAAATGCTTTGAGATGAGTCCTGGGTTGCACGGGAACAAGTCTGAAAGTGATTTAGAAAGGAGAACTGGCCTGTTGCATTGTATTGGCAAACTGCACGATGGTCACGTCGCTTTGAATGTGGTACTGGCGGTCTTGCTGTTCTTAGCCTTTGAAAGTTAATGGCTTGGTCTGACATATACTCATCCTTGGTTGAAAAGATTCCCTATCAGATAGGGAATTGCTAACTTGTGATATTGATTCTAACAGGGTTTTTCCCCTAGAAAAATAAATCTTGTTTTCTTAGGGAATTCAAGGTGTGGGTGTGATGCCACTGGAAAATGAGCACTGTGTCTATTGCCAATTTGAGAGTTCTAATGGTTGCACTAGAGGCAACTACTCTAGTGGAGAAACTAACGTGTTATTGTTCATATTATTTCACCACATAAACGAGTCCCTTTTAGTAATATTAGTTCATTTAAAATTATACACTGGTGAGAGAGTAATAAAAAAGGTAGTAGATAAAGAATTGCTTTCTACTTGCTTAACCTGTATGGTTAGTAGCTGAAATTCCTGTCTTAGGCAGGAACAACCTGTATGACTTGTCCTTGAACAGGCATTTTGAAAGTTAACCTGAAAGTTTAATCAATTAATGTGTGTTTTGATCATGTACTGTCAGCAGGTTACCCATCAGATTCTTGTGGCTCTTTTCTCCTGCTTTAACATGCAATCCTTGCACCGCTATTGTTTAGTGATGAGGTCTAGTGTAGGCTCAGGACCAGAGTTGTGGGCTGCTAGGAGAAAGCCGGAAAAAGTAGTTTCTGGGTCATCTGTTATACTGCTTCAAGCAAACACTGGATATTTTGAAATTAGGTTAAAACCTTTCCCCTTCAGTTTCTTTCTTCATTGTATTTTGGTTTTATTGGATCCTCATTCTAGACCTTTGAATGATTATTATGAATATTCTACTAAGTAGCTTTGAAAATACTGGGATGATGCATATAAAGATGCAGGACCATATCTAAAGTGCTTCATCTGTGGTTTTTGCTACTCAGGTTCCCAGTGTAACCATCACTGCGCAATTTGAGCACATAAATGGTCTTAAATTAGGCTTTTTGAGTACCTCTGAATTCCACGGGTCAGTTGATATCTCTAATTCCATGGCTGTGTAATGGCAAGGAAGGAACCGTATCAGAACTTAGTTAACACTTTTCTTTCTATATCCTTTCAGTTAAGCCTGGTAGATTTTGTTCAGTGGTGCATCCAAGTCAGTCAAACTTTTTAATGCTCATCTGAACTAATGAGATAAGGCTGGAAGTGCCACTATGTCATTAGGAATTATATGCTTTCCTCAACTGATGTGACAAGGATGTTGCTGTAGAAATATTTTGTTTCAATGGAGTTCTTAGAGCAGGAAAAATTCTTATTTGTAGCCTTCCACTGGAGGATGAGTTGATGCAAACTGTGTAGTGATATTTATTTAGATACAAGTAGAAGCCTACAATTTTGGGTTTGTAAGTTTGGATAAATTTGCAATAGTGGAGAAAAAAGGAAAAGCTCAGCAACAAACATCACTAGAACTAGAGCTGCATCGTTTGGGATGGAACTCAGACTAAACTGACTGACTAAACACTATTCTGCCAGGCAGCTGTTTACCATGCTTGATGTTGTTCTTAAACTGGGTTTAAGTTTATTGATAGAGACATAGGTCTCTATCAATAAGGCTAATGATGTGTAGCTCCACGTATCCCATTCTGTCTGTGTCAGCTTTTGCAGTTGAATGCCAAGCACATCCAGAGGCTGCAGTAGTTCCTCCTGTGTATGCTTTCAACTGTATCTTCTAAAGTGGTTCATGACTTCTGGAGAATCTTCTGTCATCCTTTCTCTCTTATTACAAAGCAGTGTGTACCAGGAATTGTTGGATCTGTGTAAATTGATTTCCCAGATGAAATTAAAATGGTGGCTTTCTAGAAGAAAAAAATGCTGAATTTTCACGACATGACTTTATAAAGCTTTTCAAACAATACCAACAAGTCTTGAAAGCTATCCATATCTGCATAACAATCTCTTCTTGGTACGTGGGACATGTTCATCAGGGCTTTCTCATATAAATATAGAACATCAGTATGTTTGTTACTGAGCTATTCAGAGCGGTAGGTAATGTGTGATTTACTGATACAGAGAATAACAAGCAGTTAATATGGATATTATACAAAACTGCATTGCATGTCCTTAGCATTTCAGTGAATCTCTAAGGAATATATGTAATGTGTGTGTGCATGCACAAGGCTTGGTACTGCTCTGGGGGGGAGTGTGGAGCTGAGGGGCTCTGTAACTGTGCAGGGAGTGCAGGTATCTGTGGCTGAAATGTGGCAGCAGGAACATGAAGATGGATCTGTGAAAGAAGTTAAATAGTGTGGTATAAAATGATATGGATGTGTTTACAGCATGCTGAACTAATGCATGTGTATGCATTTTTATTGCACAATTTGAAAGTCTGAAACCCCCTATTCCTTTATAAATATTTGTATGTTTCAGCCTTTCATTTTGGTTTAAAGTATGTAATCTACCATAGCAAATACACTTTTTTTTATCCCATGACAGGCCTAGCCAAAAGATTACTTCTACCAGCTGTACCAAATGCTGGAAGAAATAATGAGCTTAAAAAAAAAAAAAAATTGTAGCTTGTTGCTTCCTCATTCTAGTGTCACTAGAAGATTTGGACAGTTGCTCTGTCATTAAGTGCCTACTTATTTTAAAGGTCATAGTTGCAATGAAAAGAACACTTCAGACATTTAAGTACTTCAAAATCTCTTCTTTGAGGAAGGAGAGTCTTCTACAGTCACGTAAACCACAAATACAATGAAGAGACAAGTACTATGTGTTAGAAATAGAAAAATGTTCAAATTTCTCCCACTCCTGCCCAAAATTTAAGAAAACCTGGTATCCTTAATGATAGTTTTCATGTTTCCTCTGTGCAGTTGGTTTCACGAGGCTTTATGTTTCTGTTAATTTTATTTACGATCTAAGGATTGGTTCTAAAAGCATATGTGGAGTAGAGCTATCTTTGTGAGGAGTCACAGTGGTGGGCTGCATTGATCTCTTTGTCGCTTGTAATTTAGAGGCTATGATGGGGTATTCGGATTGTGGCTTCTTAAAAATTTGTGGCTTTTTGAAACTTCCTTCCGTACAAATTAGCCCCTTATTTTAAATATTAACACCAGCTGCATTAGTGTTCCCTGAGAGCGTGACACTGTAATTTGAAGCTTAGGGTTACTATTCACTTCAAATTAAGCTCAGCCATGTTCTCGGTGATGAAGAGTAAACTCAAAGTTTAAAAGGTTAAACTAAGTCTTATTATAGTGGTTATAGATGGCTAATCAAATTGTTACCTTTATTTAAGTAAATGCACTTAGTTAACTAAGTGACTAAGCTGGAGAAATGTCTCTGGAGTAGGTCTTTCTGGCTATAGGCAGTTCAAGGTAAGGAATATTCTTTCAATGGATAACTTGTTTTGGCATATGTTTTCCTTTGAAGTTTGTCTGTAATGTTGACTTACTGCTTCTATAAGGGTCTGTCTGATATATAAGGGGAGGTCCAGAGGCTCTTCTAATTTTTTAATTATTTTTTTTTTTGATGATGTGCATGAGTCATTTATTTGACTACCACTGCAGCTGGATGCATATGTTTGCAGTGTATTTGTAGTTCCTTACTTATGGTTTATCATAAATACCTGTAGTAACTCTACACTTATTTCAGCTCCTAGCAAGAAGTAAGACTTTGTCTTGCCCCTTCTGTGAAGAATTTCCTGTTTGTAGGTGAAAATAAGCCACCATTTCCTTCCTGGATGTCTCTTTTAGAAGAAACTGGATCTTTTCAGGTACCTAACCCTATAAATGAGATTGTGTAACAGGGACAGACCCTGTAGATAATGGAAAGATCCAGGTTTTATCTACAATGTTTCTTCAGTGAGTGAAAGTCCAAGTCAGAACTAGACGTGTGCATTTCTTGTGTGTTATATTCTTTAGTATGGGCTAAATTAAGTATTTGGAAAACCTTCAGTATTCCTCTTTTCACAACAATGATTTAAACTAGGGTAAGTGCCTTTTCAGGCTTATTTAAAATAAATTGTGCTTCTATCTGGCGTCACTCCAAATGTGCCCCCCTTGTTTCTTCCCTGAGCTTAATATGCTAAGCATGACACCATATGGTCCCTTGGGTCACTTGAGATCAGCTGTCCCACCTGTGTCCCTTCCCAACTTTTTGTGCACCTCCAGCCTACTTGCTGGTGGGGTGGCATGAAGAACAGGAAAGGCCTTGTCTCTGTGTAAGCCCTGCTCAGCAATAATTAAAATCTCCCTATATTATCAGCACTGTTTCCAGCACAACTCCAAACCATACCTCCATATCAACTATTGTGAGGAAAATTAACTCTGCCCCAGACAAAACCAGCACAGGCAGCCTGAGGTCTTTTATTTAGCGAGCTTTCCCACTTAGGCCTCTGCAGTAAGGCTTATCTGTGCATTGTATCCTGAATGTGAAATGAATAGTCCTTTGTGTAAACACAAATAGATAAAATTTTATCGCTCAGTACAGCTATTTCCATGTAGTGACTGATTAAGCAGAAGATAAGTTTGAACATGGTAGCAGTAGTTTAGGAGTAAAAATGTTAATAGAACACTATAGGAGTCAGGGAAGGACTGTAAATAATTGAGGGGGTTGGAGCTAAAGGTTAAGGTGAGAAGAAACTGAAAACAAGGGACCTGACCATAATACTGGAAACACATAGTCTTTGCTGCATTCTGTTGTGTTTTGGCCGCTACCTGACTGATGCTTTGCTTGTGTATGTGATGGGGCCCTGGGAATTGTGGTTTTCCATTCCAACATGACACCAATTCGCTGCCCTTGGTGCAATTTTAAGCCCTGGTCTCCACGTTTGACTTGTTTTTCTGTTGTCCCCTTCCTTTTAAGAGGGAAGTGGTGTCATGTCCTGTGCTGTGTCAGTGTGGTTCACATCCCACTTGAGCAGTTCCATCACTAGATGATCCTGCTCGTTGGTATAGTCAATTACAGTATAGTCTTAGATCACTGTTCCTGCTGGCAGCCAGTGGAATATGTAGTTTTGGGGGTAAAAAGGCAGCATGATGTGAGACTATGAATGCTGCTTGAATGTCTAAAATATCTAAGTATCTTGTGCATGTTTACCTTGGGACAGAGGTGCATAGTCATCATCCCTGCCTATATGGCAGGGGGTTGCAACTAGATGATCTTTAATATCCTTTCCAACTCTAATTATTCTCTGATTCTATAGCTGTTGATATTGATATGGAGACGTAGGGAGTCACTGCTGTGAAATGATTTTCAAGGGGCTGTGGTGTTAATATTTCAAAACCCTGAATGAAGGGACCCTTTCCCTCCACAGAACAGCTTTTCCCAGTCTTTTTTCTGCCTGCTTCCCTATTATTCCCAAAGAATTTTAAAGCATATGCTTTTTAGTCAATGTGTAAACTAGTATTATTTTAGGAAACACATTTCTTAAAGCTATTTCATACTTCTTGTTTCTGACTTGGCTGTGATGAGGCAGGTGAATGAATTGATGCAAGTCTTCCAAATGCTGGTACTTTCCCTCGGCCTTTACCATCGTCCATCCTAACCTGCCCCCTCATTCTTTACTGACAGCTGTCCAAGGAAGAATCCTAAAATATTTCACCATTAAAAATTTTCAAGTGTTTTGAGGCGTTTTGAAGCTGGTGCCAAGTTGATGAGGATATGGTGATCAGAAGCTGGACTGGGCATTGGGGATACTCTGTATAAATTAAGTTGCTGTCTGCCACTATCTACAAGCTAATTGTTCTGGGTAACACAGTTTTTCCTCGTATTTACTGTTGCATTAGCCTAGTATTTCCGATGTGTACACAGGTGTTACTGAAATGGGTGTTTACAGTCCTGCAGAAATATTTATGAAGCACTTGAATTCACTGCTCTCTTAAAAGCTTGGCACAAGCTCCAGGGAAGCACTGCTGCTGGGAGCAGTAGACTGCTCCTTTTGTGGGATTTAGTGGATCATTAAATGCTTCAAATTTATGTCCATTATATTAATAGAACTAAAAGTAGCAAAACTACCTGACTTCAAAAATTATTTTTTTCTTTCCTGTTGGTGTCATAAATAGCACTTCCCTGCTTCCTGTGGGTCAAGTGAAACAGCAATCTTGGCTCTGTACAAGAAAATACTCTCAATTTCCATTATCTTATTACTGTCTAGATGCTTACTGATTTGTTGGAAAGCGTGTGGATCTTCCTAATCTCTTAGACAAAAGTGCTTTGGTTTTTTTGGGTTTTTTTCCCCCTCCTTTGGGTATTTTTTTTTAATTTTAGACAATAACGCTTTGCACTTTCAGAGCACTTAAAGGTGTTATTTTTGGACTTTTACCTGATATTTCAAATGTCCTGGTTATACACAAGTTTAAAAACAATAGCACCTTGCCCTTCTGAAGGAAGAAATTGAAAAAGAGCTAGGAAAGTCCCATGGTACTAATTATATCTGAGGTAACATGGAGATAGAGGTTAGACCAGTGATGAGTATCTCTAGTTTGTGAGCCCTGATTTGTTTAATTGTGTGTGTAATATTATAAATTCCTCAATTATAATTGACAAGGATATAAATCCTTTTAAAAACTAAACGGCTCTTTCTTCCCAGAGGTACTTCTAGGTGACTTCTCCCTTTGCAAGGGAAAAAAGCCTCAAGCCTATTTATCTCAGAGCTTTCTGTCCCTGACCTTTCCTTCCCATTGCGTGCAATCGCTCCTCTTCACACTGCCCTTGCACTGGAGGAAAAGCCCCGACCTGAGTGGCTTTGCCATAGTATTTGAGCAACAGATTTGACTCTGCTTTTGTGTTTTGCTACCAGCTTGGATAATTCAATGTGATCCTCGGGAGGACACAGAAACCTCTTGGTTTGAGTTGCAAAGGTTGCAACGACAGACCTGCCATTTTTAACCCCTGGCACTACTTAAGTTGAAGTTCAGTCCTGCTCTGAGATCTTGCTGTAGGTGGAAGTGGGCTCTTATGCTCATATTCCTGCACTGTAACGAGAAGGGGACATAATCTCTGAGGGGAACTACCAGAATCTTAGTAGGAAAAATATCTTGCAAGAAACAGAGCTTTGAATTTGTTACTCAGAGACCATTTCATATTGTCATTTCAAAGTGATTTCTCAAGATGACTTTTTTACAACAATTTTATATGAACTAATAGCTCAGTTTGTTCTTTTTTGTTTTCCTGTCAGACACTGTGGACTTGTAGCAGATGGGCTTGTGTTGTGGTTTCTTCTGAGCCAGCTGGTCCAGTAAGGTGTTGAGAGGGGAAACCAGGGCTGGGACACCAGTGCTGCCTTTTTCTCAGGTGGAGTGAAGATTTTCTTACTAGGCAGGACTCTGGAAGAGATGAACACTAGGAGCTGAAGTCAAATGCCTTTTAGGGACTTAGAGAAAGGATTGCATATCCTAGGAGAACATCAGATACAAATCTTCTGTGTTGAGCACCTGCAGTTAAGATGTAGTGGGTAGGATTTTCAACAGATTCTGTGCTTAAAACATGGTTAAACCTACTGAGTGTAAACTAAACACTTTTATTCCACCTTAAGACTAGCCAAAAAGACACCTTTCAAGTCCTTGATTTTAACCTTATAAACTGTATTTTTTCTGAGGCTTGCAGAGTATTTTGTTTTGTGTTATTTTATAATGCCAGCCCAGGACCCCACCACACACATGCAGCCAGCCTGGGACCCACCACTCACATGCAGCGCGGCGGGGGGGCACCCGGAAATCCGGGACCCCACCAGCGCCGGGGGGGGGTTCCCGGGGAACTCCCAGCCAGCCCAGGACCCCACCACACACACACAGACCTCGATGATCAGGACGGTATCTACATTCAATACCGTACTGATGGAAGTCTGTTCAATCTAAGGCGACTGAAGGCCCACACCAAGACCTTAAACCATCTTGTCCGGGAGCTGCTCTATGCTGATGACGCCGCTCTTGTTGCCCACACAGAAGCAGCCCTGCAGCGTTTAACATCCTGCTTTGCAGATGCTGCTGAGCTCTTTGGGCTGGAAGTCAGCTTAAAAAAGACAGAGGTCCTCCATCAACCTGCACCTCAGGAAGTCCCCCATCATCCCCACATCACCATTGGCCAATCAGAGCTCAAATCAGTCCAGCAGTTTAATTACCTCGGTAGCCTCATCTCCTCGGATGGTAAGATCGACGGAGAGATAGACAACAGGTTAGCAAAGGCATACAGTGCTTTTGGAAAACTCCACAAAAGAGTATGGCGTAATAAACACTTGAAGAAAAGCACCAAGATCAGTGTTTACAAAGCCATAGTGTTGTCGACTCTCTTATACGGTTCCGAATCATGGGTCATCTACCGCCACCACCTGTGTCTCCTAGAACGCTTCCATCAACGCTGCCTATGTACGATCCTAAACATCCACTGGTCAGATTTTGTGACCAATACATCTGTTCTAGAGCAAGCAGCAGTCATAAGTATAGAAGCCATGTTGATGAGAACACAGCTGCGCTGGGCAGGGCACGTCTCCAGGATGAAGGACCACCGCCTCCCTAAGATCCTGCTCTATGGTGAACTTGCCACTGGCTGCCGCATGAGAGGAGCCCCAAAGAAAAGATGCAAGGACTCCCTGAAACAACATCTCAGCCTTGGCCATATTGATCACCATAACTGGTCTACTCTGGCCTCCAATCGGGACGCCTGGAGACACACCATCTATAACGCAGCTGTTTCCTTTGAGAACACACGCAGGATCACTCTTGAGGAGAAAAGGCAACACAGAAAGAACCGTGTCTTGCAGAATACCCCATCTAAGGAGTCTTTCTGTTGTGCCTTTTGCAATCGGATATGTCTGTCACGTATTGGCCTCATAAGCCACCAGCGTGCCTGTAGCAAATGTGGATAGAGCCTTCCCAAATCTTCGTGAAGCCTAACCATGAATTTTTTAATGATAAGTCCTAAGCAAAAGGAGACTCTGTGTCATTGTCAGTCTCATAGTACAGTGTCATCACTGAGGTTAATCAGCTGTGAGCAGGACACAAGCAAACAGTTCCCCTGAAAGGTAATTTTAAAACAAAAATTGAGACTTTTATGTGTACAGATGTAGCAGCTGTCAGTAGTGCTGTGTTAATATTTTCCCAGTAGAATCTGAGGCAGCTCAAAACTGGGTGAGGAAAAAGAAAAATGCAGTCACTCGTTGTGGAGGCAACTGCTAGACTGCTGATATTTTTTGGCCAGTAAACATATTATCTCCTTTTGGGGTTTATGAGTTAGACTTTCATGTCATCAATCACTTTCTGAATATACTTGGAATATATATTGTGCTGTGATTAAACCCGTCTTCAACTCTGGAGGGACAAGATAACATCACCTACAGAAAATCAAGGTGGTTTTGCAACCTGGTATGGAAATAGGTGATGTTATAGTTATTTTGCTGTAGTAATACGCTGCTTTTTCTTGCTTTACTGTGATACATGGTGACTATGAATTTGAAGTGACTTGTTTTTGTACCTTTTGGATATTAATCTAATTGAGATATATACTCCTTACTATCAGTTCACTGTATTGCATTAAATAAAAATAGCAGATTGTCCTGTTGGTAATTTGGAGCAAGGAATTTTGTCTTCGATTTTGGTTTGGTGTTTTGGACTGTTTTTTTTTAAGGTGGTGTGAAGTTAGAATCCTCTCCTTGCACCACATTGCAAAGTGTTCTCCTCTGCCTTTCGGTGAGACAAACTGAGCATCTACAGCGGAGATCCTTCACATCCTTTCCAGTCCTTTGCTGCTCTCATTATTAATACTTTTTTGGGCTGTCTTTTTTTGCAGGCAAATTGCTTATTCCCATTTCCCATGGGATCAGTTAAACTGTAGATCAGATGCAGAACAATAAGGGCACACAGGCTGCACTGCTCAAAGTAACGTGAGTTTTCTTTTTTTTTTCCCCTAGTTTCTCTGTATTAATCCTTTACCTTCAGAATAATTCTTGTCTGTGGAAGAAAGGTGTGGGGGTTTTGTTTGGGTGTTTTTTGTTTTGGTTTTTTTTACTTGAATATATTTTCACTCAGATTGGCCTTTTCCTTTAAAAGGTGATTTTTGGTAAGAACCCTCTCTTTGATTTAATTTCATGTACAATATACAGTCGTCTATGGATAACACAAAAGGCTGTATACAGAAAAATCTAGGGCCTCAGATACAAGTGCTTACCTTGACATCACTGAAGGCTTGAGGACTTGAACACCGACTTTGTGTGGCTCCCAATAAGGCAGGTGGCAAACTTTCTGTTCTTTCAGTGGGATTTGGTTTGCACTCCTGGGTGTGGGTTTTTTTTTGTTTGTTTTGTTTGTGGTTGTGTTTTTCTTTTAATGCTCCATTTTTTAAAAACAAACCACACAACCTCCAAACCAAGAAACCTAACCACAAAACACTGAATTTGTGTGACTATCTCATAATTTGTTAAGCTCTTAATTTTGGGAATGTGAAAAAAGGGGTTTTTTCATATATTCAGTGTAGGACTAAATATTTACCTGGTCAAAACATGGGCAGCAGTTGCTGCCTTCATTCTCTTGAAGGTGTAGAACTATTTAGTGTTCAGTGTGTTTCAAAGAACAAGTTTCATGCATATACCATATTTCTTCCTGAGCTGACCATTGGAATGAATATAAAAACAAGGAATATCTGTAAATTACAGATATTCAGTGTATTCTTTGGATTAATGCAATTAATTTTCTGGAAGACATTTAGTGTTGATGTTTTTTTGTTCACTAGATGGAAATGCAATCATTATTTCCTTCTATTAAAAATAAATATTGGAGAATTGATAGACAAAATATAGTTAAGGGAGCTACTGCCTCTTTCTTGATCCCAGTTGCGCTACGATCTGTTTTTACTGTTGAAAGCAAACTTAGTCTTGTCTTCAACCATTTCTGGAAGGATAAGCAGAAATGACACAGCAAGAACACTGATGCCATAAAATTTTAGGGTTGTCTTTTGGTCTGTGCTCCTGGTAAGAACTGGACTCAAACATGTTTAAATTGGGAAAAAAAGAAATACAGAGTGAAACAGTCTTTTGGACAAAGCTGTTCTAGCAGCTCTTGTTTGCGTTTTAGAAGCCTCTAATCAGTAAACTTCATTAACAGTGATGATAACTGCCCCAAAACTGCTTATTCTCAAAATAGCCATTACCAGTTAGCTTGAATCTCTTTGCAGATATCTCTAGCTGTTTAAGATCAAAATAGCACTTAATGGATTTGAGTAATCAATAGTCCCAAAGACTTCTGAAGATCTTGGCACATAAAATATTAATAGTTTATATTTGTCTTTTTAAGAATCTACTCAGTATTATTAACACATTACAAAGTGCTAAGATTGCAAAGTGCTTCTATTAAATGATGTAAAAATGCTTACAACAACCTGCTTGTTTTATGTATTGATGCAAATAAATTCTATTTCCATTCCGTTGAAGTGCAGATTTACTTTGAAGTTCAATGTCAAGTTTGATTTGCTGACAGGCTCCTTTTACTACAGGATGGCAAGGTGCATCTTCAAAAATGTCATTTTTCCACAGTCCTTATATTTGAAACTACAGAATATTTCTCAGCTGAGAGAAACTCTTTAACACACTTTTCTGTAAATTTTTCTAATAAATATCCGTTCAGCTCAATTCTGTTTAATCTGGAGGCATGGGTAAGGTGTATGGTGATGCCCATAGCTGGTTAAGGGCACTGCAAGCAGAGTAGAAAGAGAAGTGTTGACTGGGGTGCAGGTTGTAAACTTCCACAGCAACTCAGAATTAATAACCTGTTGCAACTATCAACCTTTCAATGGGAAATTTCAAGTGGAATTCAGAAAGTGGTGCTGTGCCTGCCCCTTTGATGCCAGGAAAAGTGACAGTGGCACCATGGCACCGTAGTGCCCATGGTAGGGCTGTGGTACTCTTGTAGTAACTTACTTCTGGCTGAGACCTTACTCCAACTTTGATACAGAGACAACTTCTTAGAACTTTTGGGAATGATAATTGTCTGCTGTTCCCACTTCTTTTGCTGTATTCTGTTTTTATTTAACCTAAGTTGAATGGTATGTGCTTGGTGTGTAAGTTAACAGAACTAAGAACCAAAACGTTCTTAAGTTCCTTGTCTGTGTGCATGAAAAGAAAACTGAGATACATGGAATTACTACTGAAAAACAGGCAAAAGTTAATTACAGCAAGGAGGTTTTAAATAAACAAATGTAGATTGGCATGTCTTGCGGTCCATTTGTTAGTTTTAATATGGAAAGGTAGGCCCTATAATGTATTTAAGGGGAGGAAAAGGAAAACTCAGGACTTGAATTTACAAGGATATGTGAGACTCAACCTAATTGTCTTATGGAGTCAAGGTGACTGATCGTCTGAGATCTTAATGAACTTTCAAATTCCCTTTTAGCCTCCTATGTCTAGTAAATGAGATTGTTTACACCTTACTAAAATTAAATACGCTATTTTCTCTACTGGGGACTGAACATTTCAAAGAAGGGTCTTTTTCATTAAAAACACTGATACATAAACATTCAGGGGGAAATTGCTATTGATCAAAAGAGTAAGATGTTTGTATCTGGCTGGTTTTCTGCATTACTTGTAACAGCTATTTTAATCATATTGGCAATTTTTATTTAATGGCCTCTCAATCTTTGTGCTGTGTACAGAAAATGAAAGTGATTATGATATTTTTGTTTCATTGATATTCAGCTGCTTTCAAGGTGAAACCGGGGATAAAAAAAAAAGAATTCACAGCTCCTGCCAGACATGGCTTGACTGTGGGAGTATTTGAAGATCTTTACTTGGAGCATATGGTATGAAATTGCTCATTTGGGTGTCTTGAGTTTAAGCATAGAAACAGTCGGATACTGCCAGTGAGTAGCTGCCAAAAATTGCAGTTTAATGAGGCTAGCTTTAACCTGCATACCTAGTGGGTACCTGTCTCTCAAATGTCACCTGCATACAGGATGAAAGACTTTTTTTTTCTAGTGGCAGATTTGTACTGAAATCTGATAGACCCTTTAAGCTTTACCTTTTCTTTCCTCTTAAGCAATTGCATAGTATGATTTATATTGAATTGCACCTAATAGGAGAGGGGAGCTGAGAAACTGTCCTGTCCCTCTTTCAAGGGCATGTTTTTAAAATATCACTTGGCTTTATAGCAATCACGATGGCATGGTGCTTCTGAAGAGCTGTTTCTAGGAAACTTTAAGGCTACCAGATAATTTTTGTTTAATTTTTTCCTCTCTTCCCACCCCTTAATAAGGCAAAAAAAGGCAGTTAGTCTGCAACTCTTCCCTTGCTGCTTTGGATTGTAAACACCTGAGTTCTTGTTATCTCCCTCCTGCTGGCAGTGCCATTAGGGAGATTTTAAGTAGTACCAGCACATGGTGGCTGCTGTTGAGATTCAAAATCCTGTTAAGACCTGTGAACCGTGAAATATTGGAGGACAGAGGCTGAGTGAGTATTCTGCTTATCTACCTTAGATTTGACTTTCCTTTTACTTTGAAAGAAAAAGGCTGGCTCTCCCACTTTAGAAAGGGAAAAAAAAAAGGGGTGGAAGAAAAACCTGCTTATGTGTGAAACGGCAGTGGATTGAACAGAGCCTCTAATAAATTTAATTTTTGGGTATTACCTCCTTTCTGACTGGCAAGCAGAAAAAACATCATGTTTGGAGCATAGTTGTAAGCACTGCAGTCTGTTCTGCTGGTGTCCAAGAGCAGTGCTTGTACACAACAGTTACAAAATATAAACTCCCCTGTCCTCCTGTTTTATCAAAGGAGGTCCCTTTCTTCCTAGCTGTTGTTGTAGTTTTCATATCTGAATCTGTAAGGAAATATTAAATAACACATAGTGGAGGCCTTAGCTTTTATTCCTGAGGAGCAAATCCTCTGTTCTCTTTTAGGAGGGTCTACGCAAAAAGCTTATGTTTGCCTTATGAAAAATTTTTATTTTTAAACGGAATGATTTATCTGGGTAACTGTACATCCCAATTCTGTAATTTTTGTTTAACTACTTCAGCTTTTCTTGATACCACTGTGTATTTCACTTCTGCTGGCTTTTTCTGTGTGTTTTCTAGTGCAGAGATACAAGCAGTTGCTTGAGCCTTTGCTGTCAAGTCTTTCTGCCAACCTGTCTGGCTGATGGTCTCCTTCAGACCAGTTCAGTGTTTGTAAATAGGCTTGATGTAAGTCATGTCACAGTAAAAATAATGAAATCCCCTGTATTAAGTGGTATGCCGCTTCAATGATGCTGACAAGATTGGTTCATCCCTACATCAGTGTAATTTAGAGAAATAGCTGTGTTGTGAATGGAATTTTAACAAGAAGTCCCCACGGAAAAAAGGGTAGTTAAATTAAAATGATGTTTAAATCAGAACTGCACAGAGAAGAAATTGAATATAAATCAACTATGTTAATGGCAAACAAAGCTAATTCTGGGAAAGCGTGGTGGAAGTGGGAAGGTTCTGCCTTGGTTTTGCTTGTACCTATGCATTTGTAATATGCTGATGTTTTAATTTATTTTCTGCATGTGGACTTGATGTCAAGATAAATAATATCACTTTTTAAATGTCAGAAGTCAGCTTGACCACAAAACTTAAGAACTAGTATAGTACAAGTAGGGGAGAAAAAAGATCTGCATACAAAGAATGAGTAGGCAATAATAAACTGCAGAATCTTTAATTCTTGAAATTTTTTTTTATATTTCAGATATTCTTATCTAAATAGAGAGATGGTATGAATTGTTTCATTGTGAAATAAATCTATAACGTGTAATATAATTATAGTATTATGTATAATAATTTGATGCCCCCACCTCCTCCCTCCAGATAAAAATTAGGGGAGCCAGATTTGTTCTAATTCTTCTGAAGCAAAGGGAGACAGAGGCTCTATGAAGGATATGTGAAACTATCTGCAGCAAAAGCAAGTATCCCTGTGTCTGCTGTGACAGACAGCTTGCAGCTGGTTGTTGTATACACGAGCTGTTCCCACATCACTAGTGAAGAAGGCTGTGATTGAGGACCACTTTGGTGCAATGTACCACCCAGACAGCTCTGCTTGTCCCTCCAAAGCTCTGGTCATAGCTTCTGGTTTTGTCTGAGAGGCTCACTGTCCCTGCTGTCACTGACATCAATCCCTGCCTCTGCTGGGCTCATGGAAAGCTGGTTGAAGTCTTGAGCTAAACAACATACATGAACCCCAAAAATTGAAACTGACATTTTTTGACCCTGTTTTAAACAGTTTTCAAACCAAGCAGTTTGAGCTCCAGCTCATTCCTGATCAAGTCTTGTTTTGGAAGAGTCTAGAAATGCTGGACTGGTGTTACTGTTGGTTGTGCCGGAAAAAGGAGACTTGTTTGGGACAGCTGAGAGGTCCCTGGGGTACTGCAGGGGACTCTTGGCTCACTTTATGATCCATTATTATGCTTACTTGAAAAAAAAATCACTAGGAGTAGTCTTTAGACTTCATCTTGCAAGTAATCTGGGACTAGCACCTCTATCAATGCTTAGGGCAGAAGACATGACAGATTGTATCCTGAGAGAACAGGGTGTTTTGTTTCATTATTCCCTTCCCTATGTGTTTTTTGCTCTATGACACGAGATCAAAATATTGTATTGACTGGGAGGAGGAAGAGAAAGTATGATCACCATAATGATACGTTATCATCGTCATCATCATCATCATGGCCAGTCTTCGCGAATGAAGATTTGGGAAAGGTCTCTACCCACATTTCTTACAAGTGCGCTGGTGATACAGGGCTTTGCAAATGCGGGTAAGGCCTTCAAGCCTGCGCAGTGGATTTTTTAGGTGAGACACAGTATGCGCTGAACTGAGCCCACCCTTTAATCCTAAGGTTCATCTGCTGGGGCCAAGTGAGCTTGGACGGTGGCAGCGAGGTCCTCAGGACGTAGGTTTGTTTAGAGTGACCTTCTCTTAGATAGATGGCCTTACAGGGCTGAACGAGCTCCATCTGCCTGGGTTTAGAGTTGTCCTTCTCTTCTGTGTGTTCCGGGGCTCCCCTCTCAACTCCCACGATGGCACTGTCCACACAGGCGAAGCTCCCATTCTCTCGCTCCTTTCTGTGCCCGGGGCTGGGCCCCAGCGCATGTGCCCAGGGGCGGCCGGGCCCGCACTGCCGCGAAGCACGCGTTCTGGGGGTGGCCCAGGCACCCGCCCGATACTTTATAACATTAAAATGATAAACAGTAAAATAATAATCTATATGTAGTCAATACCTAACTCTCCCATGGTTGACCAGGTATTGAAATGCTGGGTTTGAATTTTGCATGTGCTACAGAAATGCAATGCAATTGGCTCCAAAATGCAGGTGAACTGCAGTTGCAGCTGAAGAGCTCAGAATTTGGAGATAGAAAACTCGAGATAGCACATTCTTTCAGAAGGTGGGAGTGGGAGGTTTCTTTATTTACCAGTCACATGACATTTTGCTTTGTAAACCTTGGTATGCCCAAGTCTTAGGTTTAATAGTGCCTCAAGCTGTATGTTGTACTGTGGCTGATCAGAAGTGTAACTGCTCAGCTGGATATCAGTATTTCAGTGAATAACAGTTTAAGGCTCTCTAGTTAACTCAAAACGATTTATCTGATCTGCTTTAAAGGAAACATTTTTATTTTTTTTTTTACCTAATGATCTCTGTTAGAAACTTTAGGTAGCAATATTTATCCAGCTGTCCAGGGACTCTCTTCAGTGTCCTTCAAGCCTGTTACTGACTTATGTGCCTCACTGCACTCACCACTTTTTGTCCTTGCTTCAGATTCACTCATTTCTGTGGTCCCACCTTCTCTTGGTCTCAGTACCTTCCTGTCAGGAAAACTTGCTCTATTGGTGCTGATCTCCAGCTGGTCAGAGAGGTCATTGCCAAGTACTGTTGAACCACAACTTTCCAAGGATTCCAGTTCTCCTACTTGAACCTCTGTGTGCTGGAGGCCTTACTGTGAGGTTACATTGGAAAAACTGTTTTGATGCTCTTAAAGGGGAAATTAAGGAATAAATATTCAACCACATGCAGCTTCCTGTAAATTTAATCTGAAGCCTACACACGATGAGTAGCCTAAAGAAGAGACAACGTGATAGCAGACAGGGCAGCAGAATGACCTCAGCTTACCAGTAGGAGGCTCTGATGGATTTCACTACAGTATTTAAATTGAAAGCAATTTAAGAATCTGAATCTGCCTCTTTGGTCAAGTTTAAATGGTCCCTTAATTGCCAACAGCAGGAGTGGGGACTGAGGCTGAGAAACTGATGGCAACTGGCAACTTTTAGAAGGATCTTAGCAACTTGTAATATCTATCGCTTAAATTCACTTTGGGCACTTACCCTATTTCTCTGGGGGAAAGCAAGAGGTAGCTGTAGAGGATATTTACAATCATCAGCTCATCAGAGTTCTTTGTGTCACCCTGCACAGAGGAGCAGTGCCTGAAGTTCTTGTCTTGCTTGTACACACTTTCTAGAAAGTTGTGTTAGCTTTTACTTATCATTTTTGTGCGTGGTGGAATATGTATTTGAGAAAACATGTACCTTAACACTCTAGAGCTGTCACATAAACTTGGTGTCCTGAGTAAGCTGATAAAAGAAGTATGAGAGGTAGGAAACTAAGTATGGGAACATGTGAATATTTATGGTCATGACTTGTAGGTCCTTTGTGCAGATCTTCCTTTTTCATTTTTTGGAATTCACTTTTTTTTTCAAACAATGTGTTTTTTCGTGTACTGTAGAGTAGGAACTGTATCTTGGCAGAAATTGTTGGGAGCTGTTGTTGGAGATCAGATTTGGGGTTTCAACTCCTTTCTGACTGCAAAGAGATCTGCTATTGGTGTGCACACAGTTTGAGCCTGAGTATTCCTGAAAAGCTCTAACCAAGCTTTTCCAAAGCAATCCATCAGGATTTTCACTTCATCTCCACACGTGTGCTGAAGGAGCACTTGGGAGTGGAATTTAGGGAGAAATAAAATATATTAAAAGCACTAAGTGTGCTTCAGTTTAGATGTCATTTAATTACAGTTGCTCCTGCCTTTTTTTCCTGAATTTCTGAAAATCTGGAGGAGTAAAGTTCAGTTAGTCAGGAATATGACTCATTAAATGAGTCAAGGCTCATTAAACTTAGGTTTATCCAATTTGAGATTTTTGGCTTTGGTCAAATATTCTTTTCCTCTGACTATGGCAATCAGCATCAGAATCTTCCATATTTTAATTTGTTCCACTTTAAGGGAGATACTAAATTTCTCTTACATTCAAAAGAGCTTTGAGACAGGGATTTTAAGAGTAAAGACAAATACTCCCTTAAGTAAAACTGAGATTTTGGGGAGAAACTATGTGGACTAAATTTCGTAAGTCATTCTCAGATGGTTACAGGTGCAATTGCATATTATCCTCGTGCTAGTTTGCACTTTTTGGAGGGAGTATTTATATTTTTGGGGGAGCAGAATTCCTATTTTAGGAGCAAGTTGGGGCTGGCATGGCAGTAGGGAGAGATTATGCTGGATGAGAGCAGTGTAGAAGAAGATGCAGGCAGCAAATATAACTTCTGCCAATCGAGGTTCTCAGGGGATCAATCCTCAGATGGTGTGAATTATCACAGCTTCATTAATGCAAGTGAGTGATGTCAGGCTGTACCCAGCTGATGATCCAGCCCTGTGGCTGTAAAACCTTGGGTGGACAACGTGACTCAGTGTTTGTCTGTGTATTCATGTGTGCACACATTTAATGTATTAAACAGGGGAGTTTCCCACTTGACATGACTGTGCCACTGCAGAAGGGCATTCCAAGGATTTCTATGAGCCAGGACATTAAGGCAGAGCAGAAAGGATGCTGCATTCTTATGAATCCCTTCCTACCCAAGGTAGTTTATGCTTCTACATGCCTTCTTTGAAGTTCCAGCCTGGCTGGTGCACTTCCCTTCACTGTCTTGGCACTGACAGGCACTGGACCTTTTGAAGAAGAGCCTGATGCTCTAGTGCTCCCTGAAGCTTAATTTTAGGAGCTGAATTGCTGTATATGCCAACCCTGACAGCGCCTTTCTGCTTGTGGTTGTAATAAACTGCTGATGGCTTTGACTTGCACCTCAAACAATTCAGACTCAGGGGGTGGGATGACTTCAGCTGTCCCAAATGGGACATCCCTTCTGTGGTCCTGCTACATGCCAGTAGATTCTGCTGAAGGAGAAGCAGACTGAGATCTAATCTGTCTGGAGCCAGAATGCTTTGATGAACCATTTCCCCAGAGATGACAAGCTAATGGTTTGTCCATAAAGCCATGCAGCTTTTCCCGTTTCTTTGGGAAATGAATAGAGCTGGAACAGAATCATATGCTGCATTGTGGTAGCCTAATGCTCTTACAGAGCTGGGTGTTATTACCCAAGCTGCTTTAGTGGACAAATTAGACATGCGGAATTTCCAGATTTTACTTTATTCAGATTTTAATTAACTCAATGTAATAAACTGTAAGCACATTAATATCAACAAAATACTTTGTACTGTATCTGTTAATATTCAGATGAAAAAGCCAGAAGTGTTGTTTTCATACAAAGACTAGTGAAGACAGAAATAATGGGGATCTTTTTTAGGAGCTTGCAACATGCTTTTGAAATAATCTTGCATTTTCAGTGGAAGATTTCAAATAATAGCTGTGCAGTGGAAAGTGCTTGTATTGGGATTTTTACTATCACACGCATATTTTTTTTTTAAGCTTATACTTGAAAAATTGATGGGTTCATTTGCATTCACTAGATTGGACAGATGGTGTGATCCGTAACAAAATACTCAACAGCATACTAAAAAGGATCATTTCAGCACCAATCCCTTGTGAGCAGCTTTCATCCAAACAATGAGGGAAAGCTTCTGAATTACAGCATCCTCACACAGGCCTTTCCAAGGTAAAAATGTTACAGGTGCACATCTGCAGTGGTGCTGTGTGAGATGGAACTCAGGCTGCACCCACCCACCCACCCCAGTGCCTGCTCTCTGCTGTCAGCAGATGCACGTTTGCATCTGTTGGGCAAGGTTAGAAAATACCAGCTGAAAAACAGCCAGTTCCTGTATTTATTTAAGAATCTTTTCTTGGGAATTGGGAGTTCTTCACCTGCCGCTGGGATTACTTCTGGATGCAGTTTGGCCTGTGGCAGGAGATGCTCGCTGCACTGCTGTGTTTGGAAATAAGAAACTGAGGGGGATCAGGGCTTCCCAAACTGCTTCAAGGCACTGAGCACAAATGCTCTGTCTTGTATCCCTACAGGAATGTGGGTGTCCTTTGATTAGCTATTTTGACTGTGTATACAAGACTAATTTTATGGGAAGGTTATTTAAATTCAGCTTATTTTTATTAAAAACAAAACAAAAAACCACCACCTTTATCTTCTGATTGAAAGATTTTTAAAAAAATTAATTCTATTTTCCACCATCTATTTACTGTAGCATGATTTAATGCTTTTTATCATCAGGAGACCTTGGAAAAATTTGGAACTGATCTCAGTAACCTCTGTTCTGTGTCACTTGTATTGTGTCTTCATCTTACATGGAGACCAGGGAAAGCCTGACCATCAGAGGATTTTTAAGTAAATTCTTTGGAGAGGACAAATATTTTAGTAATAATTGGAACTTATTTTTGTAAAAATACCGCTGGAATTCTACTAAAGAGGACATCTGTGGTTGCAAATTATGAAAAAAGAAAAATGTTTCAGATACTGCCAACTGAGCAAAGCTGCAATATGTTCTAAAAGTCAAGCTGTGTTTTCTCATTTTTGCACATCACAACCAGTAATAAAGTCTTTGGGGCTAAATTAAATTCTCTGTTTCACTTCTGAAAGCTCAATTTCTCTTCTATCGTCAGCAGCAGCACCAGTGCAAACCAACCTACATAAAATAAGATTTCAGCAAGGTTCAGTACAGGGATAATTGCAGAATCACTTGGAAAAGTCCCAGCTGGTACAGCAGCATTTCTTGGAGGTAATTTTACTTCCCTACAAAATGCTTTGCACTGACACTGCAAGCAGTAAAGACGAGACCTTTAAAATCTCAAAATGTTGTCTTATAGAAATGGGTTGTTATTTTTAAGGTATGACAGCCCTGGAAAGCTGCATGCTCACAATAATGTGTATTTTTGCTTTCTTTTTTTTAGTGGGGGCAGGGAGAAGGGGTTGCTGAGGACCAGTAGGTTAATCACCAAATATTTATTTTGTGCCACTATTTAAGGAGATTTGGCAACTGTTGCTCATCTTCCAGTTCAGCCTGGCATTTATGCTGCTAAACAAGGCACGTTATAATAGACATCCTGAAGTTTTCTGTGGTGCTGGATCCATTTGCAGTGAGGGTTGTATAAGTGTGAGCATCCCAGTTCAGCTGAAGCAGTCTTTGGTTTCAGTTTGGCTGAACTAGTTTCTGTAAACACGGATGAACTTCATGTCTGATGCCAAGTGCTTTGGGCTCTTAGTTTGGGACCAAAACCTAGAGTAGAAATTGTACCTAAAAATAAACTTGATTTGGAAACATCATGTAACCTCAAATTCAGGATGACATCTGTGTTAATGGTATTCCATAAAGATGAAAAATGGACATCAGTCATGCTCTTTAAACTACTTTGTATTAAGTGTTTTGACCATTCAGTTCATTAATCCTTTGCTCAATAAATCCTTTGATTAATCCCTCAATTGCTGAATTTACTTTAGTTGCTTGATCTATATAAATGTTTGTTTTAAATGTAAATATCTAATTTTTCCTTTTCAAATCTTTTATACCTGTTGTTTTCAGTTCAATATAAGAACTCTACAGTCTGTCCCAACATGCTTTTTCAGGGTTAGGGTTAGGTCAGTAGACTAGGTTCATTTCTTATTTCTGCGACAGATTTTTTGTGTGATGAATTAAGTGTTTTATCCTTCTGCACATTGATTCTCAGTAAGAAAACTACATACTGTAACACCAGCTTTTCCATGCTTGTATGAATTGTGAGATGTCTAGCCAGGGTATATTTTGTCACTTTGTTTATTAGTGCCTGATCCTTTTTTTTTTTTTCTTGATGTTGCTGATGTACTCTGTGTTTTGACACAACTCTGGTTCAAAATGTAAATCAGCCTATTGAATATTGCTTTTTCAGAGTATCTTCTTGGTAATAGAAGTTTGGTAATCATTTGATGGTACATTTCCAGATGAACATATTGAACAGCCCTTAATTTGAAAGCCCGTCTAGGTCATCTGCCATCTGCTGCTGACACCCACATCAGTTTTCTCTTTCTGTTTGCTCCTTTTGATTTTGCTCCTTTGTAGCTCCTGAGAAGTATCGTGGACTTAAGGTTTTAGTGTTTCCTCGTGCCACCCAAGAAAAATAATTTCAGATTGGTATAGCAAGGCATAGAAGAGCCTCCCTGCTAGGGAAACAGAGGCATAAAATTTAATTTTATCTAATATAAAGGCAGAACAACTTCTCAGCTTTTGAAACAATGCATCTATAACGGAAGGATAAAGTTACTGCATATAGCTTTGTTCTTTAGTAGCTGAGCTGACTTTGTGTTGTGATGGTAGGTGCTTTATGTATTCCTGAGTGGTTTGGTGACTGTCAGATGGGTGATCTGCTGTTTCCATTGTGGCTCCTGCCCAGGAGAGGCAGGTGGCTCAGCCCTCCCAGTGCCCAAGTTGGTGACACGGCTACTGCTGAGCCATAATTTCATTTACTGTGCCTGATTGTGACTGAGGAGACACCATCTTATTACCACAGTGTATTATTACAGCAATAATATCCTGGTGATTTTGCCACTGAGCTTCGTGGGATTAGTACTTTATGTGAACAGGGACTATCATGTTAACGTAGTATTATAAAATCATGGTTGGGCTTACAATATTCTCTCCTGAAGGAAAGGAGGCAACTGTGCTGTCATCTGAGAGCATGTGGAAACCCGTAATTCCTGCCCAAGTACATGTAGATTGATTATGCTGTCCTGTTACAATTTGGAAATAAGAACCCTGTAGCATTGACTAAACAATATGTCAAAGACAGGACTGTCTTCTTGCCTTTTCACACTTTAAATTTCTGAGGTAACCCTGCTTTATTCCATAGTTTTTGTGATAAATCTCTCCTATGCAAGCACTTCGGATGGTAGGGCTGTCGTGTATGTCAGCTTTATTCCTGGCATCTTTCAAATGCATTGTGAGAAGTAAGAGATGCTTGGTGCCCTGGGTCAGCAATCAATGTTAATAAATTATCAATTGATTTAATAGATCTACCAGTCAAATCAGGATATTTAACTTTTAATTAGTGACCTTGATCTGGAAGAGAACATTTAGGTTAAAATAAAACAAATCGCTTGTGTCTCAGCCAGATGGAGACTATGCTTCTCCTTTCTTAAGGCAGACAGAGCTTGTTTGTGCCCTCATTCAGCGATACAGAAAATGTACATGTCAGGCTGAAATGCCTTCAAAGTACCTGGGATGAATGCAGTATTATACTTGCTAATAGCAGCAGAGCATAAAGACTGATTAGAGCAGTTATTCAAGATGGATTCAGATTATTAGGTAATATGGAACAAATGTCAACAAAAATAAGATGAATATCTATAGGAATAACCTGACAGTGATTTATTAGACCTTCAGTGTAGTAGACTGCTAATAACCTCCCATGGGATGGTGGACTGATCCCCTTTTAGAACATTTACAGGTGGGTCAGTGACAGTGTCAGCAAATGTGCTGGAGACCTCATGTCCCTTGTGTCTACTTGCCACCATTCCTTAACTCTAAATTCACCTCGATGCTAAGCAGGGTAATAATAATAAATATTTTAACTATTTTTTCATAAATGTTGTCATCAGCCTGGAGGTAGCCCTGCAGATGGCACAGGTTTTGTATCCACAGCACTCAATTTGTCTAAAAGGATCTAAAGGATCTCTGAACCTTACACTAAAAATTAAGCATGGCTTGGATAACTTTAACATCAAAACAGTTATTTTAATGCTCACTGGCCTTCTGTTTAAGACTTTAAAAATGATAGTTGAAATAGTTGAATATAGATAATATAATAGCTGGTATAGTTGAAATCTTCAAGAAGAACAAGACCTGAGTAAACAATATTTCTAAATCTTAACAATGATTCTTAAAAAATACTTTACTTAGATATTTTCTGTTAAAAAATAATTAAAAATGTGAAAGGTGTTTTCACTGTGGTCCACATCATAACTATCACCATCTGTGGAAGTGTGAGAGTATCTTGTGTTATTTTTCCATGGTAGTTAATTCTTTTTGGACTAAACCTTTCAAGATCTTGTTGCTTGTGGAACAAAGTGCTGAGTTGTCAGAAGAAAAGTAAGAAATACATCCTATTCTTGGTGAAAAAACAAGTTATTATCCAAATCCTAAGCTTTTCTTGATATCTGGAAGGCCTTTCTAGTTTGGTAGCTAGTATTGGTATTCCTTCTATAGCGAATGGCTTGGGAATCTAAAAGCACCTGTTTAAAAAGAACACAACTTCTACACTTCAATCACTCCTGGATGTATTAGAATGGAAGAAAGGGGAGATGAACTAATAAATGGATATTCAAAGCTGGACCTGAGTCTTACTAGTAACTTAAAGTCACTGTTGTGATGCTGTGGGTGTTTTTAGCAAGGGCTGTCCGTGGATTTAGGAAAACTGAAATATCTCTAAATGAGAGCATTGGCTGCATGAACTAGTCTATGTGGGGGTTTAGAAAATATTAAGGTATGGGAAACCTCTGACATGACCAACCCCGAGGAGATAGTGTCAGGAGGCTGGTGGGCTTCTTGTTCAGCTCTGTTTCAGGAGGCATCAGTTCCATTTCATCTCAGTAATCTCACAGTAAGTTCTGTTCATCTGCCTCAGGTAAAACCATGGGGAAAGCATTGAGTTGATTTTTTAAATTTTTTTTTTTTTTCCCGGGAGGAGGTTTCTGGTTCGAGATTTGAGGTTTTGGGTCATTGCAAAAAAGAGTTGGTAAAATCAAGCTTTAACAAATGTTGAATCTTGGAATATAATATATTTTTGCTTGTGCTGCTGCTTTTCTATCAAGGACATGGTACTATTCCATCTAATACAGCTGCTGTTCTTTTGTTTAAGTGCAGTAAGACAGCTCTTTCCTAGTGTATACTCCAGTTTTTGTTTTTGTGTTTGGTTGGTATTTTTGGATTTTTTGTTTGTTTGTTTTTCCCCCACTTGCAATGTATGTGTCAGGGAAATTCTACCTAATTCTATCTAGCCTATATTTTCTACATAGCCTATATTTCTATGTATATAATTCTATCTGGCCTATATGTAGCCATATGAACCTACTTTCATAGGATTCTAATGTAGTCATGAGGTGTCAAAGTCTTCTGTAGCTGCTAGTGAAGGAAATACTGTAATTTTCAGTAACATGGTGTTTTATACCTAGTTTTTCTGACTCTTAAGAATTTTTATAAATGAGATTATAGCTAGTTATTGCATTCGATATGCATGTCAGTTTTCTATAATTAAAAGAAAATAAAAAAATAAACAAAATTCAAACACAAAAAGCTTCTTCTGTTTTCTGTAGTGAGACATTGAGGATTAATACAGAGGCAGACTCTTGCTGTCTTGCACACTGTATTTATTGCTAATTCACCCCCTCCAGGAAAACAACATTGGGTCCAATTTCAGTTCTCTAAATTTTAATGTAATTTTTAGGTTACTTCTGTAGCTAAATATAACCCATCAGAAAACAAAATGTCCAAGTTGTTTTCTGGTGTCTGTGTGTGGCTGAACAGCAAAAGCTGTGCTTTTGTCTTGCTGTAATTAATTGGGAGTGAGTGAGGTCCTGAAGTAAATGTTTTTTTCATTTTCATTTCATGCAAAAGCACTCATCTGTCTGTACAGATGAGTGTGGCCCATCTACCCATGGATTCTCGCAGAGCTGGGGAGGAACCTGGACCCACAGAAGTTCTCTATTTCCTCTAGTAGAGAGTTGACAACCTCTAACCTTTAATTCCCCTCATCTCCTGTAATGTGCCTTTATCCTATTCCTGCTGGCAGTGTAAACTCTTTATTTTTTGCTAAATCTGTCTTGCAAAACATGATGGTTGGGTAAGATGCAATTTTGCTTTAATTATGATTACATTACTTTATGAATTAACCAGAGGATCTCATGGGACTGGAATCTTTTGACACATGAGAAAATTACCTTTCTTTAACAAGCTGCTTCAAGCATGCAAGGTAATATTAGCATTTTTCAGTTATAGCTTCAGGGGATTAAATAATAAGGGGAAGTATTGTACCTACAATTATATGATGTGCATGTGTTTGTAAAAGTCTTAAAGCCAAGTAGACACAGAAAGAATCAGCTGAACTGCTGAACCTGTGACATTGTGCAGTAAGTGTGAGTAGGGATTTTTTTTTTCCTTCATAAAATGGCTTTTTAAGGTGGGTTTTTAAGAAAACATACAGGTATCTGAAGAATTTTGTTGTAGATTTTCTAAGGTTGAGTGTTTGAATATATTCAGCATAAAAAGCATCCTGAACTAGATGCACCTGTTTCACCTTAGGGATCGTGACCTGAATGCAACTTTAAAGGATAATTTTCATATGTGCTACTTTGTTTTACTTTATTTAGTGGAGGTAGCAAATGTGCTAAAAGCAGTAGTTGGATGTTGAAGATGTATTTCATGATTAAGCTTCCAGTGAAGTACATGTAATAAATAGTGCATGCCCTCTGTACAGGTCTATAAATAACATGTGTCATGCCTCCAAACTTGTATTCTTCTGGTTTAGTGTGTCTAAATGCATGCTTGAAGTCAAACATTTATTTAGATGCACTATGTCTGATGAGTTGAAATTGTTCAAGACTCAGAAAGTGAGAGGTGGTTTTTTTTTTTTTTTTTTTTTTGAATGAGGGTAAGAAATAGTACAACAGCTTGTGTCAAATTGAGAAGGAATGGGACAAGTAAGTGGTTATGACCTCTGCAAATGTTGTATTCAGTGTGGACTTGCACCTGCATGACCCTGCTTGGTTTCAGAGGGTTGCCACTGCCTTGTGGTATCAAATCCAATGAAGTGGAAAATTGACAATAAGGGATTTAAGCTATTGTTGTCATTGCCACAGCTGTTTGGTTTTTGTTTTGATGACAGGATGCATTCATGTTCTACACAAATCCATAAGGTAACAGTAATTAGTGGGACTCAGAAGTTGGGGGCGGAGGTTATACAATGATGCAAGACCATATGACAAACAGAAATTGTTTAAGCATTGCAGCAATTCCGTTGTAAAAGGAAAGTATGCTGCATAAAACATACTTGATAGATTAATAAATGTGCAGCACTGGAAAAGGCAAACTGTTTGATTCAAAACCAGTCAGTGACAGAAACCCAACACCTTCATCTCTAGTTGTATTTGAGACATAACTATCCCTGTGCAATAACAATCACAGGCAATGCTGGTGTGCAAATGGTCTCAGTAGGGCAGAAATTTTTTCATATATTTGCAATGTCTTATTTTAATCTAAGATCAAGTGTACATTAGCCATTACAACTATTATTACTGCTATTGTACTGTAATATAACCAGCCTGTCTACATTCACAGCACAAAGACTAAATGAGGTTGGTAATTTTAAACCTAAACCTGTTCTGTGCTGACAGAATAATACAGTAGGTAATACCCACAAGATAAACAGCACAAATTACAGCCTTATGCAGGCAAGATCAGATCAGTGTTGATAGTCTCTTGATTGCATGTGGCTGAACGTTATCAGAGAACTTGAGAAATTGTTCAGAAGAAAGGCATGTTGTCTGATTATTATTTTTTGTGGTAACCGTGGAGATTGCTGAGAGAGTTCATATGAAAGAATAACAAAGCCCTGTACTATGATTGTGATGTAAAATAATTTTCACTTTCCTGTTCAAATCTTTTCTTTATAATTTGGAATTTCCTTCCATTTGTTAGTTGACGCTGAAGATTTGCTCAAGGGAGCTTTTTGCTGTGTACAGATTCAACCCAAGGCTCCAGAAATCTGCAATCAACAAAGCAAATTATTTGTCACCTTGGATAAATATTAGCTCTGACAAATTAAAAATGCATTTTTCTGATGTGCATTACACTCTATCTCACAAAATGGTAATTGTTGTTACAGTTATTGCTCTTGCTTGTAGTGGGGCATCTGTTTCGTGTCTAATTGCTAACATTCAAATCCCAGTCAGTTTAAAATAACTTTTCAAGGCTTCAAGATAGTGCATCGAAAGCATCACGGGCATTCCTGATACCTTTGCCTTTGTCTTTTTTGATGCAAATGCATAACCTCACCCTCCCAAACTAAAACAAAACAACAAACAAAACCACGAACGGAAAGCAGTGGTTGGGTTGAGATTGGTTGTGTCTTGTGCTGTAATCAAAGACAATATAATCAATCCTAGTGTTGGATCTGCCTTTCACCGACAGTGCCTGTTCAACCTCTGAGCCTGGCTCTAGATCACGGAGCCTGGAATCCACCACTGCCTCTTGCATTGTCACTTGAAGCAGAAAATGTGTTAAATGACTTTGTACACTCTGGCATGGCCTTGCATGAATTAAGAGCGACTATTTTTATTTTTTCGCTCTTTGACAGTCAATCTCTTAATTTTTTACATGCTGGAATAACCATCTTCCTTCGTACTCATCCCCGGCAGCAGGTCCTGCTGCTTTGCTTCTCCATGTCCCTTGGCTGTTGTTTTTAAAATCCTCACTAGGGTTTCAAGACTGTACAACCAGTTGGGAGCTCTGTCTTTTCACAGTCCTTGAAGAGCGAATTCTCACACCTACTGAGAGGATAAGGATGATAAAAACACAGAGGCACCAATTTTCATGAATTCTCTGAAATTGGTGTGTGGATTTTTAAACCTTCATTACTGCTGTTGTCTTTTCCCTCATCTCCCATCAATAAAACAAGAAAATGCAAAACATAAATAATAATTAAAAAAATCCCCATCAGAAGAGCTGAAAAAATTTCTAATACCCAGATGAGAAACATGAGAGCTACAGGGTGGGGGGTGTCCAGAATGGGTTTGTGTCTCTATCTAGAGATTTTGCAGTGATACTGTACCAGCTGTACTGAAAACTGCTCAGGGGACAGAGGATCGTGTTTAGAAGTAGTTCCTACATGTCTTTTGGGGGACATCCTGTGGTTTCTGCACCCTGACTGCAGGGCAGTAGCTGCCTTGCTTGCTGTGAGCCCTTTGGGTTGCTGGTTCTGATGCTTTGGCTTTATTCTCATGCCTGCCATGGGCTCCTATTCACACTTCCCTGCTTCTTTTCTGTGAGTACAAGGCCAGTTATAATCTCTGATACTTGTGTGTTTATTCATTAAATATCCCAAATTCGTTTTGGTCTGGTTCTGGCGGTTTTCTTGGAAGGGACAGGACCAGCTGTGTGGTCTCACTTAAAAGAAAAATGCTTCCAAAATGCCCCATTGAAAATAGGTATTCTTAATATGGGCTCCTCTGAGTAATAACACACTCTGGAGCAGCTGAACAGTCTTTTGTTTGGCAGGTTGTTGCTATGAGTCCTTCTTCATTGTTGTGTAGTAATTACTTGAGATACAAGTAGTTGTGGCTTTAGGATGATTTTTTGTTTCTTAGAGATAACTCGTATGTGACCTCATGGTAAACTGTTTAAAGGGATATATACAAACTTAACCTGAAAAAATACTGTTTTAGGGTGGGTGGGTGTGCGCAGGAAGGGGTGCAAGCACGATTTGTTTTTGTTACTGCTGGGTTGTGGAAGATGAAAGAATAGCAGTGGACTTGGTGTTGAGAGCTGGTGGAAGCCTGTTAGTGTGAGCACAGCAGTTGACATGCATCACCATTGGCGAGCTTTCTTTCACAGGTGAAAAGTAAGATATTCTTTATAAGCATGTATTCTTTGTCCATTGTAATAAGGCTGCCCACCAGGACGCCAGGAAAAATAAGGATTGTAACTGTTTGGTAATGACTACTCTGAGAGCACTCACCCACATCCCTCATTATTATGTTTATTCAATAAAAATACTGTGATTTGGGTTAGAACAGAACTTTTAGCTGTTTGAGAACCTTTACCCTCCATGAACTGTTCATGTTTTTGTACTACTTCCTTGGATCTACTTACAAAAAACACTTTAAGTTTTCAATGGGAATTTTGCAGTTGGAGGGGGGAAAGAAATTGAAGGATAGGATTTCTAGTTCACGTCAAAAATTTGTGAACATCTCTCATTTGGAGTTATGTAGGAAATCTGAAACAGCTCTTCACATTTTCGTATGCAACATCCAACAAGACATGGAGTGTATCTACTGGGAGTCTCTGCAACTGCCATGACCCTGGTAATGGCAAACATAAACCTTAAAAGATTTTGTTCCTCTCTTCCCTCCCTGCTGCTTTACCCCATAATGACTATGCACCTCAGCAGAGAAGTCTTACAAATGTGTTGAGTACATTCCTGAATGAAAAGTTGATGAAGATGTAGGCAGTGATTTATTTGTAACAGGAGAAATAATGGGGTTTGATCTGAATAAAATGGGGAGAGTTCTCTCCTTAGCTGGGTGTTTGTGATGGTAGCTTATGGAAGGGTTTCAATATTTGCATCTGACCTAGAGGAAGCTAAGAAATAAAAATGAAATGTGACGTTTGTGAGCTCTCTGAAGATGAAACAGAAGATGGCTTTTCTGTCGGCAGTAAGACATAAGCTGTAAATACTTATATCCAAAGTTTGCTGGATGCTGCTGCTGAGCTCTGTTGACTCTAGATCAGGTCAAAGGGGATAAGTCACTATTTCTGAGGCAATTATTTTCATGGCTGTTAAGTGCACAAGCAGGCTGTTAAATCTATGGATGGCGTGACATGTTACCAGGGAGTACTAGGAACCTTTCCCTTGCTAATGTGTGTTTCCAAATGCTGTGGCTATTGCCTTACTTGGCAAACAGCCACTTGAAATCAGGGCTGGACAACTCTCAGGTGTCAGATGTGACATGATTCAGTGTTTGGGTTTTTTTTCCTTCCAACAGTTTCTCATACTTCTGGAAGGAACCGTGAAATTTCATATATGTACTCTAAACACACATAAACTTAAAAGTAACCTTCCTTGCCCTCAGAATGTTTTCCTCTGGGTCAATTCAATTTGCTGTTTCAGTCACATAGTGCAGAAAAGGGAAAGATGTGAGGGTAGCAACAAATACACCACTGTGTTTGCAAGAGTAGGCTGCTGCCTTTGGTGCCTATGCCAGCTTTTGCTGCCTTAAATTTATAGAAATGTGTGGCAGTACTTAAACAGCTTGTTGTTTGTGTTGTGCTGACACTGGACTGTATTCTAGGAGATGCAGCATTGAAGTTGCATAAGGGATTTCTGAAATTTCTGTGTGAAGAAACCAGAAGCATCACTTAGGGTACATCAGACACTTTTTAAATTTTGGAATGGATATTAATAAGAGCATTTGTATAGTAATTCCATGGGGGGGATCAATGACAAAAAAGGCTTGAAATGTAGCATGATGTATAAAACAAAGAACCCTTGCCCGTAGTACTTGCAGCAGAACTGGCCCATGTCAGAGCAGTGTTTGGTGTGCAGTTGTACCTCGTGTGTTATATCTTGATTTCACAAATTAACAGAGCTTTTAGTGACTTGGTTTCTGCTGGTCAGGAAAAGACTGTCTGAAGCCCCTAATAATCTTTGTGTTTCCTCTTTAGACTGAGTCTGAACCTTCCAACAAACGGTAACTTGCATTTTTAAACTCTTCAGTGTCACTGCCAAGTAATGACTCATGTGCTGTTTTACCTTTGCCTAAAGGAGCTCTTTCCTATTCGGGTTAATAATTGAATTAGATTAATTATGCTGATTAGACACCAACCCTGAGTCATGTAACTCATTGCTTCATCATAGCTGTTCAGAGTAGATGATTAAACCCTTTCCAAATTCAGATCTTGCAACACCAGTGAGTACCACAGTTGAAAACTGCCTGGAACTGTAAACATTTGGTGTAGAAAAGTGTAATATCCGTAAGCCCCATGTATTTCTGTCCATATTCTGTCCTTCCTATCACAACTTCTCTCAATTAAACCAATTTAATCAAATCACTTTCTTCCCAGCTCGTTGTGATTATGGTGGTTGGTCCTGGTCAGGCTTTGGTGTTTCTGGCCTTGTGCTGGTTTTGAATCCATGTACAAGAATGACACCCACAAGCCCACTTGGACAAACAGGATTTTTAATTTTTTTTTTCCCCTCAGCTTATTCAATGAAGTATTTTTCAGTATAAGTTTCTGTAAGTGTCGATTGTTGAAACGTAATCCCTGAACTTCTAAGGAGAAGTCTCCAAGCTGAGGTAAAATGTGTGCTGCCGTTGTGACTGGCACTGGTGCAGGGCTGCTGCTCTGTCCTGCTGCTGGGCTGGCTGTCACCTCCCCGGGGTGGGCACAAGCCACCCTTTGGGGATGTACGGAGAGCTGGTCTTTGTTCTCAGCCTGTCTGTGTGAACACGGATGTTCAAGGGTGGGAGGAGCAGGAATGAGCAGCTGAGGGTTTCTCTAGCACACCCTTGGTGTACTTTGTGCCAAAAAAGGTATTACTTATGCCAGATTTTTGAGAACAATGTTTCATAGCATGTGTGTATCTCAGTGTCTCACTATTTTCAAGACTATGATGTGATACTGTAACTTTATTAAAAAAAATAATCAAATAACCCATCGACAACCAAACAAAAAGACCACACTCCACTGAAGCATCCAGACGGGTTTTTTTGCCTTTCAAATTGTGAATTGCAGGAGTCCTGTGTGCACCTCCAGGGTCTGAGCTAGTGCCAGCAGGCCTGTGAACCTGGCTCCTGGCTCTGCCCTGGGGTGAAATTTGGTGTGTTCGCAAGGTTTGTTTAAAAAAAGAAACTTTTTGTCGAGCTTCTAAATATGGCAGGACTTGCACTTAAAATCAGGAGACCCAATGCTGAAGTAATCAAATAGGAAATCAGGGATATTCCTTAAGTTTTCCAGTGGATTCTCTTCTCGTCCATAGAAAAGTTTCTTTTACACCTGAAAATCCTTTGCTGAAAAGGAAAACAAATATACGTTAAAAAATTGTCTTTACTTATCAAGATTTACATATGTAATCTGGATTCAGGTTATGTTATAAAGCTTCAGTATCTAAATCACTTTAGGGAGAAGCTCTGAAATAGCCATTCTTTTACAGATTAACAGATTTCCAAAGTGTAGTTTGGTATCTGTTTTGCTTGGTTTTCTTTATCTTGTGTGGATACTTTTTTTACTCCAATTCCTACCCAGTCATCTGTTTCAGCCTCTTGCTCAATTACATTTTGATAATCTTCTATCTTGTCATCTTACCCTCATTTAAAAGTCTGCAGGAATGGAGCCTGAACAAAAGCTACCTTGAAATAACAGAGTTCTGTGTGTTTCTCCTAATTATTCACAGTAAAACATATGCCAGATTTCTCTTGGTAAATGTGCCAGACAGGCACAGACTGTTGTTATTTGTGCATGGGATGGTATCAGGGTATAGCAGGCTCCATAACTGCTGATCTGTTGGTTGTCCCAAAAAGGTTAGTCTTCCCTTTGTGTCTCTGCCTGGATGCACTGGGAGGTGTAATGGATCCAACTTGGATTATCTGCTTTGCTGTAAATTGATATTCTTTAAATTCAAGTAGCAAACAGTAGCTGTAGATGGATGAAGTTGATCTAGGGGAATGGTTTAAACTTGGAGTGTGGATGTAAATACAGGATAGTGGGAAGAAGTGGGAAATGTTTCTGTTCAGAAAATAACACCTGCTTGTGGGGACCACCTTAGGAACTGCTGGGATGACAGATGCCACAGCTTTTCTGTGGAAGAGGTTTGGGGTAGTTATTTCCCAGCTCTGAAAAGAGATGCTAAAACTGCAAAGGTGTCACTCTGTTCCACAAATGTGATATATAAGTAATAATTATATTCTTCAGGGTAGTGCAGCAATGTATGTCTCTTCATTTACCTCAAGTATGTGATTTGGGTGGTAAGTTACATTTATTTCTCTAGTTTACATTCTGCTTTCCTGTTAGATTGTTCTTTTTTCCCCCTCTCATGTTCCTCTCTCTAAAATCTCTTAACTTCTCAACTGAGGTTGTTTCACTGCTGTGTAGCAGACCAGTGTTTTTAATTCAGTAGATAACAGCATTGTGTTTGTACAGTTCAGTCTCTTGCTATTCAAGCCTTTAAAGCAGAGTAACAGCAGAAAGCATCCATCTGGCCTGGTGCCAAAGGCTGGTGTCCAAAGGTTGGCATCCTCACTTGGGAACACATGGAGCAGGGGCACATTTGTTCCACTGCCATGAAAAACGCTGCCAGGAGAGCAGTGGTAACGTGGCTGGTAAAAGCCAATTTACCAGTTGAGGGCAGCGACAGGGGCTGGAGCAGTGGTGTCCTTGAGAGCTGAGTATCAATATCTACATGTACCATATGCTGTAGTTCAGCTGCAAGGAGAAGGAGGGAGAGAAAGGGGCTTGCAAGAGGGTGGAACAGTTTGGGCAGATAAGCCTCATGTCCTATGGTTACTGACTAAAGATGTGTCATGGGGGCCGTGGCCCGGGTTCGATTCCCGGTCAGAGGAGTTCCCCGGGCAGATGGAGCTCGTCAGCCCTGTAAGGCCATCCATCTAAGAGAAGGTCACTCTAAACAAACCTATGTCCTGAGGAGCTCGCTACCACCGTCCGAGCTTTGCTTGGCCCCAGCAGTTGAACCTTAGGATTAAAGGGTGGGCTCAGTTCAGCGCACATTGTGTCTCACCTAAAAAATCCACTGCGCAGGCTCGAAGGGTAATGACCTTCCCAAATCTTTGTTCGCGAAGACTGGCCATACAAAGATGTGTCATTCAAGTTATGGAAGGACTTTTGTGCTCTAGTGTCAAGTTTGGTACAGCACAAAACATCACATAAACCTGAGTTCTCATCCTGCCTTCTGCTATTTTGCTCTATGCTGTAGGGTGTCATTTAGAGTGTGGTTTTTGTGTTTGTTGTCATTTAGGGAGAGGTCACCTTTGGTAAGATTATCCTTGGATGATGTAGCACTTCAAGACTGATAGGTGCAAAATATTTTCTTTGTCTTAAAAAAAAAAAAAAAAAGACCAAAAAACAGCAATGAATTTTTTGTATTTTCAGTGTTGCTTTCAGTATGAGCATGGCTTTGAGGCTGCAAGTTTCCCCTAATATCTGTGGGGAAATTATTACCTGACAACTACATATCACACTGGTCAAACATAATTTATTATTACTTTCTGATGGTTTATCTATTAAGAGGAAAAAAAAGTAAAGGAAAGAGTTAGCTGTGGTCCTTCAAAAAACAAACCATCTAATCTGTAGCACTAATAACTCATGTCCTGTAAGACTGCTGTTCAATAATCCATAACATTCTGTTTAAACAATCACTGTTGGTACTTACAGTATCTGTTTTGAGCCCTTGCCTGCGAGGAGGTAGTTGCTCACTGCCACATGTGAATGGTGTAGATCTTGGAGCTGCACTGATCCAAAATGGGTTTGTGTTTTTTTTCTTCCCTATTTGGAGGCAGTTACAATATTTCTATATGGAATTGTTTTGGTTTGTGATCAAGATCCTTTCAGTAGAGTCCAAAAGGTAGAAACATGATGAATTGCTAAAACCAAGTGTTTACAGGAATGATCAATCAAGACTCAGCAGTGTAGAAGAGCACAAAGAATAAGTGTTAATATTATATATAACAAAAGGAAGGGCAAATAAGATGGTTGCTCTTGACAGTAAATACAATTTCTGCATATTGATTATGTCCTTTTTGCCTTCTGCTGTGCTTTGAAAACAATGCAGCTGTGTACATAGATCATACCTAATTCTGTGATAGCTAATCCTGGTATCTTGATATTAATCCAAGAATGAAGCACATTTGTTTATAAGACACCAAAACATTTTTTTCTTTATGGAAAATAGGTATATTAGATTCCTAACATAATGAGTTATCTTTTAGGGCCAATGTTCGTAGGTCTGAAAGATAGCCCTGCAGCTCAAGGACTAAGAATTTCTGTTGTTTCTCCCTCCCCTAATTATTTTGCTTTCTTTCTTCAGCTCTTAACTTCCTCCTTCTCTCATTTATTTTGCTATAAATCAGGAGTAAGTATTTTGAATTTGGCAGACTGAGGTTGGTATAAGACTTGTCTAGGAAACGTTTTAATCAGGGTGGATATGTTGCCTCTAATGGAGCCCTGATAGCAATAGGGGAGGAGCAGCTGGGACCTCGGTGAATCTGATGGCCTGTTCTCCTGCCAGCTGACAAATTTATCTGGCAGCTCAAAATCTGCCTGTTGGAAATGTCTATGAAAGAGGGTAAAGGAGAGTGATAAGCAGGCCAGATATGTTTTCAAAGGTCTGTATTGAATTTTGCCTTTCTCACGTCAAGTAAGTCCTTGCTTTCTCCTTTAACACCTAAAATATTTGGATTTTGCAAAAGAAAAGTAGTGGAACTGTATTTAACAGATGTGCAATAACTGATAATTTGGCACAAGGACTGGTAGCATGGACTGAAGCTTCTTAGGCTCGTTGTAACTGGAGGCTGAGTGACATTACTGTGGCTGGTCAGGAGTGTTGCCCTGACTGAACTGTGTAGACAGAACAGGGACCAGCTCCTCTTTCCTGTTTGTGGCACAAGAGCCAGATGAGAAGTGTTCTTTAAGATTCCTCTTAACTTCTTAAAATAATGGCTGTGGTTTTCCTCCATCATGTCTCTAACTCAAGCTCTAAATCCCACCTGTGCATACATTCCTGCTGCTTCAGCACCTGATTTCATACATGGATAATTCTGTGCTTTCTCCCTTCTCTTCCACTCCATTTCTGCACTAGCTGGATGTCTGTCCTAGGGCACATCTTACCCTTACTCCTTCACTGCCCTTGTATTCTCATCCTTACGCTCCAGATTCCTGCAGTTGTAGCTCCTTTTCCCACTGATGTCTCCTTACTCCACCCTGTGATCTGCTCTCCTGCTCCCCTTCTCCCTTTAGCAGAAGTGGCATCTCTTGTCCCTGTAGCTTCAGGAAAGAGACAAGCAGGCTCTTCTGGGAATGATGTTTTTGACTTTGTTGTATTGTAGTCTGGAGGATGCAAACTTCCACTTCAGTTGTGGAACAAGCCATTTCCAATCCTTTTGCCTGGAGCTATGCAGCAAAAGGTCTATGTCAACAGCCAGGAGCAGACCAGAGGCTGGACGGAGCCCTGGCTGGCTGCATCACTTGCCCTGTGTCCTCCAGCCCTGAAGTGTGAGAGCTGCTACCTTGAACAGAAGTGCCATGCTGCAATTTCTGTTTTCAACCTCAGTCTTTACAGTTGTAGGTGAAATTACTGAGGACACCTTGTGTGTGCATTTTTGACTTAAAAAAGGCAACTGATTTCCCTGTGTGCTTCTTTCTGTGTATTGTTCCAGTGAACATGTGTTGAATTTTGAACTTCTAAAATGTGAATGAAGTATGGGCATTGCCTTTGGTTGTCTAGTCACATGCTTTAGAGACACACTTCTTTTACATGGAGCGTTCCTGTATGTTATCCACTTTGGAATACTGAGACCCAAAGCCATTTCTACTCGTTTAGAAAATAGTTTGGCCTCTTTTAAAAAAAACCTCTGTAACAGCTTATTTAGACGCTTTCTTGTAGTTCCCCTCCACTGGCCTTTACCTTAATAAGCTTTGTATGGAGTTTGCAGCTCTGTTGATATGAGATCCACCTGTTCAGGGCATTCTAAACCCAGATGGTCTTTAGATGAAGCAGTAGCAATACCACATGGATACTGAAGATGTAGTAAAATGGCCAGTTTTACTTGCCTTCCTTAGTTTTTAAGTCAGCTTGACTTTCTGGCTTTAAGTCTGAAGGATGAAGCCCTGTGGAGAACTCTTGTGCTGGATGTGTGGCTCTGTTGCAGTTTGGAAGAGCACTGGTCCTCACACAGGGGTGGGAGTGTGCAGCTGGGAAGTGGGAGACAGTGGGATTTTACCCTGTCAAGGGAAGCAAGATACCTGGTATAGGACCACTCTTAATACCAAAGAGGGCAGTTGAGCCTTCTCCTCTTCAACTACTCGATCCCATGGTTTTCCTTGCCCCACAGCCAGAACCCACATGCTGTTAAAATGCACGTGCATAATCTTCAGCTGCATAAGAATCAACTCTTAGCTGGATTTGTAAAATATAGCTGAACTGATCTACTGGCAGCTCCTGAGAAAAAATGTTGGAATAGATCTTTTGGCCCTGGCTAGAGACTCCTCATGAGGATTTTTCTTTTTGTTCCTGAATAAAATCCTGAAGCCTCATTTAGTTTAAGCTTGGCTACCATGAGGGTCAGGTGAGTGCCCGTGCTGGCAGAGAGGAGGATGTGGAGCTGTAGAACAGCACCACTCTCTGTTTATTGATATGGGAATTTGATTTCCTATCCCTTTAGCCAGCTGCGTGAATTTGACTGTGCAAAAAATTCACGCATAAAAAGTGGTTGGCTTTTTTGTTTTTCTCTTTGAGATCTGGTCCCATCCATGGGGTTGCCTTGCTGGTGCATTAAGGCTGGGGGCTTTTGTCCTGTAGCCTTACGTGCACCCAGGGTAGGGGATAGACGTGGAGGTTTTTCATTCTGTGGTTGCCTTGCTGCTTTTTGAGGCATTTGTGACAGGGCATGTGCGTGAAATTAGGAAGAATTCAGAAACTGTACATATGCAAATTCCCTCAATCACTTATGTGTGATTTTATTGTTTTAGTGCTGTGATCTCATGGCTAAAAATCCCATTCTCTCCCGTCAGTATCATTTGTTTTCTCCATGTCAAATGCCACTTATGTGTGGCAGAAGGCCACTAATGCAAGTTAGATGTACTGAACCTGTGAAGAGATAGTATTTCAGGCAAAGCAGCTTACAATTTATTGGCTTTGTTCTTTTTAGAAACCTTATGATTATATTTCTGTAGAGCTGTCGAGGAGAAGGTGAAAGATTCAGTGCAGCTTCCAGGAGCGTGGTCATGCTGAGAGCAGATGGTCCATTCTTGGAAGCCATCCCAAGCGATGGATTACTCCTCTCATGCAGAACGATGCACCAGAAAATTGCAGATTCACTGGGACCGCTCTTTGACTCCTTTAAAGCATTGATTCTTTTAACTTCTTGCTTTTACTTGTCTGCCTGGTTCATTGCTCAAAAAACCTTCAATAAAATAAGCTTGACCAGAACGACAAAGACACTTATAATTTAAAGGTGGAATTAGTACAGTGCATCCGAACTGATGAAAGACTTTGGAAGTATAGTTTCTTGTATTGTGTGGTTTAAAACAAAAACAAACCAATCAATTTTCATTAGAGTTTCCAGTAGGAAAGAAGCAGCCGAGAAGTATGACAGATTACTTTTGCACTTGTCAGTCGTATCACTTACTAATATTTCACTTACTCAAACTTGCCATCAAGATCACTTCTTATGTCTACGTTGTTTCACGTTTGCATGTGATCCTCACTTTGAAGCCCTGTTAACAGTAAAAATGTGTTTGAATTCACGTGATACAGGATTAGGGAATTAAAAAACCAAGTCATAAGAAGCTGAGAAGTTGATTATTATTCATTGTGAATGTATTCAGTGAACCAATCCTTTTGGAAGCTGGTGGCTCAGGGTGTTCCAGAAAGTAATCTGGCAGGAGTATTTCTAGGTAAGTCTCTGACTGATGCTGAAGGATATCTATTATTTTTTCCCTTATGTCTCCTATTTTGATTTTTCCCATTTCTCAGTATTCTGCTCTCTGCAGACAGCCCCATACCTACTGCTCACTGTGCAGCTGCCAGTAAAATGTCCCCTAATCCACCTCAGAGAGCGAAGAGCTCCCTTTGTCAGCCACTCTGGTGTCACTAAGCAATGTAAATGGGGGTTTGCAGCCAGACTGAATTATTCCTCTGGAATATATTGAGCTTCCACTGAGCAGAAGGGCAGGAATCAGGAGCAGGTGTTTATGAAACTCTGATCAAATCACCTAGGCAGTGGAAGAAGCAGATGTGTAACTTCATATGCTCTGAAGTCCGGCCTTTGCTGTCTTGTGGTTTGATTGTGATGCCGTGGAGTTGTTGAATAAGGGTGATGTTCTCCTTAATGTGCTTAGCAGTGGATGGGAATAGTGTTCCACAGGGGAACAATAGTAAGGTTTTGATCCCTCCTTCATACCTTTCTGCTGAAAATGTTTTAATTTTACAGATCTAAGGTGTGAAGAGAGTCAAGGTGATCTGGAATTGTTCAGCATTGGTTTTCTTTCCTTGTTTCCCCATTCATTTAATGACTCTAATCTTCTTCCTCTTTGGAGACTGATTTACAGGAGATTTCACTGACTTTGCTGAAAGCATGTAATTTTCCCAGGAGCACTCAAATATTTCCTGTTTGGGTGATGCAGGCTTTGTTCTGCCTACACAAACACAGGCAAATGGGCTTCATTTTACTTTCATTTACCCCAATTTAACTCCATTAACTACAAGAGAATTGACTTTTCCTTCCCTCTTCTTTTGTCAGAAACAGATTTTAATCTACTGGGAATTTAACTCTTTGGGACACTCTCTTAATACCACTGTTATATTTAAGACCTAAGAGCAGAACTGGTTGAAATGAGTTAATTATCTGTAAATTTTAACAAACACTTTTTAAAATGAGCTGTAATATTATTTGAAGCTGTAGCTTCATGTTGGTCTGAACCATTCTTTTTGATATACTTCATGAGAGGTTGAGGTATGTATGTTCATATGTTGTGTGCATATATTTTCAAATTCTATACATAAAGAAATTTTCCAGTCTCTTTTGGTTCTTGCTGTCGGTATCTTGGTTGATTGTGACATAAAGGAATTATTCTCATTTAATTGAATTCCTAAATATAGTACCAGTTTTTGAAATCATAAAGTTAATTTCTGGAAAGAACAGTTTGCTGCTAATAGACCAGCAATAAGATGAGAGCTGTGACAACAAAGCATCGTGCAAAACATGGGATTCGTATTGCAGTTCCTTCACTTGTTTTAAGTCCTGTTAATTCAGACGAGATAGGATACTGCAAAAATAATCTGAGGTGTATCTTAATAGGCACTCTAGAGTTGTCAGTTTAAATGCCATGAACAGAAGTGGGCATACATTTGAACAAACATTAAAATAATTTAGATGTTTTTTTAATTGGATCTTTATGAGAAATTTTCCTTTGTTTGCACTTTTGTTATGTGCATTCTTAATTACTCATCCAGAAATCATACCATTTTAATCAATCATGTGCTTATACCTTTAGTAAAAATGAAGGATGGTGAGGGCATGAATATTTTTCAAAGGTAGGGTTTGGACAAATTTCATCATTAATGTTGACTCTGTACCTTATGAGATTATGCATATTGCATGAGGTTATATTACACTGTGTTCATACCATGTTAGATGCAGAGTAAAAAAGCTGCAAGAGGATCAGAGGAAAGCAAAGCTGTGATGAAACCTAGGAATGCAATTGCCTCATTGGTGTGAGTTACTAAAGCCATGGCTTGCCCTCTGCCAGAACAGTCCTGCCTCTCTTGCAAACCTGATCAGAGCTTTTTCCTTTTTCTCTTTCATCTTTAGTAACTTTAAAGTAAGTCAGATCGATTATGTAGCCATTAGTCTTCAGGTAATTTCCAGTTTCTTCCTTAGTTGGATGAAAAAGGTGATCTGACTTGGGTGCATGTGATCACTGCAGAGGGAGTGGTAATAGTGTAGGTAACTTGGAGGAGAGGTAAAAGTACTTCTTTTTTCATGTTAGCACAGTATTATATTATCTTAAACTCTGACAGCTGAAGTCATCCAACCTAGGGGGGGAAACCCTATGGAACCCCATGGATTTTTGTTGCTCATAATAATCAATACTTTTAATTTAGAAGCTGCTAATACTTCAGATAGGAACTGTGGTGGTGTTATCTTGAGACTGGGGATAAACTAAAATCTATTTTTGGTACCTTAGAATTTTTTTCCTGTAAATTATTCATCCAGATAGTGAGAACACAGAAAGTAATCCAAATACTTAATTCCTTTTGTTCAGACTGGTTTACTCATCACCATATTTTAGTGACAATAGAAATGGATTTTTTACATGTTTTTCATTTATAGTAACTGATAGGAGTGCAAAGAAAATTAGTAGTATTTTGTGTTTCCTCTTAGGACCTTGTATTTATTTGGTGGAGATGTAGAGGGATGCTCCTGTCCTGTAGAGCCCAGTGTTTTTCTATTTAGAAAAGAAAAAGTCAACAACCAAGATCAGAAGAGCAGAAATATCTGAGTTTATGAAATCTATATTCCAAGCTGCTTTTCTATCAGTTTAAATGTGGAGCCACATAGTTATATTAGCATGTTACCCAAATTTTAGGCCTTCTAGTTATAGAATTTTTCAATTTAAAAAAAAACCAAAAGATTAAATCTTTGTATGTTACCATCATTTTTCTGCAGGATAACTTAGTGAGGGAGCAAAATGATAAAGCACAATCCTTTTTGTGCAAAACAGTCTTGTGCTTGGACTTTCTGATCCATAAATGGGGCTTGGTGCCCTGGTACTGACATTGGCTTGTTCTTGGGAATCTTTTTGCTGTCTCATTGTTAAACCCAGAAGATCTGTTTCCTTTCATGCTGGAGTGAGAGTGTGACAGCTGAATTGCTGTAAAAAAATGCGATGGCAAAACAGATAGGATGTATATAAACATATAATTTCACTTCAGGGAGCAAATGTCGCTTACATCTCTACTGGAGTTAGTTACACAAACTAATATATATTAATGTAAGGCTACTGCCCGTTGAAAGAAATGTTATTATAGGGCAGTTTGGACATGTGTGTGTCTGGAATCATTAATGCATGCACAGCAGATAGCAAACCGAGCATTTTCCAGGATAGATTTTGGAGGATGTGCAAGGGCAGGGTGGTACCTGCCTGTTCCCCTGATGACTGTAAGGCAAGAGAGGGACCCTGCTCCCCCACAAACACAACTGAGAGCCCCCCGTCTTCTCCAGCTTCCCTCCAGCACCCCTTAGGACACCCTCAAAACCAGGGGCTTCAGCTGTCAGCCTTTCTTGGCGGACCACTGGCGGATCACTGTCTTTGAGTCCAAGGACAAGTTGTGTGTGTAGACCAGTGGGAGTGTTTAGTATTCAATGAGGCACGAGGTGAAGCTTCTGGCTCTTCTGAGTATGGCAAGGAAACATTTGAAACCTGCAGTGGGGAAAGTGGGACTGAGAGGGTTCTCTTTTAGGTGGCAACAAAGTCAAAAGTTTTGGTATTGACAAGATTCAGTTGTGTTTGCTGTCCTTTGCAAGTGCTGTTGCAGAATAGATTGTGACATCAGCAATACTAGCTAAGATTTTTGTCAGTCTTTATCTCTAGTCTTTATGATGGCATGCAAAGCAGTTAAAAAAACACACACAAAAAATGTAGTTAATTTTTCTTAAATTTCAAAATGAATCTTGTAGCAGATTCTTTTGTTAAAAGTAATGTGGACTTTTCAGCATCTGAACATGTAGTTTTTCTTTTTTTCCTTTCCAATTACCTTTTCCTTAGATGCAGGCAGCAGCATCACTGGTAGGTGCTTTCTTTTTTCACATACTGAATGTGCTTCCCTTGTCAGACCAGCAGTTCTCATTCAGCTGTAAGACCATCTTTAAAAATGAGATTATTAAATGAGATAATGACACTGGTGACCATGGAAGGAGGATTTTCTTTGAGTTAAAAAGAATTGTTTTTAACTATAGGCAAATGCACATTCTCAGGATATTTTTGTATTCAGCTCAGTAGTGATTATGAATTATTGAATTATTTTAAATTCAACAGCAAGTCAACATTGACAGTCAAATCTCTAAATAAGTTGAAAGGAAATCAGAGATATCGTGTTTGCTGATTATTTTAAATTCAGTCATAAATAAAACTTAATACTTCCTTTCAGCTATGCTATTTACATCTCTCCTGATGGGTATAAATTAAAGTCACTGAATCCCTGTCTGAGCCGAAGTGAGTGCCTGTCTAACATGCTAAAATAACCAGCCCTAATATTTTTAGGACTATTACTCCTAATGGATGTGGACTTTGCATTATTTTCTTCCACGGCCAAATATATTTTCATTTGTGTAAAACAACTGCATCTTTATATGGCTCAGTTGTTTCCATGTCCTAAGTGGAAGAGGAATAATAATAACAAAAAAGTGTCAGTTCTAATCAATATCGTCAGACATTATGGGAATTGAATTCTACCTTGCTGCTAATATATTAGGTATATTCTGCTTTATCTTCTTTCGCAGAATTGATTTGCCACTATTGAGTTCCCTTGGCTGTTGTCATGCAAATTGTGCCATTTCTCCCCCATTGACTGCACAAACTGAGATTAGACTTGAAAATCGAGTCTCACTGACCAGCTGCTGTGATATTTTTCATTTGATTTCTCCTTCCTTGCCTTCCCAGTCCCCTTCCCTTGTGTTCACCTTCTCGGCTGGCAAGGCACGATAGTGCTGTCCCCGGGGAGCGGAGTGGGAATTGGTTGCCTGCAGCTGGGACTGAAGCCTGGGATGTGCTGCTCTTTTTATGTAGCTCTTGCTCATGGCCCTCAGAAGTTTGAGGGAAGGGGAGAGGAGACAGCATGAATTGTTTTTCGGTTGCAGTGGGATGTAAAGGATGTATAGGCGAGGTGGTGAGCAGTAGGGTTTTGTTTTGTCTTTTGGATGTAGATTGAGGGCTTGGGGAAGAGCTTCCTGTCTTCCCTGTGTGGCCTGGCATGTCAAGTGGATCGTTTTAAATCAGGTATAAATTGAAGATGTGGATGCAACATCCCTGGAAGTGTTCAAGACCAGGCTTGGATGGGGCTTCCAGCTGGTCAAGTGGAAGGTGACCCTGCCCCTGGCAGGGGGTTGGAAGGAGATGATCTTTAAGGTCCATTCCAACCCAAACCACTCCGAGTCTAATTTAGGACAGAATGCAAAATAAGTATCAAGACAGGGGTTGTGGTTATAAGCTTTATTGTATTTTCTCTGCTTTGTCAGAGTGCTGATGGCAGTGGTTACTATCGGTGTTCTCACCTTGTGCTTGCTGGTTTTCAGGGTAGATGGTAGATAAAATATTTGGCCCAGGAGCAGCGATTAACATTGACTGAGTTTGCCGTGATCTAAGCTTTCATCAGCTCTAAAAAGCAGAGGTCAGTGGTTTAGTGATGCTTGATGGTAGATCTTGTTTCCAATGCTTGAGGCTGAGGAAAGGAGGGGAACCAGTTGGGTTTCTTTAGTTATATGTGTGTTATTGAGTCTGTATAAAGAAAAATGTTAAATGAAGGAACTTGAAGAAAGAAGAGGGGAGGAAGAGAGATTTAAAAAACCAAAAACAAGCAGACAAGAAGAGCAAGCAGGATGGAACTTCTCATGCTGATGAATTCTTCCTTTTCACTTTAGCTGTGTTTTGGTCTCTTACTCTGACAAATGAATACTACAGAACCCTTTTTTATATTTGTCTTTAGTGTTTCTGCCAGATCTGCCAGTATCTGCCAGATACTGTTTTTTAAAACAGAGGGACACTAAGAACTATGCAAACAGGCACCAAATTATTTGCTTTTCCCCAAAATAAATACAAATAGTGTAGGTCTGTAGTGATTCTAGTCTTAAATATACTTATTTTAATATCAGGTCCTAGTGGAGACATCCACTTCATGTAGAATTATTGGACGCAGCGATACCTGCAACAACCCTTTGCTCCTATCCTTGTGTCTCTCTTTCTGCTTCCCAGGTGAACTGGGACTTCTGTGGCAATGCACTGACTCAGATTTGATGGAGGAATACAGTGAGACCTGGTACTTACTCTGGTGATTACCTGATGCCACTGATCTTGGCAACCTGAGGAGTTTGGGTCTTACCCTAACCAGGGGTCTCTGCCTTGGTACTTCACTGTTTTGCACTACTTGTTTTTAGCCTATAATATATAGTCTCAAAATTTGTTACACAAAATTCATTGTTCAAAATACTTTATTTTCTTTTATGGCACAACTATCAGCATGGCCAATATATAAGGTAGGATTAACTTCATAGGACTATTTTGAAGATTTTGCTTTCACAAGTGAAGACATTTCAGATGGGAACATATTTGAGGCCTAATACTAAATTTCATAGAAACTTTTCCTAAAATGCTTTTAATTGTAATTTTCTTTGTAAATTAAAACATACCAAGTACATGCATGATAAATACTGTAATTTAGATGAGAGAATATTTTTTTTCTTATTTAAAAAATAGGTTGGATCTCTGCATGAAGTACACTGTCATTCATTGTTACTGAGGGCAGTAATTTTAAAACAACCTAGGCTTGTTTTAAAATAGATAATGCTGTATGTAAGAAGTTATGACTGTACATCCACTTTCAGGGTAAGTGATGTGTCCCTTGGCTCATTTTTGGATTCTCTTCCAACAAAGAGGTGCCTGTGGGTGCCACACATGAATTAAATGAATGAACATGTCTTTGTGGATGTGGGCTGTGCAAACGCTCGTGGCCCAGTAGGAAGGAGTGGCCTTGACCTGGAGAGACTGAGGCCCTGCTTGCAGCATCTGCAACTACTTAGTTTGAAAAAACCTGGACTCCTGTCAGTCTGAAACCAGTGTTTATTTGCCCTTCATTCTCCCCAGGAAAGGGTCACCCTGTAGATGTTGAAAGCAAAGTGACTGGCACCATCCTCTTGCCTGGACCCTGCTCCTGAATAAGCAGTCTAGAAGTTGCTTTTCACTTAGAAGATGCTCATTCAGGTTTCTAGGCAACCGAGCCCATTTTCAGTTCCCCCCACTGAGAGATAAGAGCTGACTCCTCATGCAGGGAGGCAAGACCATGACGGATTTTGACAGCCTTTAATTGGAGCTGAAGAATAAAATGTAGCCCTTGAATGTCACAGCCAGTCAGCTTTATAAAAAAATAAGAAAAAAAACCCCAAAACCTGAAGAACAACAAAAAAATAACCCCGCACAGGGCTGGGAGTGATGAGGAGCAAATTGCTGCTGTTAATTAAGGAGTGGTAAGAGGTATCAACAGGACTGGTGCCTGCAGGAGCCACATGCTCTTCAGTCCTACTGGGAAGGGCTGTCCTGTCTTAGTCCAGGTGTCCAAGGGAGGTTGGAAGAGAGGGATTTCTTTCTGGTTGAGCTCTTCTCAGCTGATCCTTGGATCAAACAAAGGTGACTTTCTGTCCTGTCCCTGAAATCCAGTGGCCAACTGCTGGTGCTCCCTCATTTCTTATCTGTCCAAGCCAAAGGTGCAAGACCTTCTGCCACGACATCACAGATCAACCTAAAACTTGACTACAGCAGGATGAAGGAGGCACATGAGAAGACCTGGATGTCTCACAGCAGCATTTGGGCAGAGGCATAGATGTTTAAGTAGCTGCAAATAGTCATGTTTGGAAGGAGAGATTTGGCACTGTCCCTTCCTTAGGGAGCTTTGCTGGCCAAATGGTTACTATAATGGATGGATGAGGTGTTAGCAATTGTACTCTTGGGGATATTCAGGCAATGCAACACTTAACTGAAGTTTTTTCCTGTTCTGGGCTCTGTTCTGTGTACTGTACTTCACCTTTAATTCCCATCAACCTGAGAATTTCTTTCAGACATTGTGGTCTTTGTCCCAAATCTTGCAAATTCTGCACAAAGTGAAGGGAAAGTGGCCTGGTTCTCTGGCCTGCCTTCTACCCAGTGATTGTGTCGAGGTAAATGAATTTATAATCTCAAACTAATAGCTGTGTATGTTCAGTTAATGTCCTGCATATTTTATAAATCCTTCCTTAACAAGGAATTATTTTGTCCATGCCAACTGCTGTGTAATACAGCTGCAGTGGTGGCAGATATTGGCTAGCAGGCAGATTTTTCCTTTTTTTTTGTGGTAGTGCAGTGACCTGCAGTGCTGCATGGGGAGAGCAGATGAGCTGCTGCCACAGGTGCAGGTGGCTCTGCTGCTTTAACTCTTCCCCAGCAGCTCTTGCTGGTGGATTAAAGACTTCTGATTCCATGGGTTCTCCTGTAATCTGGAAGACAAAGAGGGATAGATGCTGTTAGGGGCAGGGGTTTTGTTGTTCTGTCTGGGCTTGTGTTTGTCCTGTTTTGTTGACATATTGGTATTCATTTAATGTCTTAGAGAGTCTAAATTGAGGGCAGAGGGTTAAATGTTATCACAAATTGTAGCTGTGTTCCAGTATTCATCACCCTTCCCAGGTCCTCCTCCCGCTGCAGCCCCTGCCACTGTGTGCCTCCCTTCACTGGTATTCCTGTGGATACATCTTTTTTTATTTCTCTGGACTGGTTGTACTTCCCTCTAATTAGAAAACTGTATTTTGGATGTTGCCCAAAATATATGGTTTAAATTTATTTTGGCACTGCAAGAAGCAAGACACAAATATCTGGCAATAGTGTTAATATCAGTGTATTTGTAAGTCTTGTACTCCTTTGCACCTGCAGTCAGAAGAATCAGGGCTGATATTCCTGTGCAATTGAATCTTTATTGACAAGTGTTTTAGCTATTGTACCTTTGGAGTTAGGTCAGCTATCTTTTTATTTTGTGTATTCTCATATATTTGTGTTTGGTGCTGTGTTGCCAGTGTAATTGGCAAAACATTCCCAGGAACGTAAACTATCTCTATTAGAGAAGTTGATTTTACACTGATGTTTTTTCTTTAATGTGAACTATATTATAGTTTTTGAAGCTAAACAAAGCCATTCTTTTTACCCTCCAATGGTCAATATTTCATTGTGTCTCAGTTTAAAAAATATTTTCTTGTTTCAGCCTTATCTCCTAACTTTTATTTAAACTTGAAACTCCTACATGATTTTGTTTTACAAAGGACACATTGAATAACCTAGTAAAAAAGCACTGAATCTGATACAATAATTGTATTTAAATAAGATCTTAAATATAAAATTCTCTTATTAGCAGAGATAGGGAAGCCTATTAGTCTATTTGAATTTTCACAGCGGGAAAGCAAATGGAGTTAGGAGGTGAATTGGGTAGAAAGACTAGTAGACAAAATTGGTCAATTAGATGCTATGTGTGGGAATTGCTTTTGTGGGAATTTACCAGTTTTGTAAGTTGTTTCATTTCTCTATGGAAATGGAAAAAAAGTAGTGTGGAGGGAACCAGTGTGAGATAGATCAGGGAGATTTAAATTGCAACATCTGACATGCAAGGTCAGACTCTATGAATAAATAATTTCTCCTGTATTTCAGTACAGTGTTATACTGTTGTCAGTGTTTTTGGTATTAGATGTTAAATGAACTTGAAATTGTCTCTTTGGTGGCAGTTGGAGTGATTTTTCAGATGTGTCTTTCAGATTGGTAGCTTTTATTATTTATACTTCATCTCTGGTATGTGAACTAAATCATTATGACAATGGAACTTTTGCTTTCCAGTATTATTTTATTAATCTTACAGTAAGAACTCATCAAGTGTGACTTATTGAGATACAAAACTTAGTAAATGGCCCTAATGTCTTGCATCTGGAGTTGTGGGTGGATGTCAGTCCAAGGTCCTCCACTGAATGCAAAGTCTGCAGAAAAAGGCAGACTGAGTTTTGTAACAGATATGGGGAAAGGAGGATGAAAAAATACTCACCCGTAACTCTACGACATAAATTATTGATCTCTCAGCATTTCAGCATTCTTGTTGATGCTGTTTGTTTGCCGTAAAAGGCATTTAAGCTGAAAGAAGGTAGGTTTAGATTGGATATTAGGAAGAAATGCTTTACTGCAAGGGTGGTGAAGCGCTGGCACAGGTTACCCAGAGAAGCCGTGGATGCCCCATCCCTGAAAGTTTCTTCTGCAAAAGATGCAGCTCTCCCAGTTCTTGTATTTTGTTGTGTAAATTCACCATAGATCAAGCTATTGAGTGTGCTGTTTATGATGTGTCTGTGCTTGGTCATTTATACATGTATATGTGCGTGACTGAGTAGGGACCTGCTGCTCAAACTAGAGAGAAAGAATCAAATGCACAGGTAGTGGAAACAAGGAAAGGTGAACTGGGAAGAGTGTAAAGGTGAAATTTGGCTGTGTAAGGATGGGATGAGGAAGACCAAGGAGTTCGAAGTGAACCTGGCAAGAGATGCAAAGAATAACAGGAAGGGCTTCTACAGATATGTTAACCAGAAAAGGAACGTCAAAGAAGGTGCACCACTCCCCCAATAAAATGCTGGAAAACTAGTAACAGTGGATGAGGAGGAGGCTGAAGTACTCAACAACTTTTATGCCTCAGTCTTCAATGGCAACCTCTGTTCCCACATCTCTTGAGTAGGTGGACAGCAGGATGGGGACTGAGGGAGCAAAGTGCTTCCCAATGTAAGTAAAGATCAGGTTCACTACCATCTGAGGAACCTTGAATGTACATAAATCTATGGGACCTGAGGAGATGCATCCCAGAGTCTTGAGGGAATCGACTGATGTCATGGCAGTCAGGTGAAGTCCAAGGTGACTGGAAAAGGGGGACACATTGTACACATCCTTTAAAAGGGTAAAAGGAGGACCCTGACCTGTCAGCCTCCCCTCTGTGCTGGGAAGGTCATGGAACAGATCCTCCCAGAAGCTGTGCTGAGGCACACGGAGGACAGGGAGGTGATTTGGGACAGCCAGCACGGCTTCACCAAGGGTGAGTCCTGCCTGACCAACTCAGTGGCCTTCTATGGTGGAGTGACTGGGTCAGTAGACAAGTGAAGGGTTACAGATGTATTTATCTGGACTTCTGTAAAGCCTTTGACATGGTCCCCCACAACATCCTAAACTGGAGAGAGATGGATTTGATGGGTGGATTGTTAGATGGATAAGGAATTGGTTAGATGGGCACATCCAGAGGGTCGTGGTCAACAGCTCAGAGTCCTGATGGGACATCAGTGACAAGTGGTGCCCTCAGGGGTCCATATTGTGACCAGCGTTATTTAATATCTTCATTAATGACACAGATGAAGGGATCAAGTGCACCCTCAGCAAGTTTGCAGACGACACCAAGCTGAATGGTGCAGGTGACACACCTGAAGGATGGGATGACATCCAGAGGAACCTGGACAAGCTCGAGAAGTGGCCCATGGAAATATCATGAGGTTTAATGAGACCAAGTGCAAGGTGCTGCACCTGAGTTGGGGCAACCCCTGGTATTGATACAGGGGGATGAACAGGTCAAGAGCAGCCCTGGGGAGAAGGACTTGGGGGTGCTGGTGGGTGAGAGGCTGGACACGACCAGCAATGTGTGATTGCAGCCCGGAAACCATGTCCTGGGCTGCACCAAAAGCAGTGTGGGCAGCAGGGCAAGGGAGGGGATTCTGCCCCTCTGCTCTGGTGAGACCCCACCTGCAGAGCGGCCTCCAGCTCTGGGGTCCCCAGCACAGGAAGGACGTGGACCTGTTGGAGCAAGTCCAGAGGAGGGACACCAGGATGATCAGAGGATGGAGCACCTCTCCTATGAGGAAAGGCTGGGAGAGTTGGGATTGTTCATTCTGGAGAAGAGAAGGCTTTGGGGTGACCTGGTTGTTGCCTTCCAGTATCTGAAGGGACCCCACAAGAAAGATGGAGAGGAACCTTTTAGAAGGGCTTGGAGTGACGGGACAAGGGGGAATGGCTTCAAACTGATAGTAGGTTTAGATTAGATTTAGGTTTAGATTAGGAAAAATTCCTGAGTATTAGGGTGGTGAGGCAGTGCAACAGGATGCCCAGAGAACCTGTGGATGTCCCATCCCTGGAGTTGTTCAAGGTCAGGCTGGATGGAACTCTGAGTAGTGTGGTGTAGTGAAAGGTGTCCTTGCCTATGTCAGCAAGGTTGGAATAAGATGATCTTTAAGGTCCATTCGAACCCAGGCCATTCTGTGATTAAATACCAATTTAATATTATTTAATACCGTGCATGTGGGTATATAAAATCCATTGACACTGATGTGCTGGTGATGTGATCATGGTCCTTTTTGAAAAGGACTGAGATGCTATTTCATCCAGTAGAGTACAAGATACTGTATGTGATGGGCAGTTCTGTTTTATCAGGCATGTAAACTGTATTAGTATTTTAAAATTCTGTTTACACTTGCATCCATTTATACCTTCTCTTTATATCTTTTCCATTCTGTGGTCACAGCTATTAAATTATGGGAATTGAAGGCCATTTCCTTATTTTTCCCCTTTTTAAGTTAATAAAAACTGAGACAGGATTTCTTGTGTTTTATCTTCTTCCCTAAGTTTTTTTCTTTCCAGGTGTGATAAATACACAGCAGTGCTTTGCTGTTTTAGACCTCAGATCCACTTTTCAAAGCTTGGCCTCAAGGTAAAGCACCAAGTACAATTCTCACACACTTGTACTGCTAGTGACAAGATTGGCAACAAGACTTCTGCAAATCATCCATTTTTGTTTACAGCTACAACTACCTGCCACTGTGGGGGAAAATTTTATGCTGCAATTCTTTCATGTGGGATTCAGGTCACGTTCACAAGAAGCACAATCTCAAAGACAATGACCAAAAAATGAAAGTTTGTGGTTTCTCCTGCCATTTTATTAGTGTTGGGGAAATGTTGCTTTCAGCGTCTATTTTTCTTCAGTTTTCCCTGGCTTTAGTAGGTAGGGGTGATAATTCAAGGCTTTTTTTCTTTCGACGAAAAGCTGGGCTATATCCTCTGCTCACATGATGCAAATGTCCTTTTTTTTCTTTCTTTGGGCAGAGAAAAGCAAGTGGCTTCGTAACACAGTGCATTCAGCAAAGACTGCAAATCCTATCTGCACACAATGATAAAACATATCCCTAAAAATGTAAATTAGCCCTCTTAGTCTCTAAGCTAATTTTCATGTGTATGGTGGAAACAAAAACATAAGAAGGAAAGATGTAGCTGTTTAACCAGATTATCTTTAAAAAGTGACAGAGATATATGCTGGCTAATAGCCATCTTCTGGTGAAATGTTTGCCTTACAAAGCACATTAAGGCCTTTCATTCTCTGAACAGGACTGTGCTTTGTAATCAGGGAAAGACAAAGAGTTTAATTCTGTTTTGTTATGTGGTGATAAACTGGGCTGCCTGATTTAGCCACCCTGGTCTTCAGATGCCTCCAGGGGCCATTTGGTTGCTAGAAGAGGTCTCACTGAGTCAGGACCTCCAATTACAGTCATGTTTACAAAGGTTATGATTGACTGCTCTTCTTTTTGGACAATAATTTCTCTTCGTTCTCTATTAAAGTATTTCTAGGCATTTTGAATTTAAAAAGGAACTAAGAGTTCACCTTAGCTGCGGGCTTTGGGATCAGTTTGATCTATCTAGACTGACTGCAGTCAGCATTTGGGCACTGCTGTAGGGGGGAAACATCTTTCCTCTAATTTGGTTGCCTTCTTAGAGAGACTTCACTGTCCTGAGTGAACAAAGTCACTTGATTGATAACTCAGTACATCATTGCCTTACCCATGTTGCGTGATGTTGAAGTGCTGGTATTTGTAATCAGCCTACACTAATCAAACTTATATAAGAGTAAATAAGTGTGTAAGGGTACTTTGTCCCAGCAGAAGGCAGTCTTTACCTAGGATATGACATTGTGGTGCTTGCTTACAGCCAGCTGCCTGTGTTGGCCAGTGCCTGCTCCAGAGCATAAGTAGTGGTCACCCTGCAGCTATTTTGTGTAAGATGTGACAGAGGAAAATTTTGCCGGACTACATTGTGCAAAGTAAGGACTAGGACCAGGTTCTGCCTCTTATGGTTGGTAGCTTTGAGGCTCTGACTGTGAGATATTTAACTGCTCTGGCAGGTGGATAACCTGTTATAGACCATGAACATTTTAATGAGGCTGGAATGGGAAAAGTACAGGTATGGAAAATACTTGATATGAAGACATGGTGATGGAAATAATTAATTATTTGGTAGAAGTTTGGTCCAGACTGCAGGGAGTTAAATGGAATCACTCATATCTGAAGATCTCTGCTTTTTACAGGCTTTGCTGTTACTGGCATGAATGAACTGCTTACATCTTTCCTCCACATCTTGCAGGATTTAGAGAGTAGAGGGCTGAGCTTTAGGATCCAGATGCCTTAACTGCACACAGCTGTCAGAAGTGTGCTACACAGGGAAAGCTCAATTTTACATTTTATCCCACTTTATTCATTACTTTTCAACACTACCACTGCTCTACCCATGCTTTTAGATAATCAGATTGTTAAAATGTATTTTTAGGATCATATTTGTTCAGATGAATCATAGAATCATTAGCTGATTTGGTAGTTTCTGGATATTCATGGACCGGTTTAATTTTTGCCCATTGCTAGTTTGGGTATCTTCATGTAGTACTGCGTGGTGGAGTGATAAATCTGGTTACATTGAAGAGGGAATGGACCCCCTGCCCAGTCCTCTGAATCTGAAATATCTGTATATTGCCAATTTTTACTTGAGCATCCTTACATTGATTTCTATATGAAACTGACCCCACTTTTTATGTATTTTTGTGTTGTAGCTGATTTTTGAGCTTAAAGTGGGATGAAGGTGTTGGAGAAATATTCATAAGTTTTACAGAGCAACACTCAAAAGAATGTTGCTCTGTAATAATGTGAAAGTACTATTAATGCAAACTTAGACAAAATATTGTATTACATTTTTCCAGCTTTGGCACTATCTGCAAATTCTGCTCCTTTGAAGGTATTCATCATTATATCTTTTGCAAAGCAGGCCCTATCTGACTCTAATCATTTCTGTAGATCATGAATTAATGACTCAATATTGCTTTAAAAAAAGTCTGATCTATGGATGTGCATGTCTATTACCCACATTTATAAACTGGGAAGTGTAATTCTTTTAGCATTTGATAGGCTCTGCTTATAGATTTGCTTAAAAATAGAAAAATTAATGTACTGGAACAATTTTGAAAGGCCTGTAAATAATGAGCTGAGGACCAAAAGCTTGAAACATGTCTAAGGTTATGTTAATTATGATGAATTACTGTGAGAGGTTTGTTAGAAGCCTTTTAGCAACTATTAACCATAATTATTGCGCATCAGTGAAAGCATGGAGACAATGACTGAAATACCTCACCCTAGCCAAAGGTTTATACTTGCAACTTCTGTTGGAATGTCCCTTAAATAAGTACACATAAGCTTAGTTCCTGACTGTGATTTGGCTTATAAACTAACAAAGGCTTTCTTGATTGACTATGAGAATCTGATCCATCTGTATCTTAGATGTAGTGGTAGAACTGATAGTCAAGACCTTGCGGCTCGAACACTAAATCCAGACTGGTGGTGTTTCACTCTGATCTGTTGTCGTCTTCTGAGTGTGAACTGAAAGCAGTTGGGTTTTTTTGTTTGGTTAGTGTTTTCTAAAGCAATTTCTTATGTATGTGGCTAAACAGGACAGAACCTGTGATCCCAGGGGAAAGCTACAGAATATCAAAACCTATATCAGGTCCCCATGATTACAAATGGTTAGGGTTTCTCTCTTAGGAAGAGAAAATTATCTGGGTTTTGAGAGCTATGTTTGGTTTCTGGTGCTGCTAGCACACCCTGCAGCCATTGGGAGTGGTTGGGTTCATCTTCAGCTGAGAAAAGCCAGCTTTTCATAGCCAGCTTCATCTTTGCAGAGACTTCCCCTCCCCAAGCTGAGCTTTAGTCTTCTTAACTAAAGACATTGTGCCAGAGACTGTCAGGAAGAAATATAAGAAAAAAGGATCCAGAGATGTCATTCTTTTAGTTCATTAATGAACTATAATGGAGTATTCATAAAATACTTTGCCCTCTTCTAGATGAAAAATGTTATAGTAGAAAAAAAAAACAGAGAAAAAATAAAAACAGTATTTTATGTTGAGAAGTAAAGACTAAAAAGCCAGACGGTTGATTTTCAGAATTTACCTTTTGAGCTTTTGTTTCTATCAAAGTGGATTAGCTGATTTATCTGAGTTGGGATCCAACCTTTCTCCCACAGAAAATAACAGCAAACTTTTAATTATTGCTTATAATGGTGGGTTTGCTCTTACAAGCTTTTTTTTCCTCCACTCAGATGTCTCCACGCTCTGCACATAATTCTCCATTAATGTTAATGGGACTTAAATGGGCGACTCCCTCAGGAACCCTGCTTTCCAGTGTGTGTGACTAGATCACCTATTTGCTATCCTATGATGTAACAGTGTTTCTGACGGTATTTGGCAGTTTTTTTAAAGGAGGGCACCGTATGCCAACTGTATCCCTGGCTGACAAGGAGCCTCCTTGCCTGTGCACGCAGAGGTGGCCAGTGGTGGCCTGTGCACGCAGAGGTGGCCAGTGGTGGCCTGTGCTGTCTCAGCATCCTTGGCAAGGGCTGCTCTGCCAGATCCCCAGCAGTGGCTTTATGTGACAGCAAGAGCCTCTGGGCAACATTTCTGAATCCAGGAGAGGGGGGGAAATCCCTCAAAACTTGCCTTTGTTGGCACCATAAGAGAGAACGTGGTGTTTCACAATACTGTGAGGCTGGGAGGTTGCTGGATGATGGATGCTGTGGAGGAGAGGATCTGCAGCATTAACTGGGATGTACTGAGCTTAACTGGGTTATTTTGGCCAAAGGAAGGAGAAGCACATGATCATTGCAATGAGAATTTCCTGAGCTGTGTTATGAGTCACTTATTATCATCACCTCTGCATGTGTATGTGTGTATATATATGTATTTATTTATTTTTTCTCTCCTGTTGAACCAGATTTGATGTAGTTACAGTAGTGTTGCTATGGTGACCCAAAGTGACAGCTGTTATTTTGTGCTCCTTTGGTGACTGTGTGATAATGATGGTCATTTTCCCAATAGGAATGGTTTGGTATTAAAAATAAATCTGTAAGTAAATGAACAGGTAGCATGTAAATTAAGGAAAGAAAACCCATTCTCATTAGCAGTAATTAATCAAGCCCTCTAGGATTCTAATGGGGGAGAAAGCCAATTTTAGATGGAAATATCTTGTACTATGTGAATGTAAATGAGCGTTGTGTTTGCTGTAAGGAGGATGCAAAAAACCTTCATGTTTCATTATGGTAGTTTTCTCCTTACACTTGACTGCCCGGTCCCAGAGTAGGAAATGTTTCTGCTTGGGCTGAATCCTGAGGGATTCAAAAAACCCCACTGTCCTGCTTTCAGATGAGGCTGATTGAAAGAAAGATTTAAAAATAAAATAAAATACAGACCTACCATTTTTGACCCATGAATGCACATATACACATTTGCAGGCTTTTCCTGCTTTTTGAATATTGCCACAGCTGGGATTTAAGTGTAGAAGTCCCAGAACATAACAAAATGCATGATAGAAAGCACTGTTACTAGTTACTGTAGCTTGGTGTGATGATTCCCTTCTTCTGATGGAAACCTAAAAATTCCAGTTGACTGATTCTTGGTCTTCCTACCTCAGAATAAGCATGTCTGAACCTTGAGTCAAAAAGAATCTTTTATTGGGGCTGGTGTAGCAGGGAAGTGTTTGATGCTGTGAGTGGCTGTAATTCAAACAAAACCCCTTGTCCTGTCACCTGCCTGTGCTGTCATCTCATCACACACAGTTGTTCTGCACCATTTGCTTGTGGGTTGTCCTGCCTTGTACTACTACTGCACCCCCCAGGTAGCTCAGACATGCTCACAGAAGTACCTGGTTTGTTGGTTCTCCCTTAATTCTGTGCTACATCCAGTTACAGCCTCACCTACAGGTTTTACTTTTTTCCCTGCTGCATGATTCTGGAAATATGAGCTGTCGCTTCTTTATTTCTCTTGGCAAAATGAACTCCTGCAGGCTGGATGCTGCCCTGGCAAACCTGGTGGCTACCTTTTCACTTGGGGAGGGGATGTAAATGTAATGTCTGTAGAAGCTAAAAATAGCTTTTGTAGAACCATAGAATGATTTGGATTGGAAAGGACCTGAAAGATCACCTAGTTTGAACCCCCTTGCAGGAGGACATCTTCTGCTAGACCAGGTTGCTCAGGGCATCATCCAGTCTGACCTTGAAGACTTCCAGGGATAAGGCAGCTACAGCTTCTCCGGGAAACCTGTACAAGTGTCTCAGCACCTGCACAGAGAGGAATTTCTTCCTAATATCTAATCTAAACCTCCCTGCTCTCAATTTGAAGCCATTGCCCCTTGTCCTAGCACTCCATGCCCTTGTCCAAAGTTCCTCTCCAGATCTCTGAAGCCTCTTTAGGTGCTAGAAGGTGTTAGAAGGTCTCCCCGAAGCCTTGTCTTCTCCAGACTGAACAACCGCAGCTTTCTCAGCCTGTCTCTGGAGCAGAGGGGCTCCAGCCCTCTGAGCATTTTCGTGGCCTCCTCTGGACTCACTCCAGCAAGTTCATGTCTGTCTTACTCTGACCTCGTCACCTTTGCACCTTATCTTGGTGTCAGGTGATTTGGTGAAATTTGAGTCTCCTACACTGCTGTGTGAATGGAAGTATTGCCTGTAGTGCTGTGATCCCACCATCAGCGTTTCCACTGCTCTCCCAGGTGTGTCCCACCTGTGCCTGCGACAAAGAAGTGTTTCCGTGAGGGTGGTCTTTTTAGCTCCGTCTGACACCTTGGAGTCTGAGACATTTATTATGTCACCTTGTATGAATAGGCAATAAAAAGGCTAAGTTCTAGATTTGTATTTATCCTAATTGGAGCTGGGAAGCTTACAAGTGTAATAAAATATTACTGTTTCCAGTTCTTGTCCCTCATGGCTTGAGTTTCTTTGTGGTCCAGCATGGGAATGTATGTTTATATGGTCATAATCAGTTTACCCTTGATTATGAGTATTGTTAAATATTTTGTGTAAATGGCGGGATTTACAAAGAAGTTAGTAAAAGCTTCACTGTGATCACAAAAAAAATTGTGCATTTTAGGCCAAAATATTTAGACCTTCAGATCTGAGTGTGCACCTAACATGGTGGTTTACCTCTGGTGTGTGAGATAAGGAGATAAAAATCTATTCTTCTCCGTCTAACCTAGTAAGTTCTCAGTCAATGCTGGGGATGAAGCGATGGTTGTGGATTGTTCTGACATACAAATTTTATGTTCTGCCAATCAAAACGAATAAATAAAGGTGGCTTGATTATAGTATATTAATAACTTCTCTGTGAGAAAATACTGAATAACAGAGAAGCTAAAGCAAAAATCAACCCCTGAAAGCTGAAGTCTGGTAATCTAAGTGTGAAATCAAGAATGTTTTCAGAAGTTAACATTGCAAAAGTCTTATCAAAACTTGGAGCACCTGTCTTGGTACTTTAAATTCAATATTTGGATGGTTGTGAGAGCTTAACTTTAATTACAAGTTATTGGTTTCAGCTTGAAACTTAATGGCCAACATATGAGAGGGAAAACAGGAGTGCCCTTCACCTCGAAGCAGCTCCTTCTCCTCTTTTGGATTTTATGCCCCATCCTGAGAGTCAGAGCGTGGGTTTGAGCTTTACGGTTTTACTCAGTTCAATATACAGGCTTTCTGTTAGAAATTAGTGTTTTCTGCATCTTCTGGCATCCTGTTTCCAAATGATGGAGGGAAACTGTGCTGAGATTGGGTCTGTTCAGAAAGGGGAGCAGCTAGCTACTCACGGGAGGTGGTTGTTCAAAGGATATGTTGTAAGGAATGCATTCCCTGTGTGCTTTTATGAAATGGAATTACTTTGTGCTGTTTAAAAACAAGCGAACAAATGAAAAAAAAACAAGCCCATGTATTTAAGCCTATGAAAATGAGCAAATAATCATGCTACAAACATTTAGGCCAAAATCTGATGGGAGAAGTTATTGTTGTCTCATGGGGTGCAACTGCTTGCAGCTAGTGATGCTCTTGGTAATATATTTACATCCTGACTCATGTTTATAAGGCTGGAGTGGGTTTTTTGCCTCAAAGTACATTTGTTTGGTTGTAGCTTCTTAATATCTGTTATGGCACTAAAGAAATTTTGAGATATCACAACTGTTCATGAAACATGTTTGAGACATAAGCTGTAATGCAAAACTATTTTGGTAAGGAAAAGCTAAAATAATGAGGTTGGGATTTTTTTTGCTATTTGTGTGATTAATTTTGTTGGGGCCATTCAATAAGTTTTAATATTAAATGCCTTTTATTAACATTAGTTTCTGAACAAGAAGTTGTCAAAGGCACTGCTTAAAAGTGCACTTCTGTAAAACACTTTATTCATGGTATTAAAAAGAACTATGAGCAATCAAACCAAACACAAAAACTCCCTCAGTTATTTGGCCTTTTAGAAGCAATAAAACATGGACATAATAGTTCTTAGGCAGAAGTGCTTCTGTTTTGCTTGGTGTGTGTGTTAAGGTTTGGTTCCATGTATTTGTAGCCTTTTGACTTTGAAGAATATTTGTCCCTTCATGGCATTTGCAGTTCCACTGTGATCTTAATTAGATGTTGTTCCTGTTGCTTTTCAGTTAACCAAGGGCACCTGTTTCTCTGCTGGGATATGATTTACACAGGCAGCCAAAAACCTTTTTAAACATGTAAAATGTGCCTGTTAAGCACTGGCGGCCTGCAAGGAGCTATCCTGAAGTCTGTAGGTGGCAACTTCATATAGAGCATAAAATGCTCACATAACAATTCAAGTTTATTGAGCAGTTTAAACTAACTACATGTATTTTGTTTGTTTTCGTGCCAAAGAGCTTGCATTTAACAGGCAGAGCTAAAATATAACATAAAAATGAAATTTCACCCTTGTCTCAATGTCTGGAATTGGTCACTGGAAACATAAGAGAGTTTCCTTCATTGAGAATGGATAAATAATTCATATTTTAATTAAAAAAATCCTCTGTGATTATTTTTTTGAAATACTGACTGGTTAGGCACTTTGGGAATGAATATGTGCAGAATTTTCTTACAGTGTTTAAAAAGGCTGAATTACAGTGAATAGCTTTTGTTCTAAAATGGTTCCTCAGTGACAGAGGGGTTTTGTATGTTTTATTATGTACAGCAGTGAAAAAACTTCACATGAAAATATGAAGAACTGCAAAGCTCATTAGATCCAAGGGTAGCAAGTTTATCATTGTTGATATTGCATGTGCATTCAGGAATTTATGGGAATGTTCTAAGTTGTGTGATATATTGGATGAGACATAAAATAGGCACAATTAAAGTTCCTCTGGGAGCTTCATAGTTCTAATGTTTTAACTACTCTGTGCTATTTTCCCTAATTTCTTTATGTTAATATTGACTAGTGTCCATTTTTTGTAAGTATCTGTGACTAGAGGTTTACATCAATCATTATCTTTAATTACCTTGGAGTATTATGCTCAGTAGAGCCAGTGTCGTATATCCTGAAGTTGTTTATAATGCTCTGCTGATTTACAGTTATTAAATTATATTGCTGGGTGGTGGTGGTGGTGGGATGGATAGATTTTTATTCTTCCAAGCATCTAACTTCAGTAAATGTGTAATTGCGTATGGAGCGAAGCATTTCATTCTTGCCTAGGGAATACCTTGAGTTTTCATGGATTTAAAGGGGCTGTGTAATATTTAGGTTGTTAAATATTTCAGGATGCGTTATGTGAGTAAAAGCATTTTCTGGAAATACACAAAATAGCTGTTTTTCCTTGGATCTAAGTTGATGTATTATTTTTTTGAATAGCAGCTAAACCACCTTCCACATCAGTCTTAACTGAAGACTCTGTCAACATGTTTTGGCTCTCAGTTCTTGGCCATGGATAGTATGGATTTATTTTCTTTTAAGTGTGCTGGCTTTTCATGGTTCAATGAGAAACACAACTTCAAACAGTGAATAATGATCTAATTTTTTGAGAGTTCTAATATATCATAGACATACCTACTATTTCTCTTAGTACTGGAAGAATTAAACCTTAAAATTACCCAGCTGCACTCTGCTTATTTTAATAAGGCAATTCTTTAAGAGAAAAAAAGAGAACTGACCAAGATGGGAACAGTGTTCCTGGTCTGTCCTGGGCTATGTTGGGTGCTCATTGCAGGGAGTGGGTGGTGATATGGAAGTGGCTGTTGACTTTCTCTCTGATTGCTCAGCTGTTAATTGTGGCAGATGACAATTTCATAGATCCCAGGGTTCAAGGTTCACAGGACAAGCCATGCTGTATTCCTATATTAATCTCGGAAGAGAGGGAAGGTAAAGGGCTGTGAGCTGCTGCTCGCTGCTTTAAAATGAACACGGGATTTTTCTTTTCAGCCAGGGTTGAGACAGTTTTGCAGAGAGAGCAAATAGGGCTTGGTTCTTTTTAAAAAATATAATAGGCAGAAAATGTCCACAGGAACATCCATGTTTCTATGGTTACAGGACTGTGTTCTCTTTTGGACTGTAAGAAGGATAATAAATGGATATGATGGTCCTGTACTATATCTAAGGTGCCAAAAGGGAAGCAGGAACATGTCATGGGTTATAAAATCCTTGGTGTCTTGGACCAGGGAGTGAGTACCTTTGGACTTCTGTGCTGATCTTGGATTGCATTAAAGTAGGATCTTTTCCTAAAGAATATTAATAACTAGAAAAAACATGTGAATAATAAAAGCTAATAAATATATTCTTTCTTAAAAGGTCATATTTCTTGTAACTAAATAAAAAAAGTTGAGGTAATTTTACAGTCAGACTCAATCTTAGAGATCTTTTCCAGCCTAAATGATTCTATGATTCTCTTTAGTTTGCTGTTAACTTCAGTGAAATTAAGAAAGAAATCACTAGAAGATGATGAAACCTTGATCAACATCTTGTAAAACTTCAGTTTACCTCCTTCATATATCTTATAGTGGGTTGTTAACCCTCCGTGAGGAACATATTGGCTACAGTCCTCTATTATCTTTTTTCCTTAGTCTGATAGTGGCTGAAGGAATTAACAGTTAAAGGTTTTTTGATTCCTGTTTGGTGACTGCAGTGTTTCAGGGCTTGGGGATACACTGTTGGCCATTTCAGTCAGGCACAGTTCATCAGTTTGCTCTGCATTATATGTTAGCTAATTTTTCATGCCTGCAATTCGAATATTATTTGCTCAACTTCCAGTTAATGAAGTCTTGCAGAGATTAGAGTTCATTACTTTAATATATTGGGATTTTTTTCCATTTGGTTGGAAACAACAGGATTAGAGCCGGGACACTTTTAAGTTGTAACTTACAAGTTACTTGCAAGTAAAGAAGTTGTAACCTACACAAACTGCATCACTCTGGGGGGGTGCCTGGTCCTGGGATGCTCTCTGGTGTCGTACCTGCTTAAAACTGTGTCTGTCCCTCCCCAACCATGTTTCAGGTGAAGATGGAGAAGACCAGAGCAGCATAAGTCCATAGATTCCCCTTTAGAAACTGCCAGGAATATGCACAAACAGTAATAATATCTAATCACCCATGTAGTCCAGAAAACATACCATGGGGGGTTTGCTTTATGGGCTATTTACTACCATAAAAATAGGAGATGAAAGAGGAGGAGGAGAAAGAAACCCAACTGCATAACTCGGCCTCTGGGAAGTGTATCTTTATATTTCACTCCACTGATAACCCAACTAAATTTTATTTTTTCAGCAAAACTAGAGGTGCAAGCCAAACCAAATTACTGTCTGCATTATGGCAAGTATTTTATTTCCTTAGAAATAGCTGCAGAAGTTTAATTTTTCCTTTTTACCCTGTGTAAAATAAAGATATGCAGAAGATACAGTCAATTTTTCTAATGTAGTTATGCTAAATGAAGATGAATCCAGAACAAAGCTGGGTCAAGGGTAGGAATTAAAGTTTTTCTGGAAGCAGAAAGTAGTGCTGTGCTTGCCCAGAATGAAATATTATAGGGTTACAGTGTTGACAGAGGGATCTGACATGATGCTGCTGAGGTTGATTGGATTATAAAGGGTTTAAGTAGTAATGGGATTGGAAAGTACTTCTTCAATGAAAAGACAGCTGTAGAGGATTTTGAAAGGAAGGTTTATAGGGTTGAGTCAGTTCAGCCTGGGGGTCATAGCCTTGCCCAGAGTAGAGGGGTCGTAGGGAGGCAGGAAGATCACTGCTTATAAAGCCTGAGAAGTAGAAATGCAGAACCTGAGCCCTTCATTCAGGGGGGAGTTATGCAGACTTTAACAGAAACCCAGAAACTGCTTAATTTTTTTTTTTAAAAAGTCAACCCTATTAAGTTCTGTTTTCTGATTAAGGGTGAAAATGTTAAATGTCCACAGTGAAGTGTTGGAGAAGGTTTGTTTTAATGAGATATTATCCCCACCTTTCACCTATATTGTTGCTAAACACTTGTAGTACATGTACCATGTAAATGCTCTTGCTCTCTGAAAAGATTCATGTGGAGCAGAAATGTTCTTGAAGTTGTAGGTAAGATTCCTTTTAATCTTACTCTGTACTTACAGTAATTCCAAATGTGTTTGACAAAGTTTTAAGAGAAAAGGAGAAAGTGGGGGTCAGTCCTCAAGCGCCTTGAGGGGGTTAAGAGCTCGTGTTTTCTAAACACGGTCCAGATAGTGGGATGTGGAAGAAGTGGTGGATTTTTTGACTGCCTGGATATAGACGTGTTTAATTGTGCCTGGAACTGAACAGCATCAGTCAGATGGTAAAACGTGTAAGATGAGACATCTTAACCGGGAGAAAGATGTGCAACTACAGTGTGGAAGAGACCTTGCAAATGGAAATAGATGTCTCCTTCTCCTCTGGACTCAATTTTATGGCCAGAAGGAGGGAAAAGAAACTCTTTTTGAATACTTTTTGCTGTTTGAGGCCGCAGGAAATGTTAGCGTTTAGCAGATATGTGATGTTATGCCTTAATTTCTCTTAACAGCCCTTAACTCTGCTAATTCTATTTTCTCTTTCAGACCAGCATTTATCTTGCATCATCTAAGTTTGTAACTGGCCAGTACCCTTGCTGGTCTTCACTGTAAGCTTAATACTAAAAATATCCTCATTCAGGGAGTTGCAGGCATGGTTTTGAAGGAACCTGTCACTGCGACTTCTCTTTTGACAACCAATGATGTGAGGTTAAATTTTTTCAAGTCATTTATTGCATTCAGCTCGAGTCATAGCTTGAAATGATGTGTGATTTGTCCACTGGAGACAAGATCTCTGCTTTCCAAGGTTAGCGCTGCTCTTTTAAGAATTGCTCCAGATCTGATCAGTTTTTTTTTTCAATATAGCAAATGGGATTTCACACTAGAATGGGGAAAGTGCTCATCTTCCATGTTATTTGGAAACTGTAGACTGTTTGCCCTCTCTAAAGAAACTGCTGAACAGGCACAGACATCAGTGCATGATCAGTCTCTGTAAACCCATGTTTCTCTTGCTTATGTGCTTCCTTACACCTGCATTTCCAAGGACCTGATAATCCAAAATACTTGATGATCCTAATTTTCAGTGATAAATGTCCTACTAAGCACAGTTCAAGGAATTTTGTCATGTAGTATTTCTGCTAGTTCAAGTCAACTATTTGCTTATTGATCATAAATGCTTATCTGTTTTCTTCCCTTTTATTTCTTAAAGGGGTATATAAACTAAATCTAGCCTGAGACATGATCAAATTTCGCACTGGATATCAATTTTTTTATTTCTGTGGCATTCTGTGGAGCTAAGTAGGTGGAATTTGTTGTTTAAAAACTCAGGTCAGTTTTCAATTTTACGGCCTTTGAACTTTATAAATGTCCCTCAATATATTATAAGAGAATGAGCAGTGGCACTGTGTGTTGTACACAAGCTGCTGCTTACGTTCTCATAATTCCCTTCTTTATTTTCTATTTTGCATGAAGAAGTTCCTTCCTTCAGAAATACTTGTTGGAAAATAGACTTTACATATACAGTGGGAAGTTAGGTAAAACATCAGGAGTGGGCACCTGAATGTGATGTATAACCAGGCTTTGGGGGTGATCAAAACTGAAACTCCTTCCACTGAACCACAGCCATATCTCAGACATCATCTGTAAATTATTTTTGGCCTTGATGTGGCGTCATTTTGAAAAATCAAAATACTTGGACCACATCCTTTAGTAATTCTTTAGTAATGTGTCCTTATGTTACCGAAGAAAAGGTTATGGGGTGTAATTAAGGGCTGACTTACCATAGCAGAGAAGGGGTCTGTACCTGAGAGTCATCATTGCTATTAGTCTGAGGAACCAAACCAATAATATCCTGTGGTTGTTAGGTGACAATTGAGTGTTTACCAGCACTGGTAAGATGACAATGAAACAAAAGACAAGAGCAGCTAAAACCCACTGGTAAATGCAAGGTTTAAGTAATACAATTGGTAAATCAAATCCTTTTGCATCAATGTTTCTGTTCTCCTAATATTTCTCTGAATATATTCTTAACTTCACCTAGTTAGATTGTTGTGTGTTTTTTAATTAAAAAAAAAGCAACAACCAAAAACCACTGTAGCCTTGTACAAAATAACATTTAAGAGACTTTTACTTGTACTCCCCCTGCTCCCCATGTGTGTGTTGTGGTTTGGGGTTTTTTTTGTATTTTAACAAGTATATTCAATATATTTGGGACAGAGGGTTGCAGGCTAATTATGATTTAACTGAAAGCTTTGGAATGATCATTATTACCGTACAAATGCAGAGTGTGTGGATGGAAAAGGGATGAAATAATGTTTGCCACCTTTCTGACAGATTGATGCACGTCTCGTGTAACCTTTGGGCCAGACAACTTGGAGGTCTAATGAGGCTGAATTATTCAGAAGCCAGTGAAGATTAGTTTGATAGTGAGAGTATGTATTGATCTACCAGCATTCTTTCTGCGGTGTTGAGCCTCCAAAATATTTAAAAACAGGCTTTTATTTTGACCAAAAATAAAAAATCAACTGGCTTTTTTTCTGAAAAATTCTGGGCTTTTTGTCAATCTTTGCTAAATATTAATCTAAAAAAAACCCCAAAACTGACACAAAAGCCCTCAAACAAACAAAAAATAACATACTTTTTTTTTTTTTTTAAACCAGAGTGGCTAACAATACATCTGACACTGTCTTATATCCTTCCGCAAAAAGATCCATTTCTTTCAGGCAATTATCGGCTTCTCTTTCAGATAAAATACAGGTTTATTGAGTTTCCCACTGTGCAATTACGGTTCTCAAGAACAGGTTACTACGTATGAGGAGCCTGGCTGATGGAGTGGATTGCAGTGGAAAGTAGGAGAAAGATATTGCAGCATGGTGGGGGTTTTTTTAGTGGTGAAGAAACTTCAGTTGCTACTGATTGATTTTTTACTTCACAGTCAGACAGAACCAACCTAATTCTTGCACAAAACTAGTGATGTATGCAGCTGCAAAATGGATTTCTTTCTTTGATATGAAAAATACTAAAACCCACCATTAGCTTAAAACACACTTTCAAATTTCCAGCCTGTAATGTGAAAGACAACTAATACTCCTTTTTGCAAAATAATTTTTTATTGTATAAAATGCCAAAACTTGAGGAAACGTGTTCCTGATTTCAGCAGCATTGGAAAAAATGTTCCTGGTTATTGCATTTATCAAAGATTATTAAATGTTAGGGGCCCAAAGAGGAGCTCATTCACATGCAGACATTGTGCTTCCAGGATTAGCATTCCATTCCCAACTCCAACTGCACTAGGATTGCCTTGTGGAACTGTTGCTTTTGAAAGGTGAGGACAATTATTTTAAAATATGTATTTTTTCCAAACTATATAATCTTAAATGACTTCTCAGGGCATGTGTCTTTTTACAATTAATAGGTAGCTTTGTGTTTTAGAGTAACTGTGCCTTGGTGAAAACTGCTTTGTATTCCCATCCTTCACCGGTATTATGCTTGCTCAAGTTACAAGCTTATGCTAATGTTTTTCGTTCCGTCACTACTCTGCAAGACTAAAGATTTTAGTCAAGGTTTGGAAGCCCAGCTTAGCTCTTTGTGCAGGAGTTGTGCCTCTGCTCTAGGTAACTGCAAATTCCAGGGCACAACATAATTTTATATACAGCATTTTTTCTGATCTCAGTTTGTGCTCCTTGTCTTAATTATTTGCTTGATGGAGTGTAGTTTTAAGTGCTGTCTTTTTAGAAAGAAAGAAAATGGTGTCTTTCCCACCACAAGGGTGCTGCAAAACGAATCCATTGCCATTACACTGAGATGAATCAGTTTGAGTCAAGCGGCCTTAAACTAACGGGAATTTTTGCTAGTAAAATAAGCAAGTCTGTGCAATTGTAGAAGGTGGATATTGTTCCATGGAAGTCAGCTGTACTGTGCTTTAATTAAAAATAAAGCAGCTGAATAATTTTATCATATGTTGGCACCTTATTATTTCTGTGACATTGAAGTGTTAAGTAGGTACAAAAATCTCTGCCTACCTCTACTACAGGGTAGGCAGTATTGCCAATAATGTTGTAAATGTGACTCCAGTCAGTCAAAAATGTCAAATATAATGGATCCTTATCAAGTATAATGGTACATTTCCCATCCATCACCCATTGGACTGCCTTTATTTTGGCCCTCAGTAGGGCAATTGTGCTGGCCTGTGTCCTTCATCTTCTCACTACTGTTGTCCTTTAATTGTTTGTCCCTTTCTCTTCTCACCCTTCAGCCCAATTGCTGTATCAACAGTTTTTTTCAATTCCTGAAGTCTGGATCTTGCTATCATTCAGTTCAATTTTAGTACTACTTAAACTCTAATCAGTCAATTTATCAGCTTGTTAACATTAAGGCTGGCACTTTATAGAGACAGCTGTTGTGTGCTGTAACCCTGAAAATCCCCATCATCTCTTGGTAAATAAGATTCAGTGAACAGTTTTAAAAGATAGTAGTGTTTTCACTTAAATTAATCTGTTTAAAGATTTTTTATTTTAATTTTTTTACATATATCCTTTGTCTGTAATATAACATTTGCAATCTGGCAAATGATTCTGTGCCTCTAAACTAAGAAATAATATAATCTATCTAAGCCATAGTGTTTTCAGGGTGTGCTGGGGAGTGACACAGCAGTGGTGGTCTGGTGGTGAGGCTTGAATTTAGCAATGACCAGATGAGCAGTTGCCTTTACAAAATAGTACAGTGCTTAAAATTAGATGCAGGCCCTAATATCTCCTTCAGTCAATACCTGGTTTGTGGAATTCAAATCAATAAGTACTTTTTTCCCCCTGAATTAGGCAGTATATGTGGTTGAACTTGTGTTCCCTCAAAATACTATGCTTTGGTGAATATTGAGAGTGATCTGCTGCTGCTTTAAATGCACATCATGCCTGGTTTATTACTGACAGATGCTGCTGAAATTGAAGGGATTTAACCTGTAAAACTAAGTGCTTAACTTTATTTATTTTAAAATAAATATTATTATTTACAGACTTCACTGAACTGGCAGTCTGGATGCCATAAAAATGAAGAGGAGACTTCAGATATCTTAGCAGGTTTGTAGCCATTGAAGAGCTTAGTGAACCTTTCTACTTAAAGGTGGAAGAATTAGTTCAGTTGAAATCTCAAATGTATATCACTTCTACATTGCTCTTGTATATAAAACTTTCTTCTACACATAGACAGTACAACAGCATGGTCTTCTGACCCTTTAGTACTGCTGGCATCCCCTCAGAGTACAGCTGGAGTAACTTCTGAGACAGGTTTCCATTTTCCATAGTGATAAAACATAATTATTTTAAATGATTTTGCCAATCCTGGAAGCAGATTCTTTCATGAATTCATGATTTTTTTTCATGCAAGTAGAATATGCAAGTGCAGAGTTAATTGTCTGATCTATCAAAAAGGATAGACGTGATACAGCCAAAAAATGGACTTAATGCCCCATTGTATGGGATCTGTGAAGAGCTGACTGGAGAGAGCAAGGGCAGTGTGTCAAATGGGCTCTGTTGGCATTCTCCATGGATAGTATTGGAATTGTCTAAACTGCTTTAGGTGGTTTTCACTTTAAGGCTGGGCACATGCCACCTGACTCCTGCACTGCTGACATACCACGCAAGGTCTGTATTTTAAATGTTAACTGCACTGCAGTTGGCTGTCAGGCCATTGGTATTTGGCTGTGTGTTACTAATTAGATGGATAATAATTTGAACATTGCTTAAAGTTTTACTCTGGGAATTTGGCTCTTACAAACCCCATTTTATTATTAGTTTATTTGCATTCTCTTTATACCTTATTAATAAATCATGGTTCGGCAGTTTCAGCTGACTACTTTGATCGCGGTGTCTGGTGGTTCACAAACAGTTTCATTCCCTGTTGGCATTTAAAATGCAGCATTGTGGCAGTGCAAGGAATCACTACATGGCTATGATTTGAAGAATTAGTGATTCTGAGTATCCTAACATCTTAATAAATGACTCTCTCCTGTTCATATGTGGTTTTTCATTAAGTGAGCGAGGTGAGGTCATTAGTTGGTGAATCCCTGGTGGCGTGACCTCATGGTGGAACTCTGGCAGTGGGTATCAGTGCTTTATGGCATCTGTTACCATTGATTTTCATTTATTTATTTATTAAACGCCAGGAAATGTGTTTCAGCCAAGGAAGAAGGGAACAAACATTTTGCTTCTAGGAAACTGCAGTTTGGGAAATATTCTTCTAATGAGGAATAATGAGGGAGGAAAAACCACAAACAAACAGGGAATTCATGGGAATCAAAGAACTTAATGAGAAGCATTGATTGTTGTCGAATAATTTGACATATGCTTTGACTTGTTTGTAGGTTGGTATATATCAGAGCTGAAATCTCAGGCTTTTCTTTTGGACCCATCTCTTTTCCTTGAGGCCAGCTGACCTTCTCATCTCCTGCATGTATGTAAGATGGAAACTTCCTCTGAAGAAAATGGTTTGCAGTGGAAACAAGATGCTTTATTCTATTGCTACAGTTTCTTTTCTCTCCTTTTTGGTGCCACAGAGGTGCCAGGGTACCTGGTTGAAACATCCCTCCCTTTTGCTGTAGGCAGATGGGCCCAGTATGTGTTTTATTACAACAGAAGTAGAAATTAATTCTGTTCTTTTCCATAAATTCAAACACCACCACTTCATGTGCAAGAAATCAGTCAAAAGGTCTCTGCAGCTTGAAATGGTTTAAGGCCTGTAAATCCTTTAGGATCAGGTTCGTTTATCTGAATATACTCCATACTTAATAAGAATTGCTTCATCACGCTTCTGTACTTGGAGCAAGAGGAACACATAGGACTCTTTCAACTACATCAATGAACTTCTGCCTGACCTTTGATGTAATCCTGCTTTGCTATAGCTTCATTGTATATGGAATGGGGGAAAATATCAAGAGCTGCATCTCATTTGCAGAAGCACTTTGAAGTTAAATTCCCCATTATAAAACATTTTTAGATCCCTGGAGGGAAAACAGCAGAACTGCAAGCTGCTAGTCACTTATATATTGCATATATAAAGGAGAAAAGAAAGTTACATATACACTGTGTAATAATAAACATAATCCAGTGGACTGAGTCTAAACACAATAGCTGATCAAGGTGTGTTAGCTCATTCAATTGTATAAAATTAAGTTAGAAGTAGGTATTTTTCTGAAAGAATTTGAAATAAAAATAATTATGAAAGCGATGCTGATCAAAGAAAATACTTGAAACAAGTACAGTGTGGTTTGTATGTGTGGACACAAAGGGCATGCCTTTCTTCCTACATGCTCTATATTAAACCTATTTTCTGCAAAAAAGTCTACAAATGCTGTAACTGTATCCAGGTGTCTAAAACCCTGAGTGCAAATATTCTCATCATGCAGGGGGTACATTTCACATTTTCAGTGGGACAGTGAAGGTTATCAGGAGATTAGGGCAGCCGCGAAGCCGGACTCCTCTGTATTCTGCATCTGTGAAGCCTGATTTTTGTGCAAATTGGGTAACCTGAAAACCAAGAGAATGATCTGTGATGCCTCCCATACAGTTATATACAGAGTTCTGCAGTAAAAGGTGGGCAGTTGTGCTTCCCATCCATCTTAACTTCTACATCCCCATTAGCCAATCATTGGTACAACTGGAAGGGCAGGAGAAAATTCTAAATTTTCTGTACATTAATGGCTTGGCAAAAGAAACAGACCCAAACCAGTCCCTCTGTTGAAGAAAGGCAGGGAGAGTTCAGCTGCTGTTCCTTTTGTCTGTGCTGATGGAGCAGAAATCAAGGGTATGGGTTCACCTGCAGAGTGTGTCCGTGACTACAGGTGACAATGAGAGGAGGGAGCCAAGGTGAAAAGGCAAAGGCAGGTATAGCACAAACCCACGTGTAAACAGGTAAAGGTGTTTGTATAGTTCGTCAATCCACATTTCAAATCACTGAATAGCATGCTCTGTGCAAGGAGAAGGTTTTGTGAGATCTCTATGTGAGTAGGAAGGAAAGAAGTAGCCCAGCTTTGCTTTAATCTCTCTGCCTCATTGCTGCATGTGCTTTAATGGCTTTGAGCAGCTTCCTTTGTTAATGCTAAAATGAGCAATGGAACAGTATGCACAACTCAAATTTAAATCACTTCAATGATTAGTGTTTAATTTGTTCTTGCAATTAACTCATTCCCAGTGGCAATGGCAATGGTGCCGAGATACGACTTGTTTGTATCATTGAACTGTTGGTGTTCGTTGCCATAAAATGCAATAAGAACTGATATGTTTTTGAGTCAAAAAAAGATTAGCTTGATTCTGCATACTGAGAAAGTTCAGTATAATTGCAGTATTGCTTTTTAAACAGGAACTGGTTTACAGAACTGTTAGCTATTTAATAAGTTTATTTATTGTCAGGGAATAAAAAAAATCAAAGTGATAACAAGCACGGGTAATCTCCAGATAATTTTTCTTTTTTGTTTCCATTTTAGTGGAACTACTTAAGGAATTAAATTATCTGGGGATAGAAATTTTCCCTTTGGACCCAGTATGAGTAGGACTTGTAGAACTAAGATACTGAAATTTGCCGTAAACCAGGCTTTGCATGTAGCAAGAGGAACATCCTTCTGTACTGATTTAATGATTGTATTAATTTAGGAGTGGTAAACTGCCTCCCTTCCCCCCCCGCCTTGTATTGAATTTTAAATTTGTTCTTCCCAGTCTGTATCAGGAAGATCTTACTGGTGCCAGCAGCCTTTAACTACACCAGTGGCAAACTGAACTGACCCACAGGAACAGATGTGATACCCACCCTGATCCTTAACTCTGGATATTGGAGCAAAGGCAAATTGTGGCCTGTGGTTTTTATTTTTTTTTCCCCTCACCTGCTTCTCAAACAACTTCTGGCAAACCTTAAAATTTCTGCCAAAGGCTTTAAGGCCCTTTCCATTTAATTTATGTTGCACCTTGGCATGAATTCTTCTATTTGTAGATAAGCATGAAACTTTTCAGGCTGTTTGAGCAACTGCCCATCTCTATATAGCACAGATACATAAAACTGTGGAACATTTCATATTATGTGCCTACAGCAAAGAGGGACTTCATAGCCATGGAAGGAAGAGAGAACCACATTATTTGAAGCATCATCAGCTTTCCTTGAAACTAGAGATAAACTGTGAAACGTGCCGGTAATTTAGGTATCCTGGGAATTTAAGCACACAATGTATATATTGTAACTCTGAGAATTTAAGCTGGTACAGAGAAATGCAGGGGAGTTGTCAGCTTTTCTCATATTTTTAAATGGAAATAAGAAGCAGACATGCTGTAATAATGCAAGGAATTTTATTAAACCTGCAGTTTGGTCATCTGTTTGGAGATGGTGAAATCATAGTGAACATGCATAATATGCTTACTCACTAATTCGTAGGTGCTTTCAGCAGGTATCATCCATTCTCCTGCAGCATGACAGGTTATTAGTAACATTTGTAGGGACTTAAAATGCAGAACATGCCAGAAGAAAACATGTCCCTCTGATTTGTGGTGCCCATGGGAGCCATTTTCTTCAGAGGGTCATTTTATTTTGTAATAATTGGATACTATCATTGGTTTGAGCTCCAGGCCACCTGGTATCTTACTTAAGGCCCATGTTTACTGCCCAAGATGACATAATCTTTTCCATTTAGGCTGATTCCTGAAAGTCAGCCGGGTAGCTTAGAGGAGAAAGCACTCCTTATATAAATTGTCTATGCAGCTTAGTCTGTAACAAATGTGGATAGAGCCTTCCTAAATCTTTGTTCGTGAAGCCTAGCCATGATGCAGCTTAGTGCTTTTCTAAGAAAATTGTCTTCATATAAAAAATATAAATTGTATGGCCTTAGCAATTCTCAAAATGTTTTTCCTCTACACGTAAATACTACTCTTGCTCTAATATAATATTAAAAATCCCAAAATTTGTCCTCATCTTGAAGCTTCATCTGCAATTTAAATGTTTTACCTTGGTTGAACTGACATCAGACCTCTTGAGTTTGTCCTTGCAAAGTATTAATTTTTTTGAAAAAGGGCAGAAAACAAGGTTTTAAAAAAATGCTGAAATCAGTGGTCTTTGTCATGACATCAAATGAACATTTTCTTACTTGATATTGTCTGTAGTCCAATAAATGACTTGTTCTTTGAAACTATGATGATAGATGTGGAAAGTGATTAGCCAACTAATTAACAAACCGTCGTACTTATTAATCACAGAAAGAAATGGTATGTCATCAAAAGGTTGGCTTCAAGCTGCTTGTGAAAACCAGCAAGATACATTTTTTAAAACATTTTTTTAATTCATGAAGAATAGGATTTGTGTCTGTAGGCTGAAGTCATGGACAGTGACGGGTCTCTCACACAGCTGAGTAGTTAGATAGCTGGAGTGGCAATCAAATCCCCAGATTTATGTGGATCTAAACAATTTCAGATATGGCCAAATGAAAAGTTAATAATAAAAAGGAATTCAGCTGTGAAATGAACTTCCACAAAAGAGCTAAACCGGTTTCCCTGCCTTCAGTCCATGGTGCAGCAACCACCTCTTTCTTTTTGTTTTTTAAGTCCTTATGTATAGATTTACAAGAAGCGAGAGGAGGTGACCCAAATTTGCACTGGGATTAGAAGTTTTTGTCTTTTTTACTAATATTATTATTTCTCCTCTTGCAATAACTTCAGGAAATACAAAAAAATAATCTCCAAAAGGCAATAAACAGGAATATATTTCATTGACAGGTATTCTCTTTTAATGTGCTCTTAACAGCATGAAGCAGCATTCACTCATTAAAATAGAAAACCCCTGTGAGTAAAACTAGAAGCTTTTGTCTGGAATCACAGAATCATTTAGGTTGGAAAAGACCTATAAGATCAAGTCCAACTGTAATCACAAACCATAAGCTTTGTCATTCATGGTTTGCTACAAAGTAGAAGAAATGTAATTATAAAATTGTCTAGGCCTTTTGCTGAGCTGAAACACAGCACTTACCCAATCTTATACCTAAAGTGACTCCTTCCCATGACTCCTGCAGGTTCTCAAGGTCAGCTGCACTCATTTGATGCTAATGTGCTCTGGAAACCGATGCAATCAATATTAGCTCCTGTGCTTATCTCCTGCCACGGAGTTCCCTCTGCAATTTCCATTCCATTTTACTTTTCCTGAGCCAGTTTAATGCAAAACCAATACATCTGGTGGGAAAACAGGTGCATAAAGAAACAATCACTGACTCATTTTGTAGTGGTTACCTGTCTATTAATAACCATTCTGGTAGTAATTATCTGTATAACATTATACACAGCACCATTGTAATATAAAGAACAAAACCAGGCCGTTGGTGCTCCCAAACTAATTTATATTGGCAGTGTTATTTTTTTTACCTGGAAACTGCTGAAGACAGACTTAATTAAAAGTACTGTGCATCTTTTTAAACATGAATATTTAATGATCTCAAATGTTCAATGCCAAGATCATTTTCTTGGCCTGATCCTCTGCCACCAGGAGAGAAAAGAAATAACCTATATTTAAAACCTCTCAGAGAGAGTTTTACCTAGTTCCTTAGAGAGGCTCTTCAGGACAACCCAGGCATGACTATTTTCCAGGGAGACTGAAGATTCAGAATCTGGCTAGTAAAATGCCTGAGACAGTGGCCAACTCAGACTGGGTTTTCTGGGTAGGTGTACCCCAGTGTGGTCAGAAAGATCTGGTTCCCACTACAGTGTTTTTGGATTTTGTATGTGTACAGAAGTTCCTAACTCTTTGTGGCTTGTTTCAAAGAAGAGGATGAGATGACAGTAGCACTATCATCCTTCCTTCCGCCCACCCCTGCCTCCTGTGCTTGGGGCAAATGTGGGGGCCTTTGGTTGGGATGCTCACCAGAATGAGTCAGGGGACTAGAGGGCTGCTGAGGTTTTTCTGCAGGACTGGATTCCTTATAAAAGGAACAAAAAATGATTTAGAGAGATGGAACCCTCTCCAGACTGAGAGAGCTGGGGTTTGATCACCTGGAGAAGACTCTGGGGAGAACTTACTGAAGCCTTTCAAAACGTAAAGGGGATTTGTGAGAAAGATGGGGACAGACTTTTTAATGGGGCCTGTAGCAATAAGATGAGGGGTAATTGTTTTAAATGAAAAGAGGGTAAATTCAAACTAGATATAAGAAAGAAACTTTTTTTTATGATGAAGGTGGTGAAATACTGGAACAGGTTGCCCAGAGAGGTGGTAGGTGCCCCGTCCCCGGAAATGTTCAAAGTCGGGTTGGACAGGGCCCTGAGCAATCTGATCTAATTGAAATGTCCCTGATCATTGCAGGGAGGTTGGACTTGATGACCTTTGAAGGTTCCTTCCAACCCAAACCGTAGTATGAAAGCTGTGTGACCAAAGACTGATGGTGACTGTGTGTCTGGCATGAGTCACTTGGCTGGAGAAAGTAATGAACATGGAGTTTGGTATTGCTACCAAAGGCAGTTTAGATTTGTGCACTCCACTGGATGTTTTATGGCAGGACAATTTTTAATTCCTAAATCCATCAAAATCCTAAAGGGCAGGTATTGAACCACTTGATTAATTTGATAGTGTTGTAAGGAACATCTTAATGCAGTCCTGTGCTGACTTCGTCTTCCATGATGGGCTATTCCAGAATGCTGACTAACCTCTTGAAAGACTTTGGCAGTAAGGAATCTGAAGGGATATTTGTGTCCATCTATGCCATCAGGGTGTATTGCTTTCTTATATACTGGGGACTGATTTTGGCTTTATCAAATAAAATCAAGCTGAATATATGATTTGGTTGTCTGCCAGTTTCACACAACATTACTCTTTTGCAGCAAGCTATTTCCTATGGAAAACTACTTATTGATAAAATTAATTTTATCTGGAAGAGCTGAATGATCTGACTTCTGTAGAGGTTAGAGGATATTTTCATTTTCTTGAAGGATTTACTGGTATGTCTATGTGAATATAGTACTGTAAGAGCTTCCTTATAGTTCTTCATAATTTGTGTCTTAAAGATGCTGGACTCAGGGATGCCACACACACTAACACCATCCGTGGACATCTGGTTACTGCTCTGAGGGAAACAGGCCATCTGCTGAAGCAAAACCAATTCCTCCAGGTTTTCTTGACTATGTCTCATGCACATAATAGTTGAGTCCAACTCCACTTAGTACAGCAGATCTAATAGAATCTGCAGGTAATAGCCTGTAGCAAACTCCCAAACCCATGTAATTAAAAACTAAACATTTGTGTTGTCAGTAGTTTCTAGTTGCAGCTGAGGTGTCACATTTTCCCTTTCCCTGGTCTGTCATCTCTGGCAGTTTGTAAGACCCTCATAGCTGGCCTAATTAGATGATCAAAACTGCTGCTTCCCTCTCCATAGCTTGTTCTCTTTCCTTTATCCAGTATTTTCCAGAACTTAACAAAGCAGTAAAAACAATAATTAGTGGTCTAATTGGTTATAAATAATAATATAACAGACTTACTGTCAAAATAGCAACCACAAAGCAATATGCTCATTGAGTATCTTTCAAATTAGCAGCAGCACTAAAGTGTTCAAAGTAGTAAATTATATTATAGTGATTTGCTTCAAAAAAAATACACCCTATAAATTTATTTTATCCTGACAGCTGTGACAAGCTGCACTCCTAAGAATGTTTCTGTTTCAGGTCTGGTTGCTTGTCTCTCCTGTGCTGTTTGAAAGGTTTTCCCTATGCTTAATTTTGGATTTTTACAGTTTGCTGTGTACCAAATTCGTAAGCTCTGTGTTTTGAGTGTTCTTCTCAGCCTCACAATCCTGGTAAAATCTTAGCAGCCCCAACATAGTGTTTCTAGGCTGTTTTCTTTGTCTCTTGCAGCTGGTAAATTATTAATGATGCCGCTTGGGGGGAGTGGGGTGGTCAGGTGGGGCGAGTGGGGGTGCTGCTGGGAGAAGATGGGCAGAGGGAAGTTGGGGGAGCCCCAGGCAGCTGGAGGGGAGTGCAGATGGCAGGGATGCACAGATCACTGACCACCAGGTTTTCCCCATGTTGAATTTTTTTCCTGCCTGAGGGCAGGACAAAAGGGTGCTTCCAACAGCAACGACAGAAAGGAAACAGATGGATGGAATACGTGAGAAGAGCTTGTGGCAGTGAGAATTCTCACTTTACAGCTATTGGTATTTTAGCGTTCTTAGTATTTTTATTCTTTTTTAAACCTCTGAAAATTGATTAAAATGTTATCTGGCATCTGCCCTTACAAAATTAATAGGAGTGCAGTGGGGGGGAAGCACACCTAAAGTTTAATACTTGCCTACTGGTTTAGATGCTACATAGTGCCGATGCCTGTTATTGACACACAGTGCTCTCTGTGATTCATGAGGAACAATGAGATAATTGAGATATGGGTCTCTCTCCACCCACCAAAAAGTGATAAATACAACCTTTGGCAGAATCCTCAGCTTGCTCATTTACTATAAAACCCTTGAGAAATCTCCTGCATATATGAGACGCAGCTGCAACAAACAGCAGCATTCCCTGCATAAATATATATATATATACACATTTTTTTTTTTTGAGAAAGGGTGACAGTGCTAACTGAATTATTTAATGCTGTAGGGTTCTTATACATTTATAGATCTTTGTGATAAGGTGTTAAGATTTGATAGTGTGTATGAAGGCTGGTTTTAGTTTAGGAGTATCATAGTGTACCATGTAGTCTCTGGGAAAGGAGAGAGGGAGGCTTATTTTCTCCCCCCTTACAGTTCTTGTAGGTGCTCACATTGAATCTCTAGTCATTTTGGCTATTTCATGGGTAGGGGAATAAAGAAGTCAGCAGTAGGTCACAGCTAAAAGGCATAATCTCAGGTTAGAGCTGTTTCTTTTTCTGAAATATACTGATTCAGGAGGAAATGTGCCCAGAAAGGTTGACTCAGCTCTTTCTTCTTCCAAGGCAATATACCCCAGAGGCTATCCCACCTCAACAGGGTTTTATTCTCAGTATTGAAATGAAGATTTTTGTTTGCTCAACATAATTATTGCGACTATCTTGGCATCCTTCCCAAGGCTTCTCAAAGCAGAACTCAAACTGTTCTGACTTGTCTGCTGGAGCATGTCTGCCATTGCTTTCTCCCTCAGCCCTGGTTGTGGCTGGGTTTCACTAATGCTGAAGGTATTTGCAGATACTTTACACCTTTTTTTTTTTTAATTTTAAAGGGAAGTTATTTCTTATTGGAATTTGTATGCTAATTGAGCATTTTAACAGAACTTTTTTGTCAAAGTAAATAGGAGATGAATCCACTTGAAATTCTACCCAAGCACCCAAAAAAAGTAGTATGTAGAATGGCAATTTTCGTCCACTGGATTTGTAAAACATCTCTGCATTTTCTGCTGAATGCTTTTGCTCTATAACACTGTTGTTGTGACATTCAATGCTTAGATACAGGCAAAGCCTGGTGAGCTGGCTGTGTCAGAAGGAAGGTACAGGACAGGTAACTTGAAAAAGCTGGAAGGAGTTGCCCTGTTGGCGTATTTGTTTTCCTTGTGTTGTAGAATAAGTCGCAGCATACAAGACATTGCTACAATACGTGAATGCCTCCTTAGATAGGCCCTCAATGATGCTTGTGAGGAGAAGTGTATACTCTTTAAGTACTGACTCTCTTTGCCCTTACCCATGCACATCCTATGAGTATCTAACTGGAGACTGTCTTTCCTTACAAAATATATTAGTTACATAAAAATAAATATGTTGGTTACATAAAAATATTTGAAGGTTACAAGGCAGGGAAGTTATTTGTATCTTCCATCCTCCCCCCAGCATTCTTGCTGGAAAAGATATATGGTGAATATATTTGTAATTAATATTTGGATGTATAATTTGTGTGTATATCAGAGCTAAATTATGCAGGTAACTACGTTTGTGACTCTTGCTTGGTTTGACTCACAAGCCCATTGAAGTGGGTGTAAATTAAGCAGTTTGTCTTGTAAATTGGTTGGAATGTAGCTTCAGGTGAATATTGGGCTGTAAAAGGAAATTTTAAATGTCTAACTTTTTCCCAGTGTCTATTGAAGTGAACGTTTGCTGATCAGTTAGATGAGAGCATTTTCCATTTGAATCACAGGAGACTGTCCTCGATAGGGTTTGGTTGCTGTTTAGAAAAGCAGAACCTGCCCTCTGCTGGGTTCTACAAGTATTAAGAAACTGATAATTTACAGAGCTTCACAGTAAGACTAATAAAATGTGGTTTTTTTGCTCTAATCTACTTTTGCTAGTCTGTCCCAGAACTGCTGAGTTATTCTTCTGTGTTTCAGGGTGCTGACTCATTTTTAAAAATGTATTAAACTAACTCACTGAAATTAGCAGGGGAAAAAGAGCACCGTGCTGCCTCAAGGTGGTTATAAGCTGCAGATTAAATCTGGATGTTTGAGTTTTAACTAGATTGTGTCGAAGGCAATTTAAGACAGCAGTTAGAGATCAGTTTTTAATGTGGTTTTGGATTAAAAGGTGGTGTATAGTGCTGGAGTTAAGAGTCTCTTAAAAAGTTATACATACCCAAACCAACTCAAAGCCTGACATACAATTGAAGTGTCAGAAGCAAAGAGCCAGCTGGAAATAGATCTGGGCTGGTCATTGTCTTACAAGGGTCGTGATCATAAAATGGGGGTGCTAAAACATGGCATAGGTTGCTCAGAGAGGTGGTGGGTGCCCCATCCCTAGAAACATCCAGGGCCGGGTTGGACTGGGCTGTGAGCAATCTGATCTAGTTGAAGATGCAGGGGTTTGGACTAGATGACCTCTAAAGGTCCCTTCCAACACAAACCATTCTATGATTTTATGATTGTCTCATTCTGAGGTGTTGCCTGTCTTGTAAGTCCTTTGCATGAGCAGGCTTGTGGTTTCTTATGTGAAAAGTTGGGTGAAACTCATTGCTGACGGCAACAGAGGCCGTTGAAAACTGAAAAGGGCTTAAAAAGGGAAGAATGGCTAAAGGCTTGCATAACAAATATTCTTTATGGGAAGGAGGCTTTTCCTTCAGGAAGAAACCTGTGGTGGATGATACCCTTGCCTTTGTTCCTTTTCCAGAAGTGGCCGAATCCCTTTTTAAAGGCAACCAAGGAACAGATCTCAGCAGCTAAATCCAGCCCGGTTTGATATTTAAGGATCACTATTGAACTTTGGGTTTGTTTTGGGGGGTTTTTTGTTTGGTTGGTTTTTCTCCCCTCCTATATTACCAGAGGAAAACCAACCAAGCAAATGGTACAAAACAACCCACTGGTGGCTCACCAGCTGGTTTATAGTGGTACATATTAAAACTTGGTTTTACATAGGAAGAATTGAGGGCCTTCCTGAAGGAATCTTACTTTTTTCTGCTCTGTAAGATGTCATTTGTATTTAGTTTTAGTTTAGTTGATCTCAGAAGAGATCTTTTAACCAACTTATTAAATCAGTCTCTCTTTACACCACCTTGATAATTACTTTCAACTGCTGTACACTATTTACATCTGTTCCTGGGTCTATAGGTTTAGATGCCTCAGTCTTTGCAGTGGTCCATGCAGATGCTGACTGGCAATGCCTCTTTGGGATGAACCCTTGTCACTGCAGGACTGAGACAGCATTTGCTAATAGCAGCACAAATGTTTCTGGTTTCCATCTGTGGGGAGGGATAATAAGGAGGCAGTCATTTCCAGTCATTTCTAGGGCAGAAGTTAATGACTAGCAAATAGCATCGCAGGGGAAAGGGAATGTAGAAGTCCTGGCTGTGTATATCTGTTGGGAATCCCATATAAAGCTATTCTGTTGAGTTAATTTGATAAATTCTTAAGAAAATTACAATTGGGAAATTAAATTACAGAGTGCTTAAATGCCTCTATGCAACACATAGAGAGCCGAGTTTGACTCTGTGTCTGCCTCTGGCAGTTACAGAAACAAAAACACACCCAGAGCAAGTTTTCCTTTCCATTTATTAAAGTGGCTTGGAAATGAGATTGAAGGGCCCATGGGTAGCAAGGTAGTGCTAGAAATATTTAAATAAGAGTATCGAAGTATAGATGAAAACGTTCAGGAAAGGTTTTGAACAAGTAAGTGAATAAATACTTTGGGTTAAAATGCTTCTAATCAAACCCAAATCTTTCTACAGGAAACACCTGAATTTTAGGCTTTTGAAATGGTTATAATTTGTCCTGGACCTATAGTACCTTTAAGTCACAAAGTGTAATAACAGGTAGTTTGGAACCAGCATTAAAGTAAGTTTTTATTTTAGTTTACTTTATTTCTTTCTCAAAAACTTTTTCCATATTTTGAATTACAGTTCCTATATGTTCCCTATCCTGGAAACTGTGATGTATGCTTTGCTTTCCTACAGTGAATTGGAGTGAAGCCCTCTCCCTAAAGGGCAGGTTTACCTTAAATAGTAGGAATAAATTCTTCCATATGAGGGTGGTGAGGCCCTGGCACAGGTTGCCCAGAGAAGCTGTGGCTGCCCCATCCCTGGAAGTGTCCAAGACCAGGCTTGGAGCAACCTGGGATAGTGGAAGATATCCCTGCCCGTAGCAGGGGGGTTGGAACGGGATGGTCTTTAAGATCCCTTCCAACCCAAACCGTTCTAGAATTGTATGATGAGCTGATGAACTGCTAATGAAACCATCCATTTATAGCTCTAGGGTTTCCCTTTTGGAGGGAGGCAGGAGAGAATAGAGCCACCTTCATGGCTTCCCTTGGAGGAAACAGTAGCTCTTCACGCTCCTTGCAATGATGGTTTGGCTTGTCCAACCCAAGTATGAGCCTCCATAGGAGGTTAAAATGGCAGAAAAGGAACTGCAAAATGCAGCTCTGGGAGCAGCTCCCTTGCCAGTCCTGTCTCTGGAAACTGTTAAGTCAGCTTAGTTGTGTTGTAAAACCGCAGTTCAAGTGTTAAAAAGTCACTTTTTTGGCTTAGGCTGATGCAGAAACATATAAATTTCTTTTTGAAGTCCTGGTTTGTGTAGTTTAGCAGTGTTGTGTTAAACTAAGTTGAAGAAGTGGTAGTGGTGGTCTTAATATCAGTGGATATAGGACAATGCATGAGAAGCCTTATAGCAACCAGCCACACCATTTTAAGTCTTCTTTTTTCCTCTAAAAATGTGGCCAACTAATTCTTTTACAGCAGCAAAATTAGCGGTGTCCCTTTCTCATTCTTTACTTAGTGGTTTGTCATTCAAGTTTGTTGTCTGAGTGTCTGAATAAAGAAAAGCTGGCCAAGGACTTTTGCAATGCTTTCTGGCCAGATTCATAATTTAGGGCATTTTCATTGCTTTGCAATTAAAGGTAAGGATCGCATGTAATAAGGGTTATCTGCTAAATCATTCTCCTTCATACACCCTTCTCATCCTTTGCAGCAACTTCCAAATTAGGTTTATACGGAAAGAGTGATGTTTATTGCAGGTATCAGGCACAGCTTGCTGTACATGTATTTTATAACAAGCCTGTTATGCTGTGGATGTTTTTTAAATGTGCACTTCAAAAGAGTGTATTAGCTAAAAATGTAGAAAGGATTAAAAATCCTTAGTTCCTATTCAAGCAGTGGACTCAAACATTAATGTATATATTCATCTCCACTCTCTTTTCTGCTCAGGAAATTTGAAGGTGCTTGGCCTCAGTGTCCTGCCAAGGCTTGTTTCGGGATAGGGAAATAATTACCAAAACTACAAGACTCGGAGCAATAGCTCTGATTTTAAGGACACTTTAATACAATAGGCAAAGCCAAAATAAGCTGCTTGAGAAATCTTCAGGTTTCTCCTGTTCTCATTGTGAGGAAACATTGAAACCCACAATAAGCTATTTAAAAGCAGATATTTGTAGGTGAATAGAAAGTATCGGTAACTTCTCCAACATGATTTAATTTTGTTTTATTTTCTAGAATTGTGTTATTTCTTTTTTTGCTAGGTATAAATTCACAAACAAAATAGAGTTGATCAAAAGTCACTGGCCAAAGGGCAGCTAGTACATGTAGATATTAGTCCTGCTCTGAATTTCAAGTGAGCCATTCCAGTGGCTTTAAAGTAATATATCAGTGAAATTTAGAAGTGTTTGTAGAAAATGGAGGCTTGAGTACTGAAAGTCAGTAAATTGGAATTGCTTCTCAATGGTAGTTGAGGAGGAAAAGAACCACAACTGGAAAATATGTTCTGGGGCAACAGACAAACCTTGATTTTTTAGGATAGATGTAACTTATTTCTTGTTGCTTATGTTTGCTATAAACAGTCTCTCTTTTTGCACCACCTGAAAGCCACAGCTATCCCTGAGCTGCATGGCATAAGCTTCTTGCAGTTCATCTGTTCTGTCCTGGAAAGGAGAAGAGCAAAGTGACCCCACTGGCATTTAAACCTGTGGATTTAAGGAGTATTTCACTTGAGATTAGCCCACTATGCCATTCCTTCTGCCTATTTAAACAATTTTATTCCAAGAAGGCCACAGGAGTGCAAATATTATTGTTAGCTGTACTTGGAGGTAGGAACTGTGTATTTCAGTCACTGGTGAGTTTGTTTTATCAGCACCTTTATTTTGAAGGGATTGCAACGTGTTCTTTAGGAATGCTGTGATCTAAGATTTCGGTTATTCTTTTTCTGTTGGATCATGTTTGATCCCCAAAAAGTTCTTTCCCTCTTGGTTATCCTCCTCTCCCCTGGGTACCAGGGAAGATCTGAGTAGCTCAGAAGCAACAGGCAGGAGAAGTCTGGGAAGCTTCCCGAGTTATTCTGATGGGTGCAGATCTGTTTTTAATCTCATCACTACAGATTGGCTACAGCCAATTTGCATGATTTTGTGATATGGAAGAACATCAGTGACAAATTGTTGCACTCATTCTGCTTACCAAAACTGGGATATAAACTCACAATACAACTAAGAAGATAAATGTCTGGACTCAGAATCTTTGTCTTATTCAGTATAAGGATTCAGAGGTAAAGGAAAAGAAAGGGCTTTTGAAACTTGATAAAACTTGTCTTTAATTTCCTCAAACATTTTTTTTCTTCCTAAAGAAGCTAATATTTTTTAATATCCAAAACATTGGCCAGTTGTATACACTTGATTTGATGTTCATGGTAATATTTTTCCAACAATAATAATATACCAAGCAGAGAGAAAAGTGCCTCAAGCATACAGACTTAGGAACAATTTTCACTGTGCAGAAACGTATTCCTTTGGGACATGCTGCCTTTTGTTTGAACTAACTCTGGGTATTCCAGGCACTGGGGTCCTGCTGTTGGCCTGTTGCTGTAAGGACTGAGGAGTAATTTGCTGACAACAGGGGGCAGAGCGAGTTTGTGTTTTAAAGGAAGAGAAATCCCTGTCAGAGCAGTCAATGATTTTTTTTTTCAAATGTAAGCCTCATCTTATGAAAGAGATAATAGCAAGTACTCCTCTGTTTAAATCTGCTGTGCAAAACTTGTAGATGTCGGAGCATTTCACAGGCTTGGTTGCTGCCTTAGATTCTCTTTTATAAAGCAGATAAGGCAGTTATGCTATAAGTTTGTATTTATTTAGATTGATTCAAAATCTTTTTATTAACTGTTTATTTAATTTTAGCCACCCAATATGGCTCTGGCAAGCTCTCAGCATACTTCTGGCTGCCTTGACTGTCTAAAGAGACTTTTGGCAGGGTCCTAGGTCTGGGATTTGCACGCTTTTTCCATCCTAACAAGCGTGCTTGAGGCGCCTAACCATACTTAGAAAATAAAAAAGGAACAAACTTCACTTAACCATGAAAGGAGTAGGAAGGGAATCTGTTGCTGCCGTTATTACCTCCACACGCCTTGATCTAATTTGGGCTTTGATGCTGATGAAGTGGCAACCTGGTTTCTATTGCACTTAAAGAAATGCATAAAAAGTATGAAGTGTCTTTGTAATTTTTGCTTTATTTTATTTAAAGGGACAAAGCATAGATTTTAGGTTGTAGTTGTAATGTTTTTTAAATATTGGTAGTTAGTTGACAAGGTGCTTCTGGAACAAACTGCAATCCTCACTCCATATTTTGAAGGCTTTTTCTAAAATTATTAGTTGTTTACTGTGTTTTCATATTCACATGTATATGAACAGTCAGCTATGGGAAATATTGGCAGGTGTCAAAGCTGGGAGTAACAGCTCACAGGTAACTCAGTGCTTCATAGTCCATAGTCTTGGATTTTCCCTTTCTTTATGTTGGACTTGGATTTCCCAGCACATCTGATGTACAGTCAGAACATAGACTTCTTTGTTTTTAGCTGAGGCCAGCTGAATTATTAGGGGCATTGTTAAGGCAATGGCTAAGGGCAGTCTTCATTTAGAATAAGACATTGGGAATTCCATGTACGTTCTTTATATGGAAATGTTTATACAATATAAAGTTCTGCTTAGGAAAGCAACTCTTTTTCATCTGGACAGTCTCTCCATACAATGCATCATTCCAGACAATAGATGAAGTGTTTTAATGGTGCTAAGCAGTGTGTGTGTGTATGTATATACATATTAAAAATATATATTTATATATATTCAGCCATATGTGAAATGTCCTTTCATTTCCTGCCTTTTAAGGGGAGATTGTATCTCATAGCTACCTACCCTCAGTAGGATGTGTAGCTCCCACATTTGAATGCCTCAGAGCTCATTTATTTGAAATGGGAGGGAGACAAATTACCTACATGTTATGATGGACAAATCTATCCCTTAGAAGTTGTAATTAAAATTCTGCTACATCTTGCAAAAATTATAGGGAAATCACTTTGAAATTATAATAGCATGTGTAGTAGCTGCTTAAAATGCTGCTGCTAATCATAAATTCCTGAAGACAATATTCATCTAGTGTCTAAACTTTTGCAGGGTCTCTGTGTAGCAGCAGAGACACAATGTTTCCCAAAATAATTTTTTACTGTTTCAAGTGACTGCAAATAAAAATTGCAAGCGTGTTTGTCATTTGTGCTTACACATATGTGCTCAGAAAAATCCATTCTAAAACTATTTGTTGTACAGCTGTTTTTAGGGATGCAAGGAAGGCGACAGCAGCATAAATAATTTACTCTGGATTGTATTCCAGTATTTTCTTCTCACTTTAAAGGAGAAATGGAAACACCATATCCCCCTTACCTACCACATGCACTGTCTGAATGTGGATTCTCTTTATTCAACTGTCAAGTATCCAGCTCTCCATTTCCCATGTTATGGGATGGCTGCCTTTCTGCACTTCACATCGCCAGTGGAACCAGGCACTACAGATATCATGCAAACCTTCATTAAATCAGTGAAGTGTACACTGGCTTGAGCAGTTGGACCAGCTCCTGCAGCTCAGATATGAATAAAAATCCCCACACTCAAGTATTTGAAATAAATATATGCCAAAGTATCACTGACTTTGGCTTTAATTAGTGTCTGCTTAAGGCTTTCCCTTAGATAGAAACACTTTTCCCCAGTAGAAAAAGTTATCATTTAAGGAGCAGAGTATCTGTCATAGAACCACAGAATAGTTTAGGTTGAAAGACACCCCAAAGATCATCCAGTTGCAACTCCCCTGCCATGGGCAGGGACACCTTCCACTATCCCAGGTTGCTCCAAGCCCTGTCCAGCCTGGGCTTAAACACTTCCAGGGATGGCGCATCCACAGCTTCTCTGGGCAACCTGTGCCAGGGCCTTGCCACCCTCACAAGGAAGAATTTATGCCTAATATCCAATCTAAACCTGCCCTCTTTTCACAGTCAGTAGTTGCTGTGTTTTTTGCTCTTAGTTTCCCCTTGCAGTATAAAGACACCTTGCTATTTTTCTTCTGCAGCAATAAATGGATTTTGCTGTTGCCCATGGAAGGTATTGAACTTTTTAAAAGTCAATATTCAAAAACTGAGAGGCAAAAATCATCTGTTTTGGTTGCCTAATATGGGCATGAATATTACTAAATTGGCAAAATAAGGGATTTATTTCAGGTGAAGTAAGCACCTCTTTCTCTCTTTCTGTACTGCTGGGGTTTTGGGGAGTTTCCTTTTTTTTTTTTTGGTTTGGGTTTTGTCCTTTTCCCCTGCACAGAGGGCCTGAATGCCAACAAAAATAGGTTAAAATGATATTAATGTTCCCCTCCATAAGCTATCAGATCCGCAAGTAGGTTTTATTTGAACAGGATTCCCCTGACAAAGCTCATGGGCTTCAACACAGCCCGGAGCACACACTTGGGTTTTACTGTGCATCCCAGAGGCAGGTGTGTGTGTAGTTTATTTTGACCTGGTGGTTCTGAGGGCAAAGTGAATGGGAGGCAATGTCTTTGCAATAGGCCTTCAGTCAAGGGCAGCTGGCTGGCTCTGGAGCTGGCCCAATCATCGGTGTGAGCGCAA